>NC_042991.1:39327691-39495191 GCF_901001165.1 Salmo trutta
TCTCTCTCTCTCTGTCTCTCCCTCTCTCTCTCCGTTCTCTCTCTCTGTCTCTCTCTCTGTCTGTCTCTCTCTGTCTCTCTCTCTCTCTCTCTCTCTCTCTCTCTCTCTCTGTCTCTCCCTCTCTCTCTCTCTCTCGCTCTCTCTGTCTCTCTCTCTCTGTCTCTCTTTCTGCTAAACGTGGTTGCCACCTAGTGTTTTGTTTAAAGCCCCAAATATGGAAGAAGAGGGCTGCATGATGTAATGCTGCGTTGGGCGTACAGAGTATGTGTATTTATTAACCCTTTGTCCAATGAGCTCTCCGTCTGCCCCCCCCCACCCACCCTCTATCTCTACCTGCATGTGTGTGCGTGTGCGTGTGTGCGTGTGTGCGTGTGCATGTGCGTGTGTGTGTGTGTGCGTGCGTGTGTGCGGACTACATTAGGCCTATAGTAGTCTTATCCATTCAGCCGTGTGATATGTGACGGTAGTTTCTAGATAAAAGGCAGATACATGGGATATTGATATGAGGAAGTAATTATGAAGAATCCACGGTTGACAAGGCTTGGAACACATGGCTAAAGAGCATGGCATATACAGGCATATACAAGTTCATGTTAATTTGGCAGGATATTATTATGGCATAATTTAAAATGAGAGAAGAGCCACAAGGTGTAGGCTAAGATCAATGAAATCAAATGTAATTATTTCAGAAATGTATATTGATCAATAATTTGGTGAATAAATAATATATTCGAATCGTTCTCTAGTTGAGAAACACCACTTATTTAAAAAAAAAAAGAAAAAAAGGTTGAGACATTTCTGCAGTAAGGCTTTATTAAAACATAACATCGTATCTGTCTGCCAATGGCGTTAAAGACTTGGCCCGAAAGTGACGTTCATCCCTGTGGATGCTAACCTAGTGGAAGGTAGTGGTTGGTGGTGTTTCAGACAGAACTCTGTGGTTATGTCATCGGGCTTGAGCCTTCACATTAGACAAACTCTTTTTCTTGTTGTGCCAGTCAATGTCTCGTGTCCATGAGGCTGAGTGCGGCATTTTGACGGGAGCTGTCCACTGCTAAACTGGTGCTGAAATAGTGGTGGGGGGGGGGGGGGGGGCTGGGAGGGAAGCTGAAATAGTGGGGGGGCTGGGAGCGAAGCTAAAATGGTGGAGGGATGGGAGAGAAGCTGAAATGGTGGGGGGCTGGGAGGGAAGCTGAAATGGTGGGGGGCTGGGAGGGAAGCTGAAATAGTGGGGGGGCTGGGAGGGAAGCTGAAATGGTGGAGGGATGGGAGGGAAGCTGAAATGGTGGGGGGCTGGGAGGGAAGCTGAAATGGTGGGGGGCTGGGAGGGAAGCTGAAATAGTGGGGGGGCTGGGAGGGAAGCTGAAATGGTGGGGGGGCTGGGAGGGAAGCTGAAATAGTGGGGGGGCTGGGAGGGAATCTGAAATGGTGGAGGGATGGGAGGGAAGCTGAAATGGTGGGGGGGCTGGGAGGGAAGCTGAAATGGTGGGGGGGCTGGGAGAGAAGCTGAAATGGTGGGGGGGCTGGGAGGGAAACTGAAATGGTGGAGGGATGGGAGGGAAGCTGAAATGGTGGAGGGATGGGAGAGAAGCTGAAATGGTGGGGGGGCTGGGAGGGAAGCTGAAATGGTGGGGGGGCTGGGAGAGAAGCTGAAATGGTGGAGGGATGGGAGGGAAGCTGAAATGGTGGAGGGGCTGGGAGGGAAGCTGAAATGGTGGGGGGGCTGGGAGGGAAGCTGAAATGGTGGGGGGGCTGGGAAGGAAACTGAGATGGTGGGGGGCTGGGAGGGAAGCTGAAATGGTGGAGGGATGGGAGGGAAGCTGAAATGGTGGGGGGGCTGGGAAGGAAACAGATGGTGGGGGGGCTGGGAGGGAAGCTCTCTTTTGGTTTCTGTTATTCTATTGAATCCCTCCTCCCCTCCCCCTTCCATCCTCCTCCCTCCTCCCCTCCCCCTTCCATCCTCCTCCCTCCTCCCTCCTCCTTCCATCCTCTGACTGTCTATAGACGCATCATGACTGACTGTCTATAGATTCATAATGTCTAACTGTCTATAGATTCATCATGTCTGACTGTCTATAGATTCATCATGTCTGACTGTCTATAGATGCATCATGTCTGACTGTCTATAGATTCATCATGTCTGACTGTCTATAGATTCATCATGTCTGACTGTCTATAGATGCATCATGTCTGACTGTCTATAGATGCATCATGTCTGACTGTCTATAGATTCATCATGTCTGACTGTCTATAGATGCATCATGTCTGACTGTCTATAGACGCATCATGTCTGACTGTCTATAGACGCATCATGTCTGACTGTCTATAGACGTATCATGTCTGACTGTCTATAGATTCATCATGTCTGACTGTCTATAGATTCATCATGTCTGACTGTCTATAGACGCATCATGTCTGACTGTCTATAGATGCATCATGTCAGACTGTCTATAGATTCATCATGTCTGACTGTCTATAGATTCATCATGTCTGACTGTCTATAGATTCATCATGTCTGACTGTCTATAGATTCATCATGTCTGACTGTCTATAGATTCATCATGTCTGACTGTCTATAGATGGATCATGTCTGACGGTCCAGTGTGGCTCAGTTGGTAGAGCATGGTGTTTGCAATGCCAGGGTTGTGGGTTCGATTCCCACGGGGGACCAGTATGGAGAATTTTTTTTAATGAAATGTATGCATTCACTACTGTAAGTCGCTCTGGATAAGAGCGTCTGCTAAATGACTAAAATGTAAATGTCTATAGATGCATCATGTCTGTCTGTCTATAGACAGTCAGATATGACAGTTTTGGGCCAGCATCCCTGTGGAACGCTTTCAACACATTGTAGAGTTCATGCCCCGATGAACTGAGGCTGTTCTGAGAGCAAACGAAGAGGGGTGCAGCTCAATAAGGTGTTCTTAATGTTTTGGAGACTCAGTTTGCTTTGGTCCACAGTGCTTTTGGTAGAATTAACCTGTAAAAGACACAGGAAAGACTCCGATGCATGTGGATATATCACTGTTTAGTTTCATTGACATTCAGAGGTTGGCTTTGCTTGGGAAGCAATCTAAGATGTTTAAACTCAGACAGCTTTTAGGGAAACACTTGTGACCTCCTCTCGTTGGGTTAAGCCACGGAAGAAGAGTAGCCAGCAGGGGTGGAAAGGTAGGCCTACTCTGTCTGGGGTGGAATGGTAGGTCTACTCTGTCTGGGGTGGAATGGTAGGTCTACTCTGTCTGTCTGGGGTGGAGAGGTAGGCCTACTCTGTCAGGGGTGGAAAGGTAGACCTACTCTGTCTGGGGTGGAATGGTAGGCCTACTCTGTCCGGGGTGGAATGGTAGGTCTACTCTGTCCGGGGTGGAATGGTAGACCTACTCTGTCCGGGGTGGAATGGTAGACCTACTCTGTCCGGGGTGGAATGGTAGACCTACTCTGTCTGGGGTGGGAAGGTAGACCTACTCTGTCTGGGGTGGAAAGGTAGACCTACTCTGTCTGAGGTCGAAAGGTAGGTCTACTCTGTCTGAGGTGGAAAGGTAGGGCTACTCTGTCTGAGGTGGAAAGGTAGGCCTAATCTGTCTGAGGTGGAGAGGTAGGCCTACTCTGTCTGAGGTGGAAAGGTAGGTCTACTCTGTCTGAGGTGGAAAGGTAGGCCTAATCTGTCTGAGGTGGAAAGGTAGACCCTACTCTGTCTGGGGTGGAAAGGTAGACCTACTCTGTCTGTCTGGGGTGGAAAGGTAGGTCTACTCTGTCTGGGGTGGAAAGGTAGGGTAGGCCTACTCTGTCTGGGGTGGAAAGGTAGACCTACTCTGTCTGTCTGGGGTGGAAAGGTAGACCTACTCTGTCAGGGGTGGAAAGGTAGACCTACTCTGTCTGGGGTGGAAAGGTAGACCTACTCTGTCTGGGGTGGAATGGTAGGCCTACTCTGTCTGGGGTGGAAAGGTAGGTCTACTCTGTCAAAGGTGGAATGGTAGGTATACTTTGTCAAAGGTGGAAAGGTAGGTCTACTCTGTCAGGGGTGGAAAGGTAGACCTACTCTGTCTGGGGTGGAAAGGTAGGCCTACTCTGTCTGGGGTGGAAAGGTAGACCTACTCTGTCTGGGGTGGAAAGGTAGGTCTACTCTGTCTCGGGTGGAAAGGTAGACCTACTCTGTAGTTCTACTCTGTCTGTCTGGGGTGGAAAGGTAGACCTACTCTGTCTGGGGTGGAAAGGTAGGTCTACTCTGTCTGTCTGGGGTGGAGAGGTAGGCCTACTCTGTCTGGGGTGGAATGGTAGGTCTACTCTGTCTGGGGTGGAAAGGTAGGCCTACTCTGTCTGGGGTGGAAAGGTAGGCCTACTCTGTCTGGGGTGGAAAGGTAAGTCTACTCTGTCAGGGGTGGAAAGGTAGACCTACTCTGTCTGGGGTGGAAAGGTAGGCCTACTCTGTCTGGGGTGGAAAGGTAGACCTACTCTGTCTGGGGTGGAAAGGTAGACCTACTCTGTCTGGGGTGGAAAGGTAGACCTACTCTGTCTGGGGTGGAAAGGTAGGTCTACTCTGTCTGTCTCGGGTGGAAATGTAGGTCTACTCTGTCTGGGGTGGAAAGGTAGACCTACTCTGTCTGGGGTAGAAAGGTAGACCTACTCTGTCTGGGGCGGAAAGGTAGACCTACTCTGTCTGGGGTGGAAAGGTAGACCTACTCTGTCTGGGGTGGAAAGGTAGGCCTACTCTGTCTGGGGTGGAAAGGTAGACCTACTCTGTCTGGGGTGGAAAGGTAGGCCTACTCTGTCTGGGGTGGAAAGGTAGGCCTACTCTGTCTGTCTGGGGTGGAAAGGTAGAACTACTCTGTCTGGGGTGGAAAGGTAGGTCTACTCTGTCTGGGGTAGAAAGGTAGACCTACTCTGTCTGGGGCGGAAAGGTAGGCCTACTCTGACTGGGGTGGAAAGGTAGACCTACTCTGTCTGGGGTGGAAAGGTAGACCTACTCTGTCAGGGGTGGAAAGGTAGGCCTACTCTGTCTGTCTGGGGTGGAAAGGTAGAACTACTCTGTCTGGGGTGGAAAGGTAGACCTACTCTGTCAAAGGTGGAATGGTAGGTATACTTTGTCAAAGGTGGAAAGGTAGACCTACTCTGTCTGGGGTGGAAAGGTAGGCCTACTCTGTCTGGGGTGGAAAGGTAGGCCTACTCTGTCAGGGGTGGAAAGGTAGGTCTACTCTGTCTGGGGTGGAAAGGTAGACCTACTCTGTCTGGGGTGGAAAGGTAGAGCTACTCTGTCTGTCTCGGGTGGAAAGGTAGACCTACTCTGTCTGTCTGGGGTGGAAAGGTAGACCTACTCTGTCTGTCTGGGGTGGAAAGGTAGATCTACTCTGTCTGGGGTGGAAAGGTAGGACTACTATGTCTGGGGTGGAATGGTAGGTCTACTCTTTCTGAGGTGGAAAGGTAGGCGTACTCTGTCTGGGGTGGAAAGGTAGACCTACTCTGTCTGAGGTGGAAAGGTAGGTCTACTCTATCTGGGGTGGAAAGGTAGGCCTACTCTGTCTGGGGTGGAAAGGTAGGTCTACTTTGTCAAAGGTGGAAAGGTAGACCTACTCTGTCTGTCTCGGGTGGAAAGGTAGACGTACTCTGTCTGGCGTAGAAAGGTAGGTCTACTCTGTCTGTCTGGGGTGGAACTTTCTGAACATTCGAGACGTGTAGTCCACTTGTCATTCCAATCTCCTTTGCATTAGCGTAGCCTCTTCTGTAGCTTGTCAACTATGTGTCTGTCTATCCCTGTTCTCTCCCCTCTGCACAGGCCATACAAACGCTTCACACCGCGTGGCCGCTGCCACTCTAACCTGGTGTTCCCAGCGCGCACGACCCACGTGGAGTTCCAGGTCTCCGGCAGCCTCTGGAACTGCCGGTCTGCGGCCAACAAGGCTGAGTTCATCTCAGCCTATGCTACCCTCCAGTCCCTAGACTTCCTGGCGCTGACAGAAACATGGATTACCACAGATAACACTGCTACTCCTACTGCTCTCTCCTCGTCTGCCCACGTGTTCTCGCATACCCCTAGAGCATCGAGCCAGCGGGGTGGTGGCACTGGAATCCTCATCTCTCCCAAGTGGACATTCTCTCTTTCTCCCCTGACCCATCTGTCTATCTCCTCATTTGAATTCCATGCTGTCACAGTTACCAGCCCTTTCAAGCTTAACATCCTTATCATTTATCGCCCTCCAGGTTCCCTTGGAGAGTTCATCAATGAGCTTGACGCCTTGATAAATTCCTTTCCTGAGGATGGCTCACCTCTCACAGTTCTGGGTGACTTTAACCTCCCCACGTCTACCTTTGACTCATTCCTCTCTGCCTCCTTCTTTCCACTCCTCTCCTCACCTCACCCGCTCACCATCCCCCCCTACTCACAAGGCAGGCAATACGCTTGACCTCATCTTTACTAGATGCTGTTCTTCCACTAATCTCATTGCAACTCCCCTCCAAATCTCCGACCACTACCTTGTATCCTTTTCCCTCTCGCTCTCATCCAACACTTCTCACTCTGCCCCTACTCGGATGGTATTGCGCCGTCCCAACCTTCGCTCTCTCTCTCCCGCTACTCTCTCCTCTTCCATCCTATCATCTCTTCCCTCTGCTCAAACCTTCTCCAACCTATCTCCTGATTCTGCCTCCTCAACCCTCCTCTCCTCCCTTTCTGCATCCTTTGATTTTCTCTGTCCCCTATCCTCCAGGCCGGCTCGGTCCTCCCCTCCTGCTCCGTGGCTCGACGACTCACTGCGAGCTCACAGAACAGGGCTCCGGGCAGCCGAGCGGAAATGGAGGAAAACTCGCCTCCCTGCGGACCTGGCATCCTTTCACTCCCTCCTCTCTACATTTTCCTCTTCTGTCTCTGCTGCTAAAGCCACTTTCTACCACTCTAAATTCCAAGCATCTGCCTCTAACCCTAGGAAGCTCTTTGCTACCTTCTCCTCCCTCCTGAATACTCCTCCCCCCCTCCTCCCTCTCTGCGGATGACTTCGTCAACCATTTTGAAAAGAAGGTTGATGACATCCGATCCTCGTTTGCTAAGTCAAACGACACCGCTGGTCCTGCTCACACTGCCCTACCCTGTGCTTTGACCTCTTTCTCCCCTCTCTCTCCAGATGAAATCTCGCGTCTTGTGACGGCCGGCCGCCCAACAACCTGCCCACTTGACCCTATCCCCTCCTCTCTTCTCCAGACCATTTCCGGTGACCTTCTCCCCTACCTCACCTCGCTCATCAACTCATCCTTGACCGCTGGCTACGTCCCTTCCGTCTTCAAGAGAGCGAGAGTTGCACCCCTTCTGAAAAAACCTACACTCGATCCCTCCGATGTCAACAACTACAGACCAGTATCCCTTCTTTCTTTTCTCTCCAAAACTCTTGAACGTGCCGTCCTTGGCCAGCTCTCCTGCTATCTCTCTCAGAATGACCTTCTTGATCCTAATCAGTCAGGTTTCAAGACTGGGCATTCAACTGAGACTGCTCTTCTCTGTGTCACGGAGGCTCTCCGCACTGCTAAAGCTAACTCTCTCTCCTCTGCTCTCATCCTTCTAGACCTATCTGCTGCCTTTGATACTGTGAACCATCAGATCCTCCTCTCCATCCTCTCCGAGCTGGGCATCTCCGGCGCGGCCCACGCTTGGATTGCGTCCTACCTGACAGGTCGCTCCTACCAGGTGGCGTGGCGAGAATCTGTCTCCGCACCACGTGCTCTCACCACTGGTGTCCCCCAGGGCTCTGTTCTAGGCCCTCTCCTATTCTCGCTATACACCAAGTCACTTGGCTCTGTCATATCCTCACATGGTCTCTCCTATCATTGCTACGCAGACGACACACAATTAATCTTCTCCATTCCCCCTTCTGATAACCAGGTGGCGAATCGCATCTCTGCATGTCTGGCAGACATATCAGTGTGGATGACGGATCACCACCTCAAGCTGAACCTCGGCAAGACGGAGCTGCTCTTCCTCCCGGGGAAGGACTGCCCGTTCCATGATCTCACCATCACGGTTGACAACTCCCTTGTGTCCTCCTCCCAGAGTGCTAAGAACCTTGGCGTGACCCTGGACAACACCCTGTCGTTCTCCACTAACATCAAGGCGGTGACCCGATCCTGTAGGTTCATGCTCTACAACATTCGCAGAGTACGACCCTGCCTCACACAGGAAGCGGCGCAGGTCCTAGTCCAGGCACTTGTCATCTCCCGTCTGGATTACTGCAACTCGCTGTTGGCTGGGCTCCCTGCCTGTGCCATTAAACCCCTACAACTCATCCAGAACGCCGCAGCCCGTCTGGTGTTCAACCTTCCCAAGTTCTCTCACGTCACCCCTCTCCTCCGCTCTCTCCACTGGCTTCCAGTTGAAGTTCGCATCCGCTACAAGTCCATGGTGCTTGCCTACGGAGCTGTGAGGGGAACGGCACCTCCGTACCTTCAGGCTCTGATCAGGCCCTACACCCAAACAAGGGCACTGCGTTCATCCACCTCTGGCCTGCTCGCCTCCCTACCTCTGAGGAAGCACAGTTCCCGCTCAGCCCAGTCAAAAAACTGTTCGCTGCTCTGGCACCCCAATGGTGGAACAAGCTCCCTCACGACGCCAGGACAGCGGAGTCAATCACCACCTTCCGGAGACACCTGAAACCCCACCTCTTTAAGGAATACCTGGGATAGGATAAAGTAATCCTTCTAACCCCCCCCCCCTAAAAGATTTAGAAGCACTATTGTAAAGTGGTTGTTCCACTGATATCATAAGGTGAATGCACCAATTTGTAAGTCGCTCTGGATAAGAGCGTCTGCTAAATGACTTAAATGTAAATGTAAATGTGGAAAGGTAGGCCTACTCTGTCTGGGGTGGAAAGGTAGGACTACTCTGTCTGGGGTGGAAAGGTAGACCTACTCTGTCTGGGGTGGAAAGGTAGGCCTACTCTGTCTGGGGTGGAAAGGTAGGCCTACTCTGTCTGGGGTGGAAAGGTAGACCTACTCTGTCTGGGGTGGAAAGGTAGCGCCTACTCTGTCTGGGGTGGAAAGGTAGGCAATACTCTGTCTGGGGTGGAAAGGTAGGTCTACTCTGTCTGGGGTGGAAAGGTAGGCCTACTCTGTCTGGGGTGGAAAGGTAGGCCTACTCTGTCTGGGGTGGAATGGTAGGCCTACTCTGTCTGGGGTGGAAAGGTAGGTCTACTCTGTCAGGGGTGGAAAGGTAGGTCTACTTTGTCAAAGGTGGAAAGGTAGACCTACTCTGTCTGTCTCGGGTGGAAAGGTAGACCTACTCTGTCTGGGGTGGAAAGGTAGACCTACTCTGTCTGGGGTGGAAAGGTAGGACTACTCTGTCTGGGGTGGAAAGGTAGGCCTACTCTGTAAGGGGTGGAAAGCTAGACCTACTCTGTCAGGGGTGGAAAGGTAGACCTACTCTGTCTGTCTGGGGTGGAAAGGTAGACCTACTCTGTCTGGGGTGGAAAGGTAGACCTACTCTGTCTGTCTGGGGTGGAAAGGTAGGCCTACTCTGTCTGTCTGGGGTGGAAAGGTAGGCCTACTCTGTCTGTCTGGGGTGGAAAGGTAGGCCTACTCTGTCTGTCTGGGGTGGAAAGGTAGGCCTACTCTGTCTGGGGTGGAATGGTAGGCCTATTCTGTCTGGGGTGGAATGGTAGGCCTACTCTGTCTGGGGTGGAGAGGTAGGTCTACTCTGTCTGTCTGGGGTGGAGAGGTAGGCCTACTCTGTCAGGGGTGGAAAGGTAGGGCTACTCTGTCTGGGGTGGAATGGTAGGTCTATTCTGTCTGGGGTGGAATGGTAGGTCTACTCTGTCTGTCTGGGGTGGAATGATGGGTCTAACTTTTGAAAGTACCATGCTCAGATTCCTTAAAATATCTTAGATTTAATTATTTGTAAACAGGGACGGTTTCCTTGCAAACAAGACACAGTGATTTGCCATTGGATAAATATGATCAAATGAATGAATCCCGTCTTCCCAGGCCGTTGGATCAGTAGTATTTTTCTATTTTTCCCCCTTGGTTTTAATTTTTGTAAGGTGATTGATGACACACTACCGCACAGTAGGTGGCAGCATGCACAAACACCATGACACCAAAGAACAACACTCAAAATGGCGACACGATAGAAAAGTTGATGCTGTTTTGTCTGTTTTTATATTCCCTTTTATCTTTTCCATGTAGTTGTTTTTAATAATACCAAGTCACTGACATAAGGAAATACGTTTTTTTGTGTGTGTGTTTTTTTGGACAACGCAAGAACTGAATGTTATCGAAGTTACAAACTGTTGTTATTCCACACATTTTATGAGCACAGAAGGCCCACTAGGCGAATTGGCTAGCTATGCTAACTTTTACTTTGGGTGGAAATGTCAAATATTGTCTGTTTGGCTCTAGATGCCTTTATAGGAGTTGTTGAAGAAATCATCTGTTGAAGTGAGCATGAACAGGATCTACACATAGAGATGGAAGAGGATGTGAAAAAAGTGAAAAAGGTAAGTGATTTTTAACTTTATTAACTAGCTAGCTAGCAAGCTAGTTAGCCTGTTTCCTACCACACGTAACTATCTTGGTTGTCAGGGCGTCGGTTTTTGTCGTCGTTTCGTGACTGTCATCATTATACTTAAGTAACTGACCAAAACATACATAACGTTATATATATATATATATATATAACGTTATGTTGCTACACATCTTGGGAAATATTTCTCTTTTTTGTGACTTGAGTAATTTCTGTAAAAGACTAAATAAACGACATTTGAGCAGTTTATATACCACCAGGACGGTAATGTTCATGTCTTTCAGCTAACTAGCTAAGATCTCACACTGGCCACAAAGTTAGGAAACATTTTCAAGAATATTGGTAACTTACATTTGAAAACATCATTCATGTTCAACCAACCTGGACTCAGGGGTAGACGTAAAATACTAAATATACATTTTGTCTTCCTCCATTTAGTATGATTTGTTACATTTCGTATGGTATTTATTAATTTGTTTATTCATTTCATTTATGTTACGAATTACAGTTTGTTGTGGCCTCAACTTCATTTTACATTTACATTTTAGTCATTTAGCAGACGCTCTTATCCAGAGCGACTTACAGTTGTGAATGCATACATTTCATACATTTTTTTCCGTACTGGTCCCCCGTGGGAATTGAACCCACAACCCTGGCGTTGCAAACACCATGCTCTACCAACTGAGCCACACAGGACCACTTCAGTACTACAGGATAGTTCCCGAATGGCGCAGAGGTCTAAGGCATTGCATCTCAGCGCTTGAGGTGTCACTACAGACACCCTGGTTCGAATCCAGGCTGTATCACGTGATTGGAAGTCTCGTATGGCAGCTCACAATCGGCCCAGCGTCGTCCAGGTTTGGCCGGTGTAGGCCGTCTCATCGTCAATAAGAATTTGTTCTTAACTGAGTTGCCTAGTTAAATAAAATATATATAATAAACACATTAATATTACCGAATATCCTGGAACAAGGTTGTTATGAAGGTATGACAATCTGGATATTGCCCAAGCCTACTGTAATAAAAGCCTTTGACTCTGGCAGGTCACTCACAGATTTTCTTCTCTTTCTCTCTCTCTCATCTGTGTCAGCTGTCATAGAGAAGGATTGGCAGTAGGGGTGTGTTTATAGTGTCAGTTCTCGTAGAGAAGGATTGGCAGTAGGGATTTGTTTATAGTGTCAGCTGTGGTAGAGAAGGATTGGCAGTAGATATTTTAGACGGTAGATATCTAAAAAATGTGATATTTTCAGACGGTAGAAAGAATATAAAATGAGCAGTAACAAAAATAGTGAATCGGCAATCCGTAATATATTTTAAAAAATTATCGATTTTTCTGACCGATGCATGCTACGTTTCGGTTTGGGGGTTTGCGGACCGATGAACTCCTCATATCTTAAACATTTGAATCGGGACTGATACCGATCAGTGAATCATTCCATCTGTGGTCTGCAGTGTCACTCACAGTAGACACTTGGCAGGGAGAGCGAGAGACAGAGTTTCTTCCTCTGAATCTCTCTCTCAGTGTGTGACAGACTCTAACTGTTAAGCTAGAAAACACGTTGGACAAAGGAAGCCGCTGAGAGGAGAGGCAAGGAGTCTTATTATTTATATTTTAATCAGTTGAATGTTCATTTCACTTAAAAGAGTAGTGCACATGTTTTCCCCCTCTGGTTCACACACGGATGTTTTCCCCTCTGTGGTTCAGGCTGCTGGAGCGTGGTGGGTGAAGGGAAGGAGGGCTTACATAAACCAGACAGGAAGTTACACTGCTTTCTCTAGTCTGCCTACACTGTACTCCAACCCTGGGGACTGGAACTCCAACCGGGAACTTGCCTACCATCTTTTTATCCCAGTGTTGTTTCCTCGTTTAGAAAAACTATCACTGTATCCGTAACTCTCTTGTCCTTTTGTGTATTGAGATTAGCAAGGTGGGGAAAGGTTTAAGCCCTATTTTTATTTTTTTTATTTTTTTGGGAGCCTAGGAAGGCATTGTTAGGTGGTGGTCATCTTGAGTCCACACGAGGGGTACTTTCTGTCATGTCCTTTTGATCCTGACCAGACCTCACCAACTCTGGTCCTGGGGAAACTTCTAGATGGCCTGCAGATCTTGATTAGGCCTAGTTATGAGCAGTTGGTTAGCTGAATAAAGTTAAAAAAAAAAAAACATTTTGCTAGGCAGGAACAAAAGTCTGTATACCCTGTCATGGTCACAGACCACTGTGCTTGGGGGAGTGCTTGACAGTGCCTGCGAAGAAACAGACAGTGCCTGCGAAGAAACAGACAGTGCCTGCGAAGAAACAGACAGTGTTATGTAATCCACTAGACAGAAACAGTACTGTCTGATGCTGTCCACTAGATGGTGCTGTTGTATTGTACAGATTCAGACTACCGGTCTGGTAAACTGTTAGCTGCATGTTAATGCCAGTTAGTGTTTATTCCCTATGTAAGGGCACTACTTTTGACCAGGACCCATAGGGCTCTGGAAAGTGGTGCATTATATTGGGAATAGGGTGCCATTTGGGACGCAAGCAGTGTAGCCTTCACAGGCCAGTGGCAGGGTGTTGATACGGGCCAGTGGCAGGGTGTTGATACGGGCCAGTGGCAGGGTGTTGATACGGGCCAGTGGCAGGGTGTTGATACGGGCCAGTGGCAGGGTGTTTATACGGGCCAGTGGCAGGGTGTTGATACGGGCCGGGCCAGTGGCAGGGTGTTGGTACGGGCCGGGCCAGTTGCAGGGTGTTGGTACGGGCCGGGCCAGTGGCAGGGTGTTGGTACGGGCCGGGCCAGTGGCAGGGTGTTGGTACGGGCCGGGCCAGTGGCAGGGTGTTGGTACGGGCCGGGCCAGTGGCAGGGTGTTGGTACGGGCCGGGCCAGTGGCAGGGTGTTGGTACGGGCCGGGCCAGTGGCAGGGTGTTGGTACGGGCCGGGCCAGTGGCAGGGTGTTGGTACGGGCCAGTGGCAAGGTGTTGTTACGGGCCAGTGGCAGGGTGTTGTTACGGGCCAGTGGCAGGGTGTTGTTACGGGCCAGTGGCAGGGTGTTGTTACGGGCCGGGCCAGTGGCAGGGTGTTGATACGGGCCAGTGGCAGGGTGTTGGTACGGGCCGGGCCAGTGGCAGGGTGTTGTTACGGGCCGGGCCAGTGGCAGGGTGTTGGTACGGGCCAGTGGCAGGGTGTTGGTACGGGCCAGGCCAGTGGCAGGGTGTTGGTACGGGCCAGGCCAGTGGCAGGGTGTTGGTACGGGCCAGGCCAGTGGCAGGGTGTTGGTACGGGCCAGGCCAGTGGCAGGGTGTTGGTACGGGCCAGGCCAGTGGCAGGGTGTTGGTACGGGCCAGGCCAGTGGCAGGGTGTTGTTACGGGCCAGTGGCAGGGTGTTGTTACGGGCCAGTGGCAGGGTGTTGATACGGGCCAGTGGCAGGGTGTTGGTACGGGCCGGGCCAGTGGCAGGGTGTTGTTACGGGCCGGGCCAGTGGCAGGGTGTTGGTACGGGCCAGGCCAGTGGCAGGGTGTTGGTACGGGCCAGGCCAGTGGCAGGGTGTTGGTACGGGCCAGGCCAGTGGCAGGGTGTTGTTACGGGCCAGTGGCAGGGTGTTGATACGGGCCAGTGGCAGGGTGTTGATACGGGCCAGTGGCAGGGTGTTGATACGGGCCAGTGGCAGGGTGTTTATACGGGCCAGTGGCAGGGTGTTTATACGGGCCAGTGGAAGGGTGTTTATACGGGCCAGTGGAAGGGTGTTTATACGGGCCAGTGGCAGGGTGTTTATACGGGCCAGTGGCAGGGTGTTGATACGGGCCAGTGGCAGGGTGTTGATACGGGCCAGTGGCAGGGTGTTGATACGGGCCAGTGGCAGGGTGTTGATACGGGCCAGTGGCAGGGTGTTGATACGGGCCAGTGGCAGGGTGTTGTTACGGGCCAGTGGCAGGGTGTTGATACGGGCCGGGCCAGTGGCAGGGTGTTGATACGGGCCGGGCCAGTGGCAGGGTGTTGATACGGGCCAGTGGCAGGGTGTTGATACGGGCCACGGCCAGTGGCAGGGTGTTTATACGGGCCAGTGGCAGGTTGTTTATACGGGCCAGTGGCAGGGTGTTTATACGGGCCAGTGGCAGGGTGTTTATACGGGCCGGGCCAGTGGCATGGGGGTGTGTTACTATATTCTGGTGTTTGTGGAATTGTAGGATTTCCTTGTGCCACAAATGATTAGATTTATCAAACTGTCGCACACAACAAATACATGTTTTCATTGATAAATGAGAGCCATATTATATTTTAGCGGTCATGAACGAGCGTTACACCTTCTATGGTAACAAAAACACCTTTCTGTTCTCCTTCTATGGTAACAAAAACACCTTTCTATGGTAACAAAAACACCTTTCTGTTCTCCTTCTATGGTAACAAAAACACCTTTCTATGGTAACAAAAACACCTTTCTGTTCTCCTTCTATGGTAACAAAAACACCTTTCTGTTCTCCTTCTATGGTAACAAATACACCTTTCTGTTCTCCTATGGTAACAAAAACACCTTCCTTCTATGGTAACAAAAACACCTTCCATTCGCCTACTATGGTAACAAAAACACCTTTCTGTTCGCCTTCTATGGTAACAAAAACACCTTTCTGTTCTCCTTCTATGGTAACAAAAACACCTTTCTTCTTTGGTAACAAAAACACCTTTCTTCTATGGTAACAAAAACACCTTTCTTCTATGGTAACAAAAACACCTTTCTTCTATGGTAACAAAAACACCTTTCTTCTATGGTAACAAAAACACCTTTCTTCTATGGTAACAAAAACACCTTTCTTCTATGGTAACAAAAACACCTTTCTTCTATGGTAACAAAAACACCTTTCTATGGTAACAAAAACACCTTTCTATGGTAACAAAAACACCTTTCTTCTATGGTAACAAAAACACCTTTCTTCTATGGTAACAAAAACACCTTTCTATGGTAACAAAAACACCTTTCTGTTCGCCTTCTATGGTAACAAAAACGGCCTCATTTGCTGTATGATGATCACATTTCTGTAGATGTGTGGGCAGAATGTTTGGTCTTAACCAAACAAGAAATGCATACATCCTGCCGCGAGCCAAACACTGGCTGCACGTTCTGCCAGATTGATTGTCCTTTCAAACAATATAACAGTTAATGCTACAGCCCACACTTCTATGCAAAATACAAATTCTTGTTCAATGTTTTGTTTATCAATGCAGGATTGTTTCTTTGCTCTGTCTCCTGCATTTGGTTTAGGCTTTGAGATTAAATAGGCTATGATGTCATGCTCCTAATTAGAGGGTCGACCGATTTTTAAAAAAAAATTGTATTTTTATTTTTTCCCCCAAGTTTTCATAACAATCGGTAATCTGCCTTTTTGGACGCCGATTACCACTCCACGAGGAGACTGCGTGGCAGGCTGACCACCTGTTAGGCGAGTGCAGCATCAAAAGGACCTTGTGGCTGCAAGAAGCCAAGGTAAATTGCTAGCTAGCATTAAATGTGTCTTTATAAAAAACAATCAATTTTCACATAATCACTAGTTTAACTACACATTCTTGATGATATTACTAGCTTGTTCTGCATTGCATATAATCAATGCTGTGCCTGTTAATTTACAGTTGAAGTCAAAAGTTTACATACACCTTAGCCAAATACATTTAAACTCAGTTTTTCACAATTCCTGACATTTAATCCTAGTAAAAATTCCCTGTTTTAGGTCAGTTAGGGTCACCACTTTATTTTAAGAATGTGAAATGTCAGAATAATAGTAGAGAGAATAATTTCAGCTTTTATTTCTTTCATCACATTCCCAGTGGGTCAGAAGTTTACATACACTCAATTAGTATTTGGTAGCATTGCCTTTAAATTGTTTAACTTGGGTCAAATGTTTCGGGTAGCCTTCTACAAGTTGGGTGAATTTTGGCCCATTAATCCTGACAGAGCTGGTGTAACTGAGTCAGGTTTGTAGGCCTCCTTGCTCGCACATGCTTTTTCAGTTCTGCCCACAAATTTTCTATAGGATGAGGTCAGGGCTTTGTGATGGCCACTCCAATACCTTGACTTTGTTGTCCTTAAGCCATTTTTCCACAACTTTAAGTATGCTTGTCCATTTGGAAGACCCATTTGCAACCAAGCTTTAATTTCCTGACTGATGTCTTGAGATGTTGCTTCAATATATCCACATCAATTTCCTACCTCATGATGCCATCTATTTTGTGAAGTGCACCAGTCCCTCCTGCAGCAAAGCACCCCCACAACATGATGCTGCCACCCCCGTGCTTCACGGTTGGGATGGTGTTCTTCGGCTTGCAAGCCTCCCCCTTTTTCCTCCAAACATAACGATGGACGTTATAGCCAAACAGTTCTATTTTTGTTTCGTCAGACCAGAGCACATTTCTCCAAAAGTACGATCTTTGTCCCAATGTGCAGTTGCAAACCGTAGTTTGGCTTTTTTATGGCGGTTTTGGAGCAGTGGCTTCTTCTTTGCTGAGCGGCCTTTCAGGTTATGTCGATATAGGACTCGTTTTACTATGGATATAGATACTTTTGTACCTGTTTCCTCCAGCATCTTCACAAGGTCCTTTGCTGTTGTTCTGGTATTGATTTGCACTTTTCGCACCAAAGTACGTTCATCTCTAGGAGACAGAACTCGTCTCCCTCCTGAGCGGCATGACGGCTGCGTGGTCCCATGGTGTTTATACTTGCGTACTATTGTTTGTACAGATGAACGTGATACCTACAGGCGTTTGGAAATTGCTCCCAAGGATGAACCAGACTTGGGGAGGTCTACAATTTGAGGTCGACTGATTTCTAGAATAAAGGTTTAGTTTTTTTGAAATGATAGTTTTTGGATTTGACCATATTAATGACCAAAGGCTCGTATTTCTGTCTGTTTATTATAATGAAGTATATGATTTGATATTTGATAGAGCAGTCTGACTTAACGGTGGTAGGCAGCAGCAGGCTCGTAAGAATTCATTCAAACAGCAGCACTTAGCAATGCTGGGATGCACAGCTCTGTTTATGACTTCAAGCCTATCAACTCCCCAGATTAGGCTGGCAATGCTAAAGTGCCTATAAGAACATCCAATAGTCAAAGCTATATGAAATACAAATGGTGTAGAGAGAAATAGTCCTATAATTCCTATAATAACTACAACCTAAAACTTCTTACCTGGGAATATTGAAGACTCATGTTAAAAGGAACCACCAGCTATCATATGTTCTCATGTTCTGAGCAAGGAACTTAAACGTTAGCTTTCTTACATGGCACATATTGCACTTTTACTTTCTTCTCCAACAGTGTGTTTTTTGCATTATTTAAACCAAATTGAACATGTTTCATTATTTATTTTAGACTAAATTGATTTTATTTATGTATTATATTAAGTTAAAATAAAAGTGTTCTTATATATATATCTATATCGATTTAATTGCTATCTGCTTTTTTTTTGGTCCTCCAATAATCGGTATTGGCGTTGAAAAATCATAGTCGGTCAACCTCTACTCCCAATACTGTAGCCTACCCATACTGTCAAGTTGAGTCTTTTTTTTGTACACACACACACACACCTTCGATAAATGAGGCCCCTGGTCAGGGCAGGGTCACCCGTCGTAGCTGTGGACAGTGTGGTGTTTCATTACACATGGCTCATGCAGTGTTAATGCACCTATCCTCTAGTCTACTAGGCTTACTGGTGAGACGAGAGGCATGTTAAATAATGCACTACCAGCTCGTCTTCTAGTGGATTGGAGGATCATGTGTCAGATAGGACTGCTCTTGTCGTTGACAGTAAACGACTCACGTGAAGGAGTTCAGGACTTGTGCATTCACAACGATTTTTAAATGTTACTCAAACTGTCGACTTGTGCAGCACGTGTCATCACAGGAAGTTGGCGGTTGATATACTTCCTCTTCTTGTGTCTCAGCAATAGAGAAGCAGAAACACTCCCTTTCCTCTGGAGAAAGCCACACACACACACACACACACACACACACACACACACACTGTGTGCGTCAGTCAGTCTTCACGTACCAACTGTTACACCTAAGTGAATGAAGCAGCAGGCGTTACACCCAGGGACCAGGCTATCAGTCAGGCACAGCCCAGGGACCAGGCTATCAGTCAGACACCGCCCAGTCAGACACCGCCCAGTCAGACACCGCCCAGGCATATCAGTCAGGCACCGCCCAGGGACCAGGCTATCAGTCAGACACCGCCCAGTCAGACACCGCCCAGTCAGACACCGCCCGGGCATATCAGCCAGACACCGCCCAGGGACCAGGCTATCAGTCAGACACCGCCAGGGACCAGGCTATCAGTCAGACACCGCCCAGTCAGACACCGCCCAGTCAGACACCGCCCAGTCAGACACCGCCCAGGCATATCAGTCAGACACCACCCAGGGACCAGGCTATCAGCCAGACACTGCCCAGTCAGACACCGCCCAGGGACCAGGCTATCAGTCAGACACCGCCCAGGGACCAGGCTATCAGTCAGACACCGCCCAGGGACCAGGCTATCACACAGACACCGCCCAGTCAAACACCGCCCAGGGACCAGGCTATCAGTCAGACACCGCCCAGGGACCAGGCTATCAGTCAGACACCGCCCAGGGACCAGGCTATCAGTCAGACACCGCCCAGGGACCAACTATCAGTCAGGACACCGCCCCAGGGACCAAGGCTATCAGTCAGACACCGCCCAGGGACCAGGCTATCAGTCAGACACCGCCCAGGGACCAGGCTATCAGTCAGACACCGCCCAGGGACCAGGCTATCAGTCAGACACCGCCCAGTCAGACACCGCCCAGGGACCAGGCTATCAGTCAGACACCGCCCAGTCAGACACCGCCCAGGGACCAGGCTATCAGTCAGACACCGCCCAGGGACCAGGCTATCAGTCAGACACCGCCCAGGGACCAGGCTATCAGTCAGACACCGCCCAGGGACCAGGCTATCAGTCAGACACCGCCCAGGGACCAGGCTATCAGCCAGACACCGCCCGGGCATATCAGCCAGACACCGCCCGGGCATATCAGCCAGACACCGCCCGGGCATATCAGCCAGACACCGCCCGGGCATATCAGCCAGACACCGCCCAGGGACCAGGCTATCAGTCAGACACCGCCCGCGCATATCAGCCAGACACCGCCCGGGCATATCAGCCAGACACCGCCCAGGGACCAGGCTATCATTCAGACACCGCCCAGTCAGACACCGCCCAGGGACCAGGCTATTAGTCAGACACCGCCCAGTCAGACACCGCCCAGGGACCAGGCTATCAGTCAGACACCGCCCGGGCATATCAGCCAGACACCGCCCGGGCATATCAGCCAGACACCGCCCGGGCATATCAGCCAGACACCGCCCAGGGACCAGGCTATCAGTCAGACACCGCCCGCGCATATCAGCCAGACACCGCCCGGGCATATCAGCCAGACACCGCCCAGGGACCAGGCTATCATTCAGACACCGCCCAGTCAGACACCGCCCAGGGACCAGGCTATTAGTCAGACACCGCCCAGTCAGACACCGCCCAGGGACCAGGCTATCCGTCAGACACCGCCCAGCCAGACACCGCACAGTCACCCAGGGAACAGCAGTCAGACACCGCCCGGGCATATCAGCCAGGCACTGCCCGGGGATCAGGCTATCAGCCAGACACCGCCCAGGGACCAGGCATATCAGCCAGGCACCGCCCGGGCATATCAGCCAGGCACCGCCCAGGGACCGGGCATATCAGCCAGACACCGCCCAGGGACCAGGCATATCAGCCAGACACCGCCCAGTTTTTGTATAGTTTTATTTTACCAGGTAAGTTGACTGAGAAATAATTCTCATTTACAGCAACGACCTGGGGAAATAGTTACAGGGGAGAGGAGTGGGAGATGAATGAGCCAATTGGAAACTTGGGATGATTAGGTGGCCATGATGGTATGAGGCTGAGATTGGGAATTTAGCCAGGACACCGGGGTTAAAAAAAAAAAACACAGTGATCAGACTGTCAGACACCGTCAGACACCGCCCAGTAACGGCATCAAACAGACACAGACGACATACAGGCAGACACAAACAGCTCCTCTTTCATTGAGGCTAAATGGAGACTGAGGTAGGAATACATGTCTGCGTCCGACCTGGGAAAAGTTAGTTTCCTTTTTTTTTGTTTTTAATCCGTTTGTCTGATCTGTCGTCATGGGTGACGTTGTCAACGCACTAATGGAGCTCTTCATTTTACTGCTTCTCTTGCTGCTGTATTTGGTGGTGTTTTAGCGGTGCTCTTCAACAGCTAACCCCGAACAGGAACTATATATACTTTAGGTCTACATTGTAAGTGGAGAGTTAATGTGTTCTACTTTTTTTTTTTAAAGTTTAGTGTCAACTTTTTACATTTGGAGAAAGCGGAAGGAAGATGTGGATGTTTCTTATACCTAGTCAATGTCTGTGGTTAATAACTTAGAACCATGTTCCGGCCGTGTGTGTGTGTGTGTGTGTGTGTGTGTTTACAACACCATGTTTTTATGTAATGTTCACAGCAGTGTCGTATAAAACCACATAGCTAATGTAATGCTTGGAGTAGTGTTTTTTATTTTAGCGGTGAATATGCTGGGAACATGCAATATTGTGTAACATGGGCTGCTACCAGAGATAGTAACACTACTTCCCAAATGGCATCCTATCCCCCAGGGCTCTGGTCTAAAGTAGTGCACTATATAGGGAATAGGGTGCCATAGGGCTCTGGTCTAAAGTAGTGCACTATATAGGGTGCCATAGGGCAGTGGTCTAAAGTAGTGGACTATATAGGGAATAGGGTGCCATAGGGCTCTGGTCTAAAGTAGTGCACTATATAGGGTGCCATAGGGCTCTGGTCTAAAGTAGTGCACTATATAGGGAATAGGGTGCCATAGGGCTCTGGTCTAAAGTAGTGGACTATATAGGGAATAGGGTGCCATAGGGCTCTGGTCTAAAGTAGTGCACTATATAGGGTGCCATAGGGCAGTGGTCTAAAGTAGTGGACTATATAGGGAATAGGGTGCCATAGGGCTCTGGTCTAAAGTAGTGCACTATATAGGGTGCCATAGGGCAGTGGTCTAAAGTAGTGGACTATATAGGGAATAGGGTTCCATAGGGCTCTGGTCTAAAGTAGTGCACTATATAGGGTGCCATAGGGCAGTGGTCTAAAGTAGTGGACTATATAGGGAATAGGGTGCCATAGGGCTCTGGTCTAAAGTAGTGCACTATATATAGGGAATAGGGTTCCATAGGGCTCTGGTCTAAAGTAGTGGACTATATAGGGAATAGGGTGCCATAGGACTCTAGTCTAAAGTACTGCACTATATACAGTGGGTAGAACAAGTATTTGATACACTGCCGATTTTGCAGGTTTTCCTACTTACAAAGCATGTAGAGGTCTGTAATTTTTATCATAGGTACACTTCAACTGTGAGAGACGGAATCTAAAACAAAAATCCAGAAAATTACATTGTATGATTTTTAAGTAATTCATTTGCATGACATAAGTATTTGATACATCAGAAAAGCAGAACTTAATATTTGGTACAGAAACCTTTGTTTGCAATTACAGAGATCATACGTTTCCTGTAGTTCTTGATCAGGTTTGCACACACTTCAGCAGGGATTTTGGCCCACTCCTCCATACAGACCTTCTCCAGATCCTTCAGGTTTCGTGGGCTGTCGCTGGGCAATATGGACTTTCAGCTCCCTCCAAAGATTTTCTATTGGGTTCAGGTCTGGAGACTGGCTAGGCCACTCCAGGACCTTGAGATGCTTCTTACGGAGCCACTCCTTAGTTGCCCTGGCTGTGTGTTTCGGGTCGTTGTCATGCTGGAAGACCCAGCCACGACCCATCTTCAATGCTCTTACTGAGGGAAGGAGGTTGTTGGCCAAGATCTCGCGATACATGGCCCCATCCATCCTCCCCTCAATACGGTGCAGTCGTCCTGTCCCCTTTGCAGAAAAGCATCCCCAAAGAATGTTTCCACCTCCATGCTTCACGGTTGGGATGGTGTTTTTGGGGTTGTACTCATCCTTCATCTTCCTCCAAACACGGCGAGTGGAGTTTAGACCAAAAAGCTCTATTTCTGTTTCATCAGACCACATGACCTTCTTCCTCCTCTGGATCATCCAGATGGTCATTG
Source organism: Salmo trutta (assembly GCF_901001165.1). NCBI lineage: Eukaryota > Metazoa > Chordata > Actinopteri > Salmoniformes > Salmonidae > Salmo > Salmo trutta. The sequence goes on from NC_042991.1 coordinate 39,350,336, forward strand.
GCAAACTTCAGACGGGCCTGGACATGCGCTGGCTTGAGCAGGGGGACCTTGCGTGCGCTGCAGGATTTTAATCCATGACGGCGTAGTGTGTTACTAATGGTTTTCTTTGAGACTGTGGTCCCAGCTCTCTTCAGGTCATTGACCAGGTCCTGCCATGTAGTTCTGGGCTGATCCCTCACCTTCCTCATGATCATTGATGCCCCACGAGGTGAGATCTTGCATGGAGCCCCAGACCGAGGGTGATTGACCGTCATCTTGGAACTTCTTCCATTTTATAATAATTGCGGCAACAGTTGTTGCCTTCTCACCAAGCTGCTTGCCTATTGTCCTGTAGCCCATCCCAGCCTTGTGCAGGTCTACAATTTTATCCCTGATGTCCTCTGGTCTTGGCCATTGTGGAGAGGTTGGAGTCTGTCTGATTGAGTGTGTGGACAGGTGTCTTTTTATACAGGTATCGAGTTCAAACAGGTGCAGTTAATACAGGTAATGAGTGGAGAACAGGAGGGCTTCTTAAAGAAAAACTAACAGGTCTGTGAGAGACGGAATTCTTACTGGTTGGTAGGTGATCAAATACTTATGTCATGCAATAAATTGCAAATGATTTACTTCAAAATCATACAATGTGATTTTCTGGATTTTTGTTTTAGATTCCGTCTCTCACAGTTGAAGTGTACCTATGATAAAAATTACAGACCTCTACATGCTTTGTAAGTAGGAAACACTGCAGATTTTGCAGGTTATCAAATACTTGTTCTCCCCACTGTATAAGGAATAGGGTGCCATAGGGCTCTAGTCTAAAGTAGTGCACTATATAGGGAATAGGGTGCCATAGGGCTCTGGTCTGAAGTAGTGCACTATATAGGGAATAGGGTGCCGTTTGGAAGCAGCCTTACACTCTCACAGTTCTCATATGTTGTATTGTCACATGCAGCAGATAGGTGCAGTAATGTTGTTTTACAGGGTGTCATGGAAACTCGAATCAATAATGAGGAGGGTATTGCTTTATTCAAAACGTATTGATAAGGAACAGGTCACACGACACACACGTGAATGGAGTGAGTGCTCTGCAGTAATGAGGCTGGTTGACCCAACACTCTTCACTAACCCTTACAGAGGTATCCTGGTTCTTATATAGCTGACACTAAGAATGCTTAGTCATGGATGGTTCCACCCCTCCCATGCAGATCGGGGGGCATCATAAGCTACCTCGGGTTCATCTCGTTATCTGCACCTGGTCAGTGTTTTGACCCGGCTTAGTTTCCCAATTACAAGAATGATTAGGAACAATGAGGGATTGTTCTACTCCTAAACTATCTCTAGTAAAACCCATATACTTGACCATACGCCCAGATTAGCGGCAGGGAGCTAGAGTTAAGCTGGACAATAGAACGAGTCACCCAAGGCTGAAAAATGGCAAATTAACTTTGGCTAAGCTGGAACATAGCAACTGAATGGAATCGAACTTTCGCAGAGCCTGTTTTGACTGAAGCGATACTTAGAATTCCATTTTGCCTAAATGACACAACAACAAAAATTATCCCTTTTTATTTTACCACTACAATCTGTTCGTTGGACAAAACTGGAAACAAAACAACTAGTGTAGAAAGTAAACAGCCACACCTCGATGGTGTCAACTGTTTATGGCTGCGTAAAATGAGAAAGTAGGGAAAAAATAAACTTCTGAATATTTCTGGTCTAGTGATCGATGACAACCGAGCTCTCTGCCCAGACTTGCATAATTACAAAGAGGAGATTCTCTTGATTTTTAAAATGGTGTCCGACTTGAAAAAAAATCTAAATATACACGTTACGAGACCTTTGGCGAAATAGACCAGCATGCCTATCTTTCCCCCTATAGGAAACAATGGGACGACCTCAGAGTTCCATGAGTCATTTTTTTTGTTTGTTTAAATTTGAACTACCAACAACGTGAGCAGGTCTCATTGCCATCAATAGCAAAGCAGGCATTGTGACGTAGAACAAGAGGCTGGGAATAGAACGTTCAGAAGACAAAAATTGGTTCCACGGTGCTCAATAGAACTAATTGGAGCTGGCAGGTAGAAAAAATGCTCTAAAATAAGGCCTGTTTTTTTTTTTCTTCTCGTGATTACTTCAAAACTACGGCAAGCAGCTGGGAAATATGGTCATATTATGAAACTGGGCTCCACGGCGGATGCAATGAACTAGTTTTTTATCAGAAAGCATTGTTAAATAGTTCAAGTGTCCAGCCTACTAGAGTGGAGACCATCCTTTTACAAAAACACAGCATTGGTAAAACAGAAATATCTTACTATTTGTTACGTATATAATTTGGCTATTAATATCAAACAAATCAGGTAAATACGTAATTTTTTTCTCTCACAATGGTCAGCCATGGTAGTACAGCGCCCCTAGAGCACATTAGGGTTAAGAGCTCAAGGGGTATATTGACAGATTTTTTTCACTTTGTCGGCTCGGGTATTCGAACCAGCAACATTTCAGTTACTGGCCAAATGCTCTAACAATTAGTAGCTCGCACTGCTTCCAACAGAGGAAACACACTGGGGCAGCAGAACGGACAAGGCCAGAGTAAACACTGGGGCAGCAGAACGGACAAGGCTTGGTAACAGCAGAAGTAGGTCTAGGCCTAGTCCACTTTGTAACTCTGCAGGCTTCACAAACCTTTTACCTATATGGATGTGTAGGCTTAGCCCGATACGGATGGGTAGGCTTAGCCCGATACGGATGGGTAGGCTTAGCCCGATACGGACGGGTAGGCTTAGCCCGATACGGACGGGTAGGCTTAGCCCGATACGGACGGGTAGGCTTAGCTCGATACGGACGGGTAGGCTTAGCCCGATACAGACGGGTAGGCTTAGCCCGATACGGACGGGTAGGCTTAGCCCGATACGGACGGGTAGGCTTAGCCCGATACGGACGGATACGGACGGGTAGGCTTAGCCCGATACGGACGGCTAGGCTTAGCCCGATACGGACAGGTAGGCTTAGCCTACAGATAAACATAAAGATACTCTGGCCTAGGTGACTTTATATTATTGATACTTTGATGTTACTGTGAATTAATACGATACCTCTCCCCTCCCTCCCTCGCTCCCTCCCTCTACCTCCCCCTGTCACCATCTCTCTACCCTCCCTCCTCCCTCTCTTTCCATCCCCTCTCCCTCCCTCCCTCTACCTCCCCCTGCAGCCAGGTATCGTGTCTCCCTTCAAGCGCGTGTTTCTGAAGGGAGAAAAGGGCAGAGATAAAAAGGCTCAGGAGAAGACTACAGAACGCCGTGCCCTCCACACCTTCTCCCTCTCCCTCCCCGACCACCGCATCGACCCTGACATCCTGCTCAATGACTACGTAGAGAAGGAAGTCAAGGTGAGAGGTCAGCGGGTCAAGGCTCCCAGGGCTGGAGGAATGACTGACTGGGAACTAAGACTGTGTCGGTGATAGCTGCACAGCCCAGGGTTTCTCCACAGCTTCTGAAAAAAAAACTAATAATCAAGTGTCTGTATTTTTATCCTCTGTTCCAATGTTACCTGTGTGTTCTGTAGTACTTGGGCCAGCTGACGTCAGTACCAGGGTACTTGAACCCCTCCAGTCGAACGGAGGTGTTACAGCTCATTGACAATGCCAGGGTAAGTTACATCTCCAAATGGATCCTTGTATTGTTCACTAAAGAATTTTAAAAAGTCAAGATTTATTCACAGGAGGTAAAAAAAAAAAAAAAAGGTTATCTTTCTTTTATCATTTTGAATAAAGCCTCTGATATTTCACTTTGCCACGACGTTACAAAGAAAATACTACATTTTAGACTTGAAATGATTATAAATGGTAGAGTCGTGGGGATATATTGTGTTGCCACGGGAACGACAACATGAGTGAAACTGTGACGTCATTTCCTGGTTACCTAGAAGTCCCACCAGTTGGCGGGTCAGCTTACTACGGAGCAGGATGCAGTGGTCAGTCTGTCGGCCTATAATGTGAAGCTGGTGTGGCGGGATGGAGAGGATATCATACTGCGTGTTCCCATCCACGACATCGCTGCCGTGTCATACATACGAGACGACTCACTACACCTGGTGGTGCTCAAGACAGGTACCTAACCACTTTACCTACCTTAGCTCGCTACACCTGGTGGTGCTCAAGACAGGTACCTAACCACCTATCTACCTACTAGAGCTGGGACGATAATCCAAAAATTATCGACAACTGACCATATTGATCACTTATCGCAGGCGTTTTGCTAATATTGTTGTTCATCATGATAAGTACCCGAAACTAGAGAAATGTGAAGTTTGAAATGAAATGTTTGCTAATATGGCTGATTTGTTAATGGCTACAACGATGGAACTACTAATAGTGTAAAGGATCGTAAACACAGAACATTGTATTAATGTTCTGAACTTATCGTTGATATGTAGAATAATGTATCAACCCTACAAGCAATATTATTATGGTGAGAGATTATAACTACAGTTTTAAATACCTCCATGGACCTTGAAGGAAATCACACTACAAACTTATCACCCTCAAGCACATGATTTTTTTTTTATAAATAAATTTATTTAACCTTTATTTAACTAGGCAAGTCAGTTAAGGACAAATTCTTGTTTACAATGACTGCCTAACTCCGGCCAAACGTGGACGACGCTGGGCCAATTATGCACCGCCCTATGGGACTCCCAATAACGGCCGGATGTGATACAACCTGGATTCGAACCAGGTATTATAGTGACGCCTCTTGCACTGAGATGCAGTGCCTTAGACCGCTGCGCCACTCGGGAGCCCAAAATCAAGAATACCTAGTGAGGTATACATGGCGGAGGCTCAATCAAGCTAGTCGTCTTGACTATTTTCTTATGTCATTCTCTCTGGCATTAAAGGTTAGTGTTGATAGGGGACAGAATGCGGTCGGACCATCAAATAATTGGCATACTCTTACAGAATTTCTACGTGTGCGAGGATATTGGAAATGTTATCAAATCCTACTGGACTTGTTTTTAACCAAGACAGTAATTTATAGATTTTTTTTCCTACATAACATATAGGTTTAGCAGATCCCCCAGTATGGGACACTTTTAAAATGTGCCTTTAGAGAGGACATGCTGCAATTCAATACCCATCTTTAACAAAAACAATTTAGTCTCAAAAGAGTTAACATTAACAAAGGAAATGGAGGAACTAACCGTACAGCTGATGGATAGCAATACAAACTGTAGCATAGAGGCTCAGAGTACGTTAGAGGAAAACAAAAAGAAAGATCAAGTGTAATATATTTATTTTTAATCTTCAACATAGAAATGCTACCGAAAATAATTTACAGGAACTAGATGGTAATGATGGAGTCATCCATGTTTCACCAAATTATATCTTGGAAGAGAAACATTTTAAGCATACATTTTCACTTCATTCTCCATCTCCACTAACCAAAGTTAATCGCAATTATTGTTTCTATTAATAATGTAAAATGAACATCTGTACAGAAAGATTCATGTGAATGCCAAATTACAGAGGAGGTATTTATTGATGCAATTAAAGCCTTTAAGTCCGGAAGAACTGCAGGGCTGGATGGCATACCAGTTAAGGTATATCAAACCTTTTTCGATGTAATCAGATGTCTATTATTAGCATGTGTTAACCACAACTAGAAAAGTGGTAGATTCTCAGATACTCAGCAAGAAGGTCTGATTGGTGGTAAATATAAAGATCCAATCCACCTAAAAAAAAAAATGGAGGCCCCTTACACTTCAGTGTTGTGATGCTAAAATTATAGCAAAATGCAAAGCGCATTGAATGGAAAAAGGTATTGTCGGATATTATTCATGCTAAACAGACAGGTTTTTAATGGACGATACATTGGAGATAATATAAGATAAGGACTGGAAACAATGGAACACTATGAAAAATCTGGGAAACCAGGCTTGGTATTTATAGCTGATTTTGAAAAGGCCTTTGATAAAGTACAACTACAATTTATATATAAATGCCTTGACTATTTTAATTTAGGAGAATCTCTTATATAATGGGTTATGTATAAGTAACCCTAGGTGTAAAATAGTAAATAATAGATACTACTCAAAGTATTAAACAATGAAGAGGAGTAAAACAAGGTTGTCTATTATCGGCATATTTATTAAGGGCATCGAAATGTTAGCTATTAAAATCAGATCGAACAATAATATCAAGGGGCTAGAAATCCAAGGCTTAAAAACAAAGGTATTGTACGCAGACGACTCATGTTTTCTTTTTAATCCGCAATCTGGTTCCCTGCACAGCCTCAAAGAGATGCTTGATAATTTCTCTAACCTCTCTTGATTACAACCAAACTATGACAAGTAAATTTGTATGTATTGTGTCACTAAAAACGAAAACTTTTACATTAGCATCTAGTTTACCAATAAAATGGTCTGACAGTGAAGTGGACATACTATGTATTCATATCCCTGAATAAATAAATGATCTCACTGCACTGTGTTTTAATAGAAAGTTAGCAGAAATAGATAAGATCTTGCTAACAAGGAGAGAACACCTATTTGTGGAGAAATCACCCTGATTAACTCTTTAGTCATATCTCAGTTTATGTATTTACGAATGGCTCTGTCTACACCTAACGACTTTTTATTATTTTTTATTATATGAGCAAAAAAATATTCCACTTTATTTGGAACGGAAAGCCAGACAAAATTAAACGGGCCTATTTATATAATGAATATGAATTCAGAGGGAGGAAATTGTTAAATATTAAATCATTGGACCTCTCACTAAAGGCTTCAGTCATACAAAAGTTTTATAGTTAAATCCGAGCTGGTTCTCCAGCAGATTAGTAAGAACACCTCACCCCGGGTTCCAAAATGTTTCCCTTTAGCTAAATTACAACCTATCACTTCCGGTTATTTGAAAATTAAATAATCTCGAATATATCGTTATCTTTTTAAAACAAGCCATAGAAAGTTGGTTGCAATTTCAGTTTAATCCACCAGAAAAGACAGAACAAAGATGGTTAAACTCAAATATACTAATTGATCCCCAAAAAAAAATGTTTTTGGGGAGGAAAAGTGTTTTAAAAAAATGTGCTAATGATAGCATAAATAGGAGTGGTGGAGTTATGTCACACATGGAGCTATCTAAAATATATGGGAACGTCTGCTGTATCCAAAATTACAACCAAGTCAATGCAGCATTACTGCGAAAATGGAGGAGGCAAGTCGAAGGGGGTGAAGGTAAGGAACTTGTCCATGTATCTACATTAAAGGCCAAAGTTTTTTTTTAAATTGGGGGGGGGGGGGGGGGGGGGGAAATAAGAGTATACAAGTTACATTTAGGGATACATTTTTTTTAAACTGCTGCCCCATACAGATAGTTGTGAAGAGATCTTCAATGTGCTGATTCCATGGCACATGGTTTATGAACTGATACACAAAACAACGCCTGATTCAAAATGTAGTTTAGCAATTTAAATTATTATACAAAATTATTGAAACCAATCTAATGTTATGTATATAGGGGATACAACCATCCCAGCTCTGCAGATTTTCCTACGAAGAAACAGAATCATTCGATTTCTTGTTTTGGTACTGCCCGTATTTTGGTCGCAGGTTTAGGAATGGTTGAAAAATCGCGACATTTACCGAAAAATAACTCTGCAAATAGCACTGCTGGGTGATTTTGAAAACCCATAGTCAATCGATCAATAATATAATACTCTTAGTAAACATAATTTTTGTTAATTTGGCAAGTAAAAACTAGATGGTTTTCAGAGATAGATTGGAGGGGTTGAGGGTAGCTGAAGGACTAAAGGAAAATAGTGCCTGTAATATGTTCTGTAGAAGTCTGAGTATTGTTGTACAGTAGTTTACTCCAATTACGGGAGAGGATTGGGGGAAATAAAGACATTTAAAAAAATTATATATATATATATATATATATATATATATATATATAATTGGAAATTATGCAAAGAATTATATTGATAGAACCCTTAATCTGTCCGCAATATTACAGCTGATCTACCACCTAAAAAAAATATATATATATATACACATATATATAGTTATTGTATCAATTCAGGCAATCTATTGCTATATGGTTTTTGTGCATATCGCCCAGCTCTACTACCTACCTTACCTCACTACACCTGGTGGTGCTCAAGATGGGTAGCCAGCCATCTTAAGCCCCTTTTACACAGAGGGCTTTACCTTTTTTCGTTCCTGTATCTAGATATGTATCGTTCCTGTATCGGAAGAGCCCATGTATCTAGATATGTATCGTTCCTGTATCAGAGCCCATGTATCTAGATATGTATCGTTCCTGTATCAGAGGAGCCCATGTATCTAGATATGTATCGTTCCTGTATCAGAGCCCATGTATCTAGATATGTATCGTTCCTGTGTCAGAGCCCATGTATCTAGATATGTATCGTTCCTGTATCGGAGGAGCCCATGTATCTAGATATGTATCATTCCTGTATCAGAGGAGCCCATGTATCTAGATATGTATCGTTCCTGTATCAGAGCCCATGTATCTAGATATGTATCGTTCCTGTATCAGAGCCCATATATCTAGATATGTATCGTTCCTGTATCAGAGGAGCCCATGTATCTAGATATGTATCGTTCCTGTATCGGAGGAGCCCATGTATCTAGATATGTATCGTTCCTGTATCATCAGAGCCCATGTATCTAGATATGTGTCGTTCCTGTATCAGAGGAGCCCATGTATCTAGATATGTATCGTTCCTGTATCAGAGGAGCCCATGTATCTAGATATGTGTCGTTCCTGTATCAGAGGAGCCCATGTATCTAGATATGTATCGTTCCTGTATCAGAGCCCATGTATCTAGATATGTATCGTTCCTGTATCAGAGGAGCCCATGTATCTAGATATGTGTCGTTCCTGTATCAGAAGAGCCCATGTATCTAGATACGTATCGTTCCTGTATCAGAGGAGCCCATGTATCTAGATGCATACAGAATAATCTTTAAAAGGAAAGCTGATTATTGTGAGTGTAATGTTGGTGTGTTTTCTCTCTCTGGTTCACCAGCCCAGGACGCAGGTGTGTCCCCATGCTCCAGTACCTGTCCTGACCTGTCTAAGTCCCAGACCCTCAGCTCTCTGTCTGAGAGCGGGGCTGTACTGATAGAGGTCTGCTGTCTGCTAGTACTGGCTGTAGACAACAAGGTATCTAACACACACACATTGCCTCCTCCTGCTGGCTATCGACAAACACACTACTACCTTTCTCAGACTGTTGGCTATGTTCCCAAACTATTTCCCCTTTGTTGAACTTACCTCTGTTTCCTGTCGTCTGCAGGCAGCAGCAGAGGAGTTGTGTCTCCTGCTCAGCCAGGTGTTCCAGATAGTTTATACTGAGTCCACTATAGACTTCCTGGACAGAGCCATCTTTGACGGAGCCACTACCCCCACCAGACACCTCTCTCTCTACAGTGGTGAGGACATCAATCAATTAACATATCAATCAATCAATCCCACACTGACGCTGACACCGCTCTCTACCAGTGGAGGCTGCTGAGAGGTTGGACGACTCATAATAATGGCCGGAACCGAGCGAATGGACTGGCATCAAATACATGGAAACTATGTGTCGGATGTATTTGATACCATTCCACTGAATTCCTCTCCAGGCATTACCACGAGCCCGTCCTACCCAATTAAGTAGCCACCAACCTCATGTGCTCTCTATAGTGATGAGGCTCTGTCCACCTCAAAATGTTTTCAATGTTACTAAGAGCAGCAATAAAAAATTATTAATATGAATCCATTTATGTTTTCTAATTGTGAAGATGACTCTTCAAGCAAGGTGGACCTTAAGGAATCATTCGAAGCAGAGGCCAGCACCTTGTAAGTAGCTAGAATTATGTCTGTGTGTTATGCAGTTAGTTCCAGGGTTCTCAGGCGGAAGGTTCTCAGGCGGAAGGTTCTCAGGCGGAAGGTTCTCAGGCGGAAGGTTCTCAGGCGGTGGTGACCACACAGCTGGACAGTACTCCAGGTGCGACAAAACTAGGGCCTGTAGGACCTGTCTGGTCAAATGAGATGTCAAGAAGGCAACGCCCTATCATGGACAGACCTCTTCCTATTTTAGCAACCGTTTGTGTCTATATGTTTTGACCGTGACAGCTTGCTATTGTTCTGTAGGGTTTTAATGATGTAGTTCTGGGTTTTAATGATGTAGTTCTGGGTTTTAATGATGTGGTTCTGTAGGGTTTTAATGATGTGGTTCTGTAGGGTTTTAATGATGCGGTTCTGTAGGGTTTTAATGATGTGGTTCTGGGTTTTAATGATGTGGTTCTGGGTTTTAATGATGTGGTTCTGTAGGGTTTTAATGATGTGGTTCTGTAGGGTTTTAATGATGTGGTTCTGTAGGGTTTTAATGATGTGGTTCTGTAGGGTTTTAATGATGTGGTTCTGGGTTTTAATGATGTGGTTCTGTAGGGTTTTAATGATGTGGTTCTGTAGGGTTTTAATGACGTGGTTCTGTAGGGTTTTAACGATGTGGTTCTGTAGGGTTTTAATGATGTGGTTCTGTAGGGTTTTAATGATGTGGTTCTGGGTTTTAACGATGTGGTTCTGGGTTTTAACGACGTGGTTCTGGGTTTTAACGACGTGGTTCTGGGTTTTAACGATGTGGTTCTGGGTTTTAACGACGTGGTTCTGTAGGGTTTTAACGATGTGGTTCTGTAGGGTTTTAACGATGTGGTTCTGTAGGGTTTTAACGATGTGGTTCTGTAGGGTTTTAATGATGTGGTTCTGTAGGGTTTTAATGATGTGGTTCTGTAGGGTTTTAATGATGTGGTTCTGTAGGGTTTTAATGATGTGGTTCTGTAGGGTTTTAATGATGTGGTTCTGTAGGGTTTTAATGACGTGGTTCTGGGTTTTAATGACGTGGTTCTGTAGGGTTTTAATGATGTGGTTCTGTAGGGTATTAATGATGTGGTTCTGTTTGTTCTATAGTTCTTTCCAGGGGTCTCTAGAGGCAGGGGGCGACTCTCCGTCCCCCACCTCCACCCCAGCCTCCCCTCAGACCAAGACAGCCAGCGAAGGAGAGCTGAGCACCACCGCCACAGAGCTGCTACAAGACTACATGACCACGGTAGGGTGGGTGTGTTGTGTGTCTGTGCATGTATGGATGTATAATGGCGCCTGAGGGGGATGGCTGATGTTTACAGGCTCATAAACAACTGCTGTTTTGTGGGGGGGGGGTTTTCCACATTGTTTGTAACTTATTTTGTACATAATGTTGCTGCTACCGTCTATTATGACCGAAAAGAGCTTCTGGATATCAGGACAGAGATTACGAACTGGATTAAGATTTTTTTTTCTTTAATGAGTCCGATGCGAAGGATATACTGCTTCTCCGAGACCCGTCATTTGCGTGAAGAAAATACAGAAATAAAAATACTGAAATACAGGGGGCGGAGATCAGGGTGCCCCGCCTCTACCACATAGTTTTATAATTGTTTGTTTTATTAGTTTAACCAGACTGCGTTTGTGTATTGTTGTTACTTAGATGAAGATCAGATCAAATTTTATGACCAATTTATGCAGAAATCCAGAATAATTCCAAAGGGTTCATGTACTTTTTCTTGCCACTCTAGCCATCGTTATTGTTATTTAATTTTTTACTTTAGTTTATTTAGTAAATATCTTAACTCTTATTTCTTGAACTGCGTTGTTGGTTAAGGGCTTGTAAGTAAGCATTTCATGGTAAGGTCTACACCTGTTGTGTTCGGCGTATGTGACATTTGATTTGATGTATGAGGTTGTGGTTTTGGTGATCTATAAAATGAGGTTGTGGTTTCGGTGATCTATAAAATGAGGTTGTGGTTTTGGTGATCTATAAAATGAGGTTGTGGTTTCGGTGATCTATAAAATGAGGTTGTGGTTTTGGTGATCTATAAATGAGGTTGTGGTTTTGGTGATCTATAAAATGAGGTTGTGGTTTTGGTGATCTATAAAATGAGGTTGTGGTTTTGGTGATCTATAAAATGAGGTTGTGGTTTTGGTGATCTATAAAATAGGTACAGCTGCTTTCTCATTTTATTTTTCTCTAACCTTTTCCCTTCCCTCTCTCCCCCCTTTTCTCTCTCCCCCCCTTTTCTCTCTCTCCCCCTTTTCCTCTCTCCCCCCTTTTCTCTCTCCCCCCTTTTCTCTCTCCCCCCTTTTCTCTCTCCCCCCTTTTCTCTCTCCCCCCTTTTCTCTCTCTCCCCCCTTTTCTCTCTCCCCCCCTTTTCTCTCTCCCCCCCCTTTTCTCTCTCCCCCCCCCTTTTCTCTCTCCCCCCCTTTTCTCTCTCTCCCCCCTTTTCTCTCTCTCCCCCCTTTTCTCTCTCCCCCCTTTTCTCTCTCTCCCCCCTTTTCTCTCTCTCCCCCCTTTTCTCTCTCTCCCTCCCCCCTCTCGCTCTCTCCCCCCTTTCCTCTCTCCTCTCCCTCTCCCCTCCTCTCTCTCTCTCCTCTCCCCTCTCTCTCTCCTCCCCCCTCTCTCTCTCTCCCCTCTCTCTCTCCCTCCCCCCTCATTTCCTCTTTAAGTTGCGTACCAAGTTGTCGTCTCAGGAGATCCAGCAGTTTGCTACTCTTCTTCATGAGTACCGTAACGGAGCGTCCGTCCATGAGTTCTGTATCAACCTTCGCCAGCTCTACGGGGACAGCAGGAAGTTCCTCCTACTGGGTGAGAACCACTTCCTGTATGGGGGTCACAGGGTGAAAGGTCAAACCTGGGCTGTGTTCAGAGGTCAAGCCGAGCAGCAGGAAACAGTTGTGAAACGAACGGGAGATTTTTACCTGAGCTTGACCAATGAGAATGCTTATTTTGTTTCCCAATCCCTGTTTTTGCTACATTGTGCCTTATTGAACAGGACCCTGCTGTTTCAGCTTGACTGTGAAATGAGTCTGCACTATTTTCAGTTCACACAAGGCTCTCAGGGTTCGACAGTGGGACCATTTTAATCCCATATGTGCCTAAATATGTGCTGTGTGCCCTGGATTGTTAATTTAGGAGCAGCAGTGAGTCTAGAGAAATGAGGGACTCTTTAATACCTAAAATAATTTTCATTGTGCTGCTAAATTTCTTTGGCTCCTTGTAAAAAAAAAAAAAAAAAAGTCAGCTTAGAGCCCTGGTTCTGTGATTCAGACTGTCTGTGCATTGTCCTTCCCCCCCCCTTACGATCCCATGTCCACCCAGGTCTGAGGCCGTTCATCCCAGAGAAGGACAGCCAACACTTTGAGAACTTCCTGGAGACCATCGGTGTTAAGGACGGCCGTGGCATCATCACTGACAGCTTCGGACGCTACCGCCGCACCGCCAGCTCCGCCTCCGACTCAACCACCAATGGGAACGGGGCGGCGGGAGGGGACGGGGCTGGGTCTGACGAGGGGCTGGTGCCCTCCGAAGGAGACGAGTGGGACCGCATGATCTCTGATATCAGTAATGATATAGAGGCTCTGGGCGTTAGTATGGACCAAGAAGGGGTCACACCCTAGCTTCTAACCCCTTGCCTCGAGTCTGGGAGAGAGGGTGACGCCCTACTCCCCCCCCCCCCCCCCCCCCCCCCCCCCCTAGACCCTACTCCCTACCATCAAGACTGTGCTGCAGTATGGACTAAAGAGGGGTCACACTCTAGACCCTAACCCCTTCTCCCTATGCCCTAACTCATACCCCCCCCCCCTAGTCCGTACTCGTCCTGAACCAACAGAGAGGACGATCCAGCCAGCCCAGATCCAACCCCTTGATGATGACATGCTGTGCATTGTGGCCAATCAGCTTTCAGTGTGAGCCAGCGTGGCCAATCAGCTTTCAGTATGAGCCAGTGGACCAATCCGCTCGGCCGTTCAAAGAAAACGTTATTGATCCATTCGTAGTGGTTTTTACTAACTGAGTGAATGGCAGCTTTTTTTTTTTTTATCGTTATTGGCAGTATCTGCCATCAGTGACAAGGATGAAGCTGAGTCACCCCCCTGAGGGCAGCCATAATGAATACCCACAATGCTCTGTCTGGTGTCTCGCTTCACAATGGGTGTGTTTGACATTTGCAGTCGAGCCCGACTGATCTACAAATCACATTAGATCATTAAAAATGACCTACTCAATGTTATATGTAGGGTCAAGTCAGTTGCAATTTTTCCCTTTACACAACAAGCTTTTGATGCTGTGGAACACGGCCAATCAGAGTCTGTGAGTGCGCTGTACAGGAAATAAAGGGGTGCCATTTGAGACGTGCACCTGAAGATGTGCCTAAACACAGAATATTGAATATATGTTTTAATGACTTAGGTTCGTGTTTGTAGTAGTTAGCCTGTATTTCTAACTAATGTGTGTTCTTTAAGGTCAATCATTAACCTTCTACAGTCTCAGCCCTGTTTTAAGACTGGGGGCCAGGCGGGGGTTCTACTCAGCTAACATATGGAATTGTTTTAAGAAAGTCATACCAAATGACATTTAGCTCATTTGATTTTTGAATTTTAAGATCCCTTGGAAGTATAAAGAAAAATATATATAAAAAGTATTTGATGAAACAGTGAATTTGGCCTTACTGCTGTTAGCCACAAACAAACACATTGAATAACAGATTCACTACATGGAACGACAGATAGTTTTATTTTTTTTTAATCTAAAGGAAGTCTATTTGATATCTGCGAGATATAAGAAAGATCAGGAACCTTTTTTAATTTAAATTTTATTACATGTTTTTGACCCCTTATTTTTGGCACTAAACTATCTCCATATATACGTCGACGGATGTTTAGGATTAAGATGCATCCAATGTAAGGAAACAGAAATCTCTAGTTTAAACTGAAGGATGTTGATGAGGATTTTTTTTTTTTGTATTATACTGATATGATTTCGGCGGGCTGCGGAAATCCACTCTGGGACGGGTTAACTTAATCCACCAAGTATTTTCTCCTACTCTGCATATTTACTGCTTTCCTTTTCTTTTTTTTAAGTGTGTTCCAAATGCACCCTATTCCTTATTTAGTGCACTACTTTTGACCAGAGCTTTATGGGCACTCGTCAAAAGTAGTGCACTAAATAGGGAATAGAGTGCTCTTTGGTGTTCGGGACTTTGTGTTTTATTTACTTGTATTATTTTGTTGTGGTTTTGTTTTACACTTAGCCTAGCATTTAGCCTGAGCCTTAGCCTAGCAGTTACCCTTAGCCTAGCGTTTTCTATTAACGTTTACTTTTGTCTTATCTCAGTCAACGACAACTGTTGATAAAATGTGACTTTGTATTGTAAAACTGAAAACTCCCATTCAGAATATCTGGATGGAGAACATATCTGACAAAGCCAGTTACTGGCTGATTTGACAATTCCATACCCAATCTCTTCTCATAGCGCGGACAGACCAAACCAACCTTACCTTCAGCCATGCACAGTAGATCGCCTGCTGGGCGTTGACAAAGGTGCCGATTCAACATGTAGAATCGTCTGGAAAATGAAATGGCGGCCGTCGACCATTGTGGTACCAACCCCTATGGGCCCTGGTCTAAAGTAGTATACTATATACCAACCCCTATGGGTCCTGGTCTAAAGTAGTATACTATATACCAACCCCTATGGGTCCTGGTCTAAAGTAGTATACTATATACCAACCCCTATGGGTCCTGGTCTAAAGTAGTATACTATATACCAACCCCTATGGGTCCTGGTCTAAAGTAGTATACTATATACCAACCCCTATGGGCCCTGGTCTAAAGTAGTATACTATATACCAACCCCTATGGGTCCTGGTCTAAAGTAGTATACTATATACCAACCCCTATGGGCCCTGGTCTAAAGTAGTATACTATATACCAACCCCTATGGGTCCTGGTCTAAAGTAGTATACTATATACCAACCCCTATGGGTCCTGGTCTAAAGTAGTATACTATATACCAACCCCTATGGGCCCTGATCTAAAGTAGTATACTATATACCAACCCCTATGGGCCCTGGTCTAAAGTAGTATACTATATACCAACCCCTATGGGTCCTGGTCTAAAGTAGTATACTATATACCAACCCCTATGGGTCCTGGTCTAAAGTAGTATACTATATACCAACCCCTATGGGTCCTGGTCTAAAGTAGTATACTATATACCAACCCCTATGGGCCCTGGTCTAAAGTAGTATACTATATACCAACCCCTATGGGTCCTGGTCTAAAGTAGTATACTATATACCAACCCCTATGGGTCCTGGTCTAAAGTAGTATACTATATACCAACCCCTATGGGCCCTGGTCTAAAGTAGTATACTATATACCAACACCTATGGACCCTGGTCTAAAGTAGTATACTATATACCAACCCCTATGGGTCCTGGTCTAAAGTAGTATACTATATACCAACCCCAATGGGTCCTGGTCTAAAGTAGTATACTATATACCAACCCCTATGGGTCCTGGTCTAAAGTAGTATACTATATACCAACCCCTATGGGTCCTGGTCTAAAGTAGTATACTATATACCAACCCCTATGGGTCCTGGTCTAAAGTAGTATACTATATACCAACACCTATGGGTCCTGGTCTAAAGTAGTATACTATATACCAACCCCTATGGGTCCTGGTCTAAAGTAGTATACTATATACCAACCCCTATGGGCCCTGGTCTAAAGTAGTATACTATATACCAACACCTATGGACCCTGGTCTAAAGTAGTATACTATATACCAACCCCTATGGGTCCTGGTCTAAAGTAGTATACTATATACCAACCCCTATGGGTCCTGGTCTAAAGTAGTATACTATATACCAACCCCTATGGGTCCTGGTCTAAAGTAGTATACTATATACCAACACCTATGGGTCCTGGTCTAAAGTAGTATACTATATACCAACCCCTATGGGTCCTGGTCTAAAGTAGTATACTATATACCAACCTCTATGGGTCCTGGTCTAAAGTAGTATACTATATACCAACACCTATGGACCCTGGTCTAAAGTAGTATACTATATACCAACCCCTATGGGTCCTGGTCTAAAGTAGTATACTATATACCAACCCCTATGGGCCCTGGTCTAAAGTAGTATACTATATACCAACCCCTATGGGCCCTGGTCTAAAGTAGTATACTATATACCAACCCCTATGGGTCCTGGTCTAAAGTAGTATACTATATACCAACCCCTATGGGTCCTGGTCTAAAGTAGTATACTATATACCAACACCTATGGGCCCTGGTCTAAAGTAGTATACTATATACCAACACCTATGGGTCCTGGTCTAAAGTAGTATACTATATACCAACACCTATGGGTCCTGGTCTAAAGTAGTATACTATATACCAACCCCTATGGGTCCTGGTCTAAAGTAGTATACTATATACCAACCCCTATGGGTCCTGGTCTAAAGTAGTATACTATATACCAACCCCTATGGGTCCTGGTCTAAAGTAGGAGCTCTATATCAGGGGTGCACAGTTAGCCACTGGACCTCTTTGAATTCTAACGTTTTTTTCCCCCCCAAAGGTCCAAACCATTAAAATGTCTACCGTGCGCTATGATTTGGGGTCATATGTAGCTCTTGTATATGTATAGCTAATAAACAAAGTACTGCATTTCAATAACATTTCAACAATATTTATTGCACATTTTCAATGCAGACACATTAAACATAAATATGCAGCCTAATCATAAATAAAAGTAGGCCTATCACAAATGTTCTCATTTCAAGCAAAACAAGACTGCATCTTCACAAAACAAGACTGCATCTTCACACAACAAGACTGCATCTTCACACAACAAGACTGCATCTTCACACAACAAGACTGCATCTTCACACATCAAGACTGCATCTTCACAAAACAAGACTGCATCTTCACAAAACAAGACTGCATCTTCACAAAACAAGACTGCATCTTCACGCAACAAGACTTCATCTTCACGCAACAAGACTGCATCTTCACGCAACAAGACTGCACCGTCACACAACAAGACTGCACCGTCACACAACAAGACTGCACCGTCACACAGAAAAATAACAAAAGTTGCCTGTTTCTGAAAAAAGTGCTTTGCATTTTGCACAAATAAGAAACCACATGTTTAATATTTATGTTTCCTACTCTCTCCCAATTCACTACTCCATCTCTCTTCTTTAGTGAGAGGAATGGTCTGTTTCTTCTTTAGTGAGAGGAATGGTCTGTTTCTTCTTTAGTGAGAGGAATGGTCTGTTTCTTCTTTAGTGAGAGGAATGGTCTGTTTCTTCTTTAGTGAGAGGAATGGTCTGTTTCTTCTTTAGTGAGAGGAATGGTCTGTCTCTTCTTTAGTGAGAGGAATGGTCTGTTTCTTCTTTAGTGAGAGGAATGGTCTGTTTCTTCTTTAGTGAGAGGAATGGTCTGTCTCTTCTTTAGTGAGAGGAATGGTCTGTTTCTTCTTTAGTGAGAGGAATGGTCTGTTTCTTCTTTAGTGAGAGGAATGGTCTGTCTCTTCTTTAGTGAGAGGAATGGTCTGTTTCTTCTTTAGTGAGAGGAATGGTCTGTTTCTTCTTTAGTGAGAGGAATGGTCTGTTTCTTCTTTAGTGAGAGGAATGGTCTGTTTCTTCTTTAGTGAGAGGAATGGTCTGTTTCTTCTTTAGTGAGAGGAATGGTCTGTTTCTTCTTTAGTGAGAGGAATGGTCTGTTTCTTCTTTAGTGAGAGGAATGGTCTGTTTCTTCTTTAGTGAGAGGAATGGTCTGTTTCTTCTTTAGTGAGAGGAATGGTCTGTTTCTTCTTTAGTGAGAGGAATGGTCTGTTTCTTCTTTAGTGAGAGGAATGGTCTGTTTCTTCTTTAGTGAGAGGAATGGTCTGTTTCTTCTTTAGTGAGAGGAATGGTCTGTTTCTTCTTTAGTGAGAGGAATGGTCTGTTTCTTCTTTAGTGAGAGGAATGGTCTGTTTCTTCTTTAGTGAGAGGAATGGTCTGTTTCTTCTTTAGTGAGAGGAATGGTCTGTTTCTTCTTTAGTGAGAGGAATGGTCTGTTTCTTCTTTAGTGAGAGGAATGGTCTGTTTCGTCTTTAGTGAGAGGAATGGTCTGTTTCTTCTTTAGTGAGAGGAATGGTCTGTTTCTTCTTTAGTGAGAGGAATGGTCTGTTTCTTCTTTAGTGAGAGGAATGGTCTGTTTCTTCTTTAGTGAGAGGAATGGTCTGTCTCTTCTTTAGTGAGAGGAATGGTCTGTCTCTTCTTTAGTGAGAGGAATGGTCTGTCTCTTCTTTAGTGAGAGGAATGGTCTGTTTCTTCTTTAGTGAGAGGAATGGTCTGTTTCTTCTTTAGTGAGAGGAATGGTCTGTTTCTTCTTTAGTGAGAGGAATGGTCTGTTTCTTCTTTAGTGAGAGGAATGGTCTGTTTCTTCTTTAGTGAGAGGAATGGTCTGTTTCTTCTTTAGTGAGAGGAATGGTCTGTTTCTTCTTTAGTGAGAGGAATGGTCTGTTTCTTCTTTAGTGAGAGGAATGGTCTGTTTCTTCTTTAGTGAGAGGAATGGTCTGTTTCTTCTTTAGTGAGAGGAATGGTCTGTTTCTTCTTTAGTGAGAGGAATGGTCTGTTTCTTCTTTAGTGAGAGGAATGGTCTGTTTCTTCTTTAGTGAGAGGAATGGTCTGTTTCTTCTTAGTGAGAGGAATGGTCTGTTTCTTCTTTAGTGAGAGGAATGGTCTGTTTCTTCTTTAGTGAGAGGAATGGTCTGTTTCTTCTTTAGTGAGAGGAATGGTCTGTTTCTTCTTTAGTGAGAGGAATGGTCTGTTTCTTCTTTAGTGAGAGGAATGGTCTGTTTCTTCTTTAGTGAGAGGAATGGTCTGTTTCTTCTTTAGTGAGAGGAATGGTCTGTTTCTTCTTTAGTGAGAGGAATGGTCTGTTTCTTCTTTAGTGAGAGGAATGGTCTGTTTCTTCTTTAGTGAGAGGAATGGTCTGTTTCTTCTTTAGTGAGAGGAATGGTCTGTTTCTTGCCCTGCCGGTCATTTGAACTTTAGCTGGAATCAGTGTCATTCTCATGATCATGTGTAGGTGCTCGTTGGTGAGTCTAGAACGGTACTTATCTCTTAGGGATGTTCATAGTGGAGAAAGAAGATTCACAGCTGTATGTGGAGCCAAACATGGTCAAGGAGTGTAGTGCTACTTTGGTTAGACCAGAGAACACAGTCTCAGACACAGTCTGCAGCCAGGAAGGGTCGTGGTTGGTTAGACCAGGGAACACAGCCTGCTGCCAGGAAGGGTCATGGTTGGTTAGTTGGTTATAGACCAGGGAACACAGCCTGCAGCCAGACAGGGTCATGGTTGGTTATAGACCAGGGAACACAGCCTGCAGCCAGACAGGGTCATGGTTGGTTAGACCAGGGAACACAGCCTGCAGCCAGGAAGGGTTATGGTTGGTTAGACCAGGGAACACAGCCTGCTGCCAGACAGGGTCATGGTTGGTTATAGACCAGGGAACACAGCCTGCAGCCAGACAGGATCATGGTTGGTTAGACCAGGGAACACAGCCTGCAGCCAGGAAGGGTCATGGTTGGTTAGACCAGGGAACACAGCCTGCAGCCAGACAGGGTCATGGTTGGTTATAGACCAGGGAACACAGCCTGCAGCCAGACAGGATCATGGTTGGTTAGACCAGGGAACACAGTCTGCAGCCAGGAAGGGTCATGGTTGGTTAGACCAGGGAACACAGCCTGCAGCCAGACAGGATCATGGTTGGTTAGACCAGGGAACACAGCCTGCAGCCAGACAGGATCATGGTTGGTTAGACCAGGGAACAAAGCCTGCTGCCAGACAGGGTCATGGTTGGTTAGACCAGGGAACACAGCCTGCAGCCAGGAAGGGTCACGGTTGGTTAGACCAGGGAACACAGCCTGCTGCCAGACAGGGTCATGGTTGGTTAGACCAGGGAACACAGCCTGCAGCCAGACAGGGTCATGGTTGGTTAGACCAGGGAACACAGCCTGCAGCCAGACAGGATCATGGTTGGTTAGACCAGGGAACACAGCCTGCAGCCAGACAGGATCATGGTTGGTTAGACCAGGGAACACAGCCTGCTGCCAGACAGGGTCATGGTTGGTTAGACCAGGGAACACAGCCTGCAGCCAGGAAGGGTCATGGTTGGTTAGACCAGGGAACACAGCCTGCAGCCAGACAGGATCATGGTTGGTTAGACCAGGGAACACAGCCTGCAGCCAGACAGGATCATGGTTGGTTAGACCAGGGAACACAGCCTGCTGCCAGACAGGGTCATGGTTGGTTAGACCAGGGAACACAGCCTGCTGCCAGACAGGGTCATGGTTGGTTAGACCAGGGAACACAGCCTGCAGCCAGGAAGGGTCATGGTTGGTTAGACCAGGGAACACAGCCTGCAGCCAGACAGGATCATGGTTGGTTAGACCAGGGAACACAGCCTGCTGCCAGGAAGGGTCATGGTTGGTTAGACCAGGGAACACAGCCTGCAGCCAGACAGGATCATGGTTGGTTAGACCAGGGAACACAGCCTGCTGCCAGGAAGGGTCATGGTTGGTTAGACCAGGGAACACAGCCTGCTGCCAGGAAGGGTCATGGTCAGTTAGATGAAAGTGATCTCTCAGTGCAACATTTGCTTGCAGATCAGTCAGTTCCATCTGTAGAGATCCAGCATGTGTCCACTTTGAAGGTCTGTGTCGTCACCTCCTTTTTGAAAATCCTCTGACATCTGTGATGAGGAATGGATTCTTAAATTAGACGACGGTGTTGCTGTCCAAAGGCTGAAGCTGTCAAAGCGATTTTTCTGAAGTTTACAATCAGCATATCTATGAAGTCAACATGAGGAGAAACATCTCTCTCACCCCGGAATCTGTTCCTGTACTTTTGGGAAGTGTGCTCTGTCTCTTTCAACACATTCCAGTTTCCTCTGGAAGGAGAGGACAGATTTTCATCAAATCGCAAACTGAATTGTTCTTGCCCTGTAGTTTCACGTTGAGCTCATTAAAGGTGTGATGTCGACCAAAAAAATGCATCAATATCCATTTTGCTCTCATCTTGCAACAAAAAAAAAAAGTGAAAACTCTGTTTCCTTCTGAGCTGTACTAGGAAAGCTATTAATTCCTTTCGAATGGACCAAAAGCGTTTCAACACCCTGCTTTTACTGAGCCGTCTCACGTTGTCGTGCAGCAGTAGGTCATTTGCATTTGCCTTTCAACTTCTTTCCAGGAATTCTCTCAGCGGGACGATGTTGATGAGGATGAGGATGATGCCCTGAGGAAGTGGATGAGTTTCATCATTGTATTCATCATTTCAACATACTCTTCTGACAGATTGGCGCACGGGGGGACAGACGGGCGGAAATCCCGGGGGGGACAGGGGGGACACGACCCCCCCATCCTGGGAAAAATATGATTTGTCCCCCCCAATATATCACTGAAACATAACTATGTAATTTAAATAATATTAATAATACGCAATGAAAGCAATTGTGCTGATTATAGACACTTAATAGCGCGTTTTTAAGTTTCAAAAGATTGCGACCCCTTTGCCTCACAATGATTTGATCCACTGCCAGTTCCTTAGTTTGCACGTAACTGCCGTGAGGTTCATCCAGTCAATCGCGCACACACACACTAGCTGAATATGCAGAGCTAGCGCGCAAATATTAACTATTAAGCTAGCTAGTACCTATTTCATTTATGTGGCGTCGTCAAAGATGGAATCTTTGCTATCGTCAATGTATTCCAAGATCAGCACGCAGTTGATGTAAGTTAGTGCTTCAAAGTCCCTGTGATAAGGTTAGCGATAAACTGAAGTCCAAACTGAACAGAACTACACTCTCTTCTACCATTGTCTTAAATATATTTCATGGTCTCGTTGCAAAAGCTAAATTGTCGCAAGGGAACTTTTATTTATTTATTTTATTTCACCTTTATTTAACCCGGGTAGCAAAGATTATAGCAAACACCACTGAAACTGAATTGGTGCTCGCTAGCTTTGCAAATTCAGCTATTGTTGGAAGCCAGCCAATATGAAACAAACTATAAAAATTACAAAAGGTTGCAGCATATGTTGTGTAAATGGTGAACTCATACAGCTGTCAACTCTTGTCATTTTAATCCGTTTCACATTTGCTAGCTACCTTTTAGATCGAAGCCCAAATAGAATGATAAAAGATAAGATGATAGAAGCCCATCTCCTACTGTAAATAACCTACACACTGTGTGTGGCCAGCCAGCCAGGTAGAAAAATGGCAGAAAAATAAAAGACGGACATCAGAGTATTTTTCAGTTCACCAAAACGCAAAGTAAGAACCCTAGTAGCCTAATATCTCAAAGACTAGTTGATAAAATGTTCATAAGAAAGAAATGAAATTCTAATGGAAATGTTTCACAATGATGTCATTAGGCAGAGCAGGCAACAGATGGCACACAGACAGCAGAGTTGGGGACAGATATGCAGGGACAGACTGGCAGAGACAGGGAGTCTCAGGTAAGTTTGTTGAGTCTTTGTTTGGCAATATTATGAAAGGTTCTCCATTTTTTTGACTTGTAAAATAGGAACATAATTGGAAAATGCCATGGATACCCCCACTCTCAACTTAAACTGGTGACTGAACTAAGATTTGTTAAAGGCAATGGTATTGCTGTTGTGTAGTTTTGGATACCGGTAGTTAGGAGTACGGCAAACACCTTATTTCTTTGGTTCCTCAATATACATTTACCATATTACAATGTAGGCTGTGTGTTACAGCACTACTTTTGGTGTCCCCCTCAGGAATTGCTCTTGAGAAAATTTCATGTAATTGTCCCCTCCAAAGTTGATATCAGATTTTCGCCCCTGGGGACAGACTGATGAATGATCTACAGTGGTAAGCTGTGAGATCAGGGTTGTCCTCTTTCAGCCGTGCCAAAGCTCCTCTCTCTCTCTCTTCCTGTCATGACAGGGGGCCCCGTCTGAGGTGGTAGAGACCACTTGTTTTAGGTCTACCCCCCCTCTCTCTCAGCATCTCCTTTATGGCTTTATGTACATGTCCTTTTTCCTCTTGTATGTGTCTCGAGAGGTGTTACCCCTAACATGTCTTCACAGAATTCCTTCTTCTCTGTGTGGTAAAATCTGACATTACACCAGAAGCTGGTCGTTATCACTCACATCAGTCGATCCATCAAACAGCATAATGCTCTGCCTGGTGTTCTCCGTATCGCTTCATCAAACTGTGTTAATACGTCCTCTGTTCGTATTTCACTCTTCCTTGCTGTTGTTGTACGTGACGTTGCGATTTGCTTCATCTTTTCACACAGCTCGTCTTTTATGTTTATCAGTCAAGTAAAGTTTTCAGCAACAGCATTCATGCACTCCATCACCACTCCCACCATCAGTAAAATGGCTTTTGGTGTTGACCCAAAAATCCAATTTATTATTATTTTTTTTTTGGTGAACATTCGTTTGCATGTTGTTGGGCAGTGAATGCACGGGGGAGAGAGGACTCTGGTGGATCGATCATACTGGGCTTTGAGTTGGTTTATTTTTGCGTGTCCTCACCTCAGACTGCTGTGGATATGTTCGCTCAACAGATCTGTACTTTGTCTCGTAGTGGCGCTTCATGTTGGCACTTTTTTTATCAGAGCCGCGATCTCTGAACATATCAGGCAGAGGTTTGACACCTGCTGCGGGAAGGATAAAGACGTATTTGTCTGCCCTACTCCTCTTTGAAAGCTCGATATTCTGTATCGACTTATCTGATAATTATTTTGGGGGGCACGCCATTCAATAATTTCTCCTCTCTCTCTCTCTCTCTCTGACATCAGTCTCTCTCTCTGACATCAGTCTCTCTCTCTCTCTCTCTCTCTCTCTCTGACATCAGTCTCTCTCTCTCTGACATCAGTCTCTCTCTCTCTGACATCAGTCTCTCTCTCTCTCTGACATCAGTCTCCTAACATGCATTGTAAACATTCGCTTTGTTTGGCTGAGTTTCGTGAAGGGATTTTAAATAACGAACGTGATTGGACAACACACAGTAGTATGGGCCGTTGTCTGGGACCTTCCCAGCTGCGCTGAGCCAGAAAAAAAAAAAGGTTGCTTCATCAGTATTTAAATTTAACAATTATTAATGAGAAATCTGTCGAGGTCCAGGTAGAACCCGGACCGAGTGCAATTATGCACCTCAGCTATATACCAACCCCTATGGGTCCTGGTCTAAAGTAGTATACTATATACCAACCCCTATGGGTCCTGGTCTAAAGTAGTATACTATATACCAACCCCTATGGGTCCTAGTCTAAAGTAGTATACTATATACCAACCCCTATGGGCCCTGGTCTAAAGTAGTATACTATATACCAACCCCTATGGGCCCTGGTCTAAAGTAGTATACTATATACCAACCCCTATGGGTCCTGGTCTAAAGTAGTATACTATATACCAACCCCTATGGGTCCTGGTCTAAAGTAGTATACTATATACCAACCCCTATGGGTCCTGGTCTAAAGTAGTATACTATATACCAACCCCTATGGGCCCTGGTCTAAAGTAGTATACTATATACCAACCCCTATGGGCCCTGGTCTAAAGTAGTATACTATATACCAACCCCTATGGGTCCTGGTCTAAAGTAGTATACTATATACCAACCCCTATGGGTCCTGGTCTAAAGTAGTATACTATATACCAACCCCTATGGGCCCTGGTCTAAAGTAGTATACTATATACCAACCCCTATGGGTCCTGGTCTAAAGTAGTATACTATATACCAACCCCTATGGGTCCTGGTCTAAAGTAGTATACTATATACCAACCCCTATGGGTCCTGGTCTAAAGTAGTATACTATATACCAACACCTATGGGTCCTGGTCTAAAGTAGTATACTATATACCAACCCCTATGGGTCCTGGTCTAAAGTAGTATACTATATACCAACCCCTATGGACCCTGGTCTAAAGTAGTATACTATATACCAACCCCTATGGGTCCTGGTCTAAAGTAGTATACTATATACCAACACCTATGGGTCCTGGTCTAAAGTAGTATACTATATAGAGAATAGGGTGCCATTTTGGGACATAGACATACAGTAGCTTCTACTGCCCAGTCTCTGTCCCCTTGTGATGATGTCATTCTGAACTGTATTGTACAGCTGTTGCGTTATTAAATAACTTTAACGTACAGGAGCTGTCTTTGGCTATTACTAATATATACTGCTCAAAAAAATAAAGGGAACACTTAAACAACACATCCTAGATCTGAATGAAAGAAAGAATCTTATTAAATATTATTAAATACTTTTGTCTTTACATAGTTGAATGTGCTGACAACAAAATCACACAAAAATAATCAATGGAAATCCAATTTATCAACCCATGGAGGTCTGGATTTGGAGTCACACTCAAAATTAAAGTGGAAAACCACACTACAGGCTGATCCAACTTTGATGTAATGTCCTTAAAACAAGTCAAAATGAGGCTCAGTAGTGTGTGTGGCCTCCACGTGCCTGTATGACCTCCCTACAACGCCTGGGCATGCTCCTGATGAGGTGGCGGATGGTCTCCTGAGGGATCTCCGCCCAGACCTGGACTAAAGCATCAGCCAACTCCTGGACAGTCTGTGGTGCAACGTGGCGTTGGTGGATGGAGCGAGACATGATGTCCCAGATGTGCTCAATTGGATTCAGGTCTGGGGAACAGGCGGGCCAGTCCATAGCATCAATGCCTTCCTCTTGCAGGAACTGCTGACACACTCCAGCATTGTCTTGCATTAGGAGGAGCCCAGGGCCAACCGCACCAGCATATGGTCTCACAAGGGGTCTGAGGATCTCATCTCGGTACCTAATGGCAGTCAGGCTACCTCTGGCGAGCACATGGAGGGCTGTGCGGCCCCCCAAAGAAATGCCACCCCACACCATGACTGACCCCCGCCAAACCGGTCATGCTGGAGGATGTTGCAGGCAGCAGAATGTTCTCCACGGCGTCCCCAGACTCTGTCACGTCTGTCACGTGCTCAGTGTGAACCTGCTTTCATCTGTGAAGAGCACAGGGCGCCAGTGGCGAATTTGCCAATCTTGGTGTTCTCTGGCAAATGCCAAACGTCCTGCACGGTGTTGGGCTGTAAGCACAACCCCCACCT
The DNA here is from genome assembly GCF_901001165.1 of Salmo trutta. Classification (NCBI taxonomy): domain Eukaryota; kingdom Metazoa; phylum Chordata; class Actinopteri; order Salmoniformes; family Salmonidae; genus Salmo; species Salmo trutta. The sequence goes on from NC_042991.1 coordinate 39,377,345, forward strand.
GTGGACGTCGGGCCCTCATACCACCCTCATGGAGTCTGTTTCTGACCGTTTGAGCAGACACATGCACATTTGTGGCCTGCTGGAGGTCATTTTGCAGGGCTCTGGCAGTGCTTCTCCTGCTCCTCCTTGCACAAAGGCGGAGGGTAGCGGTCCTGCTGCTGGGTTGTTGCCCTCCTACGGCCTCCTCCACGTCTCCTGATGTACTGGCCTGTCTCCTGGTAGCGCCTCCATGCTCTGGACACTACGCTGACAGACACAGCAAACCTTCTTGCCACAGCTCGCATTGATGTGCCATCCTGGATGAGCTGCACTACCTGAGCCACTTGTGTGGGTTGTAGACTCCGTCTCATGCTACCACTAGAGTGAAAGCACTGCCAGCATTCAAAAGTGACCAAAACATCAGCCAGGAAGCACAGGAACTGAGAAGTGGTCTGTGGTCACCACCTGCAGAACCACTCCTTTATTGGGGGGGTCTTGCTAATTGCCTATAATTTCCACCTGTTGTCTATTCCATTTGCACAACAGCATGTGAAATTTATTGTCAATCAGTGTTGCTTCCTAAGTGGACAGTTTGATTTCACAGAAGTGTGATTGACTTGGAGTTGCATTGTGTTGTTTAAGTGTTCCCTTTATTTTTTTGAGCAGTATATGATCCTCTCTTCACTTTGTCAATATTGAGGTTCGAACCGTTTTTTTACATTTACATTTTAGTCATTTAGCAGACGCTCTTATCCAGAGCGACTTACAGTAGTGAATACATACATTTCATACATTATTTTTTTTTTCTTCCCCGTACTGGTCCCCTGTGGGAATCGAACCCACAACCCTGGCGTTGCAAACACCATGCTCTACCAACTGAGCCACACGGGACCAACAGGGGGACTGATTGGCCTGTATGTTAGCTCCCTGGTGGTCTTACCATTCACAGTTAAGGCAGTGTGTTTCTTCCCCAGTGTAGTGCATGGGGATTAATTGGCCTGCAGTGTGTTTCTTCCCCAGTGTAGTGCAGGGGGATTAATTGGCCTGCAGTGTGTTTCTTCCCCAGTGTAGTGCAGGGGGATTGATTAGCCTGCAGTGTGTTTCTTCCCCAGTGTAGTGCAGGGGGATTAATTGGCCTGCAGTGTGTTTCTTCCCCAGTGTAGTGCAGGGGATTGATTAGCCTGCAGTGTGTTTCTTCCCCAGTGTAGTGCAGGGGATTGATTGGCCTGCAGTGTGTTTCTTCCCCAGTGTAGTGCAGGGGGATTGATTAGCCTGCAGTGTGTTTCTTCCCCAGTGTAGTGCAGGGGGATTGATTAGCCTGCAGTGTGTTTCTTCCCCAGTGTAGTGCAGGGGGATTGGTTAGCCTGCAGTGTGTTTCTCCCCAGTGTTAGTGCAGGGGGATTGATTAGCCTGCAGTGTGTTTCTTCCCCAGTGTAGTGCAGGGGGATTGATTAGCCTGCAGTGTGTTTCTTCCCCAGTGTAGTGCAGGGGGATTAATTGGCCTGCAGTGTGTTTCTTCCCCAGTGTAGTGCAGGGGGATTGATTAGCCTGCAGTGTGTTTCTTCCCCAGTGTAGTGCAGGGGGATTGATTAGCCAGGGGGGTTAGCCTGCAGTGGTTTCTTCCCCAGTGTAGTGCAGGGGATGATTATGCCTGCAGTGTGTTTCTTCCCCAGTGTAGTGCAGGGGATTGATTAGCCTGCAGTGTGTTTCTTCCCCAGTGTAGTGCAGGGGGATTGATTAGCCTGCAGTGTGTTTCTTCCCCAGTGTAGTGCAGGGGGATTGAATTAGCCTGCAGTGTGTTTCTTCCCCAGTGTAGTGCAGGGGGATTGATTAGCCTGCAGTGTGTTTCTTCCCCAGTGTAGTGCAGGGGGATTGATTAGCCTGCAGTGTGTTTCTTCCCCAGTGTAGTGCAGGGGGATTGATTAGCCTGCAGTGTGTTTCTTCCCCAGTGTAGTGCAGGGGGAATGATTAGCCTGCAGTGTGTTTCTTCCCCCAGTGTAGTGCAGGGGGATTGATTAGCCTGCAGTGTGTTTCTTCCCCAGTGTAGTGCAGGGGGATTGATTAGCCTGCAGTGTGTTTCTTCCCCAGTGTAGTGCAGGGGGATTGATTAGCCTGCAGTGTGTTTCTTCCCCAGTGTAGTGCAGGGGGATTGATTAGCCTGCAGTGTGTTTCTTCCCCAGTGTAGTGCAGGGGGATTGATTAGCCTGCAGTGTGTTTCTTCCCCAGTGTAGTGCAGGGGGATTGATTAGCCTGCAGTGTGTTTCTTCCCCAGTGTAGTGCAGGGGGATTGATTAGCCTGCAGTGTGTTTCTTCCCCAGTGTAGTGCAGGGGGATTGATTAGCCTGCAGTGTGTTTCTTCCCCAGTGTAGTGCAGGGGGATTGATTAGCCTGCAGTGTGTTTCTTCCCCAGTGTAGTGCAGGGGGATTGATTAGCCTGCAGTGTGTTTCTTCCCCAGTGTAGTGCAGGGGGATTGATTAGCCTGCAGTGTGTTTCTTCCCCAGTGTAGTGCAGGGGGATTGATTAGCCTGCAGTGTGTTTCTTCCCCAGTGTAGTGCAGGGGGATTGATTAGCCTGCAGTGTGTTTCTTCCCCAGTGTAGTGCAGGGGGATTGATTAGCCTGCAGTGTGTTTCTTCCCCAGTGTAGTGCAGGGGGATTGATTAGCCTGCAGTGTGTTTCTTCCCCAGTGTAGTGCAGGGGGATTGATTAGCCTGCAGTGTGTTTCTTCCCCAGTGTAGTGCAGGGGGATTGATTAGCCTGCAGTGTGTTTCTTCCCCAGTGTAGTGCAGGGGGATTGATTAGCCTGCAGTGTGTTTCTTCCCCAGTGTAGTGCAGGGGGATTGATTAGCCTGCAGTGTGTTTCTTCCCCAGTGTAGTGCAGGGGGATTGATTAGCCTGCAGTGTGTTTCTTCCCCAGTGTAGTGCAGGGGGATTGATTAGCCTGTCAGTGTGTTTCTTCCCCAGTGTAGTGCAGGGGGATTGATTAGCCTGCAGTGTGTTTCTTCCCCAGTGTAGTGCAGGGGGATTGATTAGCCTGCAGTGTGTTTCTTCCCCAGTGTAGTGCAGGGGGATTGATTAGCCTGCAGTGTGTTTCTTCCCCAGTGTAGTGCAGGGGGATTGAGTAGGCCTGCAGTGTGTTTCTTCCCCAGTGTAGTGCAGGGGGATTGATTAGCCTGCAGTGTGTTTCTTCCCCCTGCACTACACTGGGGATTGATTAGCCTGCAGTGTGTTTCTTCCCCAGTGTAGTGCAGGGGGATTGATTGGCCTGCAGTGTGTTTCTTACCCAGTGTAGTGCAGGGGGATTGATTAGCCTGCAGTGTGGTTTCCTTCCCCAGTGTAGTGCAGGGGGATTGATTAGCCTGCAGTGTGTTTCTTCCCCAGTGTAGTGCAGGGGGATTGATTAGCCTGCAGTGTGTTTCTTCCCCAGTGTAGTGCAGGGGGATTGATTAGCCTGCAGTGTGTTTCTTCCCCAGTGTAGTGCAGGGGGATTGATTAGCCTGCAGTGTGTTTCTTCCCAGTGTAGTGCAGGGGATTGATTAGCCTGCAGTGTGTGTTCTTCCCCAGTGTAGTGCAGGGGGATTGTTAGCCTGCAGTTGTGTTCTTCCCAGTGTAGTGCAGGGGGATGTGGCATGCAGTGTGTTTCTTCCCCAGTGTAGTGCAGGGATTGATTAGCCTGCAGTGGGTTTCTTCCCAGTGTAGTGCAGGGGGATGATTAGCCTGCAGTGTGTTTCTTCCCCAGTCGTAGTGCAGGGGGATTGATGGCCTGCATTGTGGTTTCTTACACAGTGTAGTGCAGTGGGATTGATTAGCCTGCAGTGTGTTTCTTCCCCGTGTAGTGCGGGGGATTGATTAGCCTGGCAGTTGTGTTTCTGTCCCCGTGTAGTGCCAGGGGGATTGTTAGCATGCAGTGTGTTTCTTCCAGTGTATGTCAGGGGGATTGATTAGCCTGCAGTGTGTTCTTCCCCAGTGTAGTGCAGGGGGTTTGATTAGCCTGCAGTGTGTTTCTTCCCCAGTGTAGTGCAGGGGGATTGATTAGCCTGCAGTGTGTTTCTTCCCCAGTGTAGTGCAGGGGGATTGATTAGCCTGCAGTGTGTTTCTTCCCCAGTGTAGTGCAGGGGGATTGGTTGGCCTGCAGTGTGTTTCTTCCCCAGTGTAGTGCAGGGGGATTGATTAGCCTGCAGTGTGTTTCTTCCCCAGTGTAGTGCAGGGGGATTGATTAGCCTGCAGTGTGTTTCTTCCCCAGTGTAGTGCAGGGGGATTAATTGGCCTGTAGTGTGTTTCTTCCCCAGTGTAGTGCAGGGGGATTGATTAGCCTGCAGTGTGTTTCTTCCCCAGTGTAGTGCAGGGGGATTGATTAGCCTGCAGTGTGTTTCTTCCCCCAGTGTAGTGCAGGGGGATTGATTAGCCTGCAGTGTGTTTCTTCCCCAGTGTAGTGCAGGGGGATTGATTAGCCTGCAGTGTGTTTCTTCCCCAGTGTAGTGCAGGGGGATTTAAATCTTACGTCTACGAGGTCCGGACTACTGCTGCTTTTCAGTCCCTGATTTTAAAGGGAAAGAATCAAGTTCAATAAAAAGCTGTTGACCTGGATTGGAGGTCCAGGTTATCATTTTATACCAGTAGTGTTTAGCTGACTGACTTCAGAGGTATGTAAGGATTAGAAGGACAGGAGGTTGGCATGGGGACAGAGGACTGGCATGGGGACAGAGGAATGGCATGGGGACAGAGGACTGGCATGGGGACAGAGGACTGGCATGGGGACAGAGGACTGGCATGGGGACAGAGGACTGGCATGGGGACAGAGGACTGGCATGGGGACAGAGGACTGGCAGGGGGACAGAGGACTGGCAGGGGGACAGAGGACTGGCAGGGGGACAGAGGACTGGCAGGGGGACAGAGGACTGGCATGGGGACAGAGGACTGGCATGGGGACAGAGGACTGGCATGGGGACAGAGGACTGGCATGGGGACAGAGGACTGGCATGGGGACAGGAGACAGGCATGGAGACAGAGGACACGCATGGAGACAGAGGACACGCATGGGGACAGGGGACTGGCATGGGGACAGGGGACTGGCATGGAGGACAGGGGACTGGCATGGGGACAGGGATGGGGACAGGGGACAGGCATGGGGACAGGAGACTGGCATGGGGACAGGAGACTGGCATGGGGACAGGAGACTGGCATGGGGACAGGAGACAGGCATGGGGACAGAGGACAGGCATGGGGACAGGGGACTGGCATGGGGACAGGGGACTGGCATGGAGGACAGGGGACTGGCATGGGGACAGGGATGGGGACAGGCATGGGGACAGAAGACTGGCATGGGGACAGAGGACTGGAGACTGGCATGGGGACAGGGGACAGGCATGGGGACAGAAGACTGGCATGGGGACTGGGGACAGGAGACTGGCATGGGGACAGGGGACAGGCATGGGGACAGGAGACTGGCATGGGGACAACTTGAAAATCTTACACTAGTTTGGTGTATTAACATAAACAAGACAAGTGAAAGACAATCAGTTCCATTACAAAAACAAGGTAAAAGGTGTGCAGATGAGGTTGGAAACCCAGGAGTATATAAAACATGTTTTAACACACCCCAACACAAATAGAACTATAAACTGAGTGAACAAAACATTAAGAACACCTGCTCTTTTCATGACAGACTGTCCAGATAAAAAACTATGATCCCTTATTGATGTCACTTGTTAAATCCACAGTGTAGAGAATTTAATGTTCATTGTTTTTCGACCATAAATTGTCTTATGTCCAACCGGCCTCACAACCGCAGACCCACGTGTATGGCGTCGTGTGGACGAGCGGTTTGCTGATGTCAACGTTGTGAACAGAGGGCCCCCTGGTGCCCCCTGGTGGCCCCTGGTGACGGTGGGGTTTATGGTATGGGCAGGCATAAGTTACAGATAACAAACACAAATTTCTTTGTGTTTTTCTCTCTGGCAGTTTGATTGCACAACAAATTCCGTGACGACATCCTGAAGCACATTTTGTTTTTTTATTTTTTAATGATCTGTGACCAACAGATCCACATCTGTATTCCCAGTCATGTGAAATCCATAGATTTAGGGCTTAATGAATTTATTTCAATTGACTGATTTCCTTTTTTGAACTTTAACTCAGTAAAAATCGATGAAATTGTTGCGTGTTGTGTTTATATTTTAGTTCATTATACATATGGGCAGTACCAAAACAAGGGATCTAATGATTTTGTCTCCCTTCTCATATACATAACATTCTATTGGTTGCAAGAATTTTGTATAATTTTAAATCTAATTTTTATTGTTTGTGTATCAGTTCATAAACCATGTAGGGCAGCTGTCCTTTTTATTCGTAAATATACGTTACCGTTCAAAAGTTGAGTCACTTAGAAATGTCCTTGTTTTTGAAAGAAAAGCTCATTTTTGGTCCATTTAAAATAAACATAAAATGTATCAGAAATACAGTGTAGACGTTGTTAATGTTATAAATGACTATTGTAGCTGGAAACGGCTGATTTTTTTAATGGATTATCTACATAGGCGTACAGAGGCCCATTATCAGCAACCATCACTCCTGTGTTCCAATGTCACGTTGTGTTAGCTAATCCAAGTTTATCATTTTAAAAGGCTAATTGATTATTAGAAAACCCTTTTGAAATTGTTATAACAGCTGAAAACTGTTGTCCTGATTTAAAGAAGCAATAGTCTTACAACATTAACAATGTCTACACTGTATTTCTGATCAATTTGATGTTATTTTAATGGACAAAAAATGAGCTTTTCTCTCAAAAACAAGACATTTCTAAGTGACCGTAAACTTTTAAAAAATTGTGTAACCGGTATACTTTTTTATCTTTTAATGTAGGGCCGAGGAGCAAGTTCCTTACCTTCTCCTCCTTCTACTTGTCTTCTCCATTTTTTTTTTTTTTTAAATGCTGCAATCAGTTGGTTGTAATTTTAGAGCAGACATTTCCATGTGTGACAATTCCACCAGTCCTATTTATATTTACAAAGAATTTTTTTTTAAAAGAAAAAAAAAAGTATAATTTTTTTATTCCCCCAAAAAAATGTTTTATCAATCTCTATATTTATTCTGTTTTTTTTCTGGTGGATTAAACTGAAATTTAAACCAATTTTCTACGGCGTAAAAAAAAAAAAAAGGTCTATTTTTTTTTCAATTAATTTTTCAAATAACCGAATATTTGAGTTTGTAATTTGAATAAAGGGGGAAAAAATCCCAACACGGGGTGAGACGTGTTTACTAATCTGCTAGAGAACCCGTTTGAATTTATGTATAGTGTTTTTTTTTTATTACTGAAGCCTTTAGTGAGAGGTCTAATGCTTTAATATTTAATCATTTCTTCCCTCCAAATTCAGATTCATTATATACAGTGTATTCGTAAAGTATTCGGACCCCTTGACTATGAGGAAAATTGATGACGAAAAAAACAACAATGTAATCCATTTTAGAATATGGCTGTAACGTAATAAAATGTGGAAAAAGTCAAGGGGTCTGAATACTTTCTGAATGCTCTGTAAATGGGCCCGTTTAATCTGGTCTGGTTTGTGGAATATTTTTCACTCATGTAATTTGTAAATACAAATTATTTGGTGTAGTTGCAGCCATTAGTCATATCCCAGTTAGTCTATTTACTTAAGAGTTAATCAGGGTGACTTTTCCACAAATAGACAGGTGTTGTCCTTTCCATGGTAGCAAGATCATCTGTTTTTTGCTAACTTTCAATTACAATGTATTGTAGTGAGAATTTCTTTCTTTCAGGATATGAATACAGAGTAGGACCATTTTATTGTTAAACTACAGTACTATAACCAAATACTTATTTTCCACCATAATTTGCAAATAAATTCATTAAAACTCCTACAATGTGATTTTTCTGGATTTTTTTTCTCATTTTGTCTGTCATAGCTGACGTGTACCTATGATGAAAATTACAGGCCTCTCTCATCTTTTTAAGTGGGAGAACTTGCACAATTGGTGGCTGACTAAATACTTTTTTCCCCCACTGTGTGTAATGCAGTGTTTTTGACCTAGCCCCATAGGGTGCCATTTGGGACAGCCAACATGTGAGGGAGGGAGGGGGGAGGCTGATGTACAGGACAAAAGAAACCTGTCAGGGCGACACAAAGTGAGGAGTTAGTAACTCTGGCCCCCTGTTAGAGGAGGGGAGAGAGGAGTTAGTAACTCTGGCCCCCTGTTAGAGGAGGGGAGAGAGGAGTTAGTAACTCTGCCCCCTGTTAGAGGAGGGGAGAGAGGAGTTAGTAACTCTGCCCCCTGTTAGAGGAGGGGAGAGAGGAGTTAGTAACTCTGCCCCCTGTTAGAGGAGGGGAGAGAGGAGTTAGTAACTCTGGCCCCCTGTTAGAGGAGGGGAGAGAGGAGTTAGTAACTCTGGCCCCCTGTTAGAGGAGGGGAGAGAGGAGTTAGTAACTCAATTTTGACCAGTCAAAATTGCATCCTATTCCCTATATAGTGCTCTACTTTTGACAAGAGCCGAGCATTGGTTAGAAGTAGTGCACTACATAGGGATTAGGGCGCCAATTGGGACGAAGTCAGACACGCAGATAGACAGACAGACAGGCTAGGCTACCTTCCTCCTTTGTCTCTGTGGTGTCTGGGACTGGAGGTGAGCTGCCTGTGGGAGTATTGTTGGTATGACTGACTGTTGTGAACAAATTAGACACACAAGTGTAATGCAATAGGAGGATAGTAAGATGGAGGATGACTAACGGGCAGAAAGGTCCTTTGTTCTGGGCTCCTGGGCTCCAGGGCTCCAAGGCTCCAGGGCTCCTGGGCTCCATGTCTCCAGGGCTCCTGGGCTCCAGGGCTCCAAGGCTCCAGGGCTCCAGGGCTTCAAGGCTCCTGGGCTTCAAGGCTCCTGGGCTTCAAGGCTCCTGGGCTCCAAGGCTCCTGGGCTCCAAGGCTCCAAGGCTCCAAGGCTCCAGGGCTCCAGGGCTCCAAGGCTCCAAGGCTCCAGAACATAGTCACGATATAATGTACGCTTTCTTAAAAATACCTAATGTTGAATGTTGTTGTGATGCATGTGTGCGTACATATACAGAGCATTCGGAAAATGTTCAGACCCCTTCACTTTTTCCACATTTTGTTACATTACAGGAGTAGCTTCGGGACAAGTCTCTGAATGTCCTTGAGTGGCCCAGCCAGAGACTTGTCCCGAAGCTAATCCTGTGTTTACGGTCGTTGTCCTGTTGGAAGGTGAACCTTCGCCCCAGTCTGAGGTCCTGAGCACCCTGGAGCAGGTTCTCATCAAGGATCTCTCTGTACTTTGCTCTGTTCACCCTTCCCTTGATCCTGACTAGTCTCCCAGTCCCTGCTGCTGAAAAACATCCCCACAGCATGATGCTGCCACCACCATGCTTCACCGTAGGGATGATGCCAGGTTTCCTCCAGAGGTGATGCTTGGCATTCAGGCCAAAAAGTTCAATCTTGGTTTCATCAACTCCAAGAGGGTTGTCATGTGCCTTGGGCCAGACTCTCAGGAAGAAAACCATGAATGAATGAATGAATGAATATGGTGTTCCTGAGAAGGAGGATAGTCATTGTGACACAGCTGTAGTTACAGCTGTTCTAACATTCTAAATGCTCTTTGGAAAAAAATGTTCCTACAGTGAACTTTTCTCACGAAACCCTGTTGAATGTTATTAATTACCTTAATGCCTAATGTGTTTTTTTAAATTTGTTTTGATATTTACTAGTTTGGTTAATAAAACCCAGATTATTCTAAATGTATCTCATCTCCTTATTACATGGTTGCAGACAATTTTACATTTTAGCAGACGCTCTTATCCAGAGCAACTTACATTTTTCATACTGGTCCCCCATGGGAATCGAACCCACAACCCTGGCATTGCAAGTGCCATGTTCTTACCAAGCGAGCCACACAATGAAATGCAATGTTTTGGGATAAATCTCGGAGGGATTTTGACAGTAAACTAAGCTAGTTTATATGAAAGCCGATATTTCTCTTCAATTCCGTTACAGTATTCAACCCTGTCACGTGACAATATTTGTAATGTTTTCTGAGCTCAGTCTGAAATGTTACGGACAATCCCAAAAAGATTAGATTAATGTTACAATTCTAAATTGAAAGCTTTTTTTAAAATTTTCTTTAAATGATGAGCCCGCTGACACAAACAATGCGTCTATTTAAGGGTTTAATATAGCAAAATTCTAAGATTTTATATTTATAATGATTGAATTTGTTTGGACATTAGGTAAATGTTTGATTTTATAACAAGTATCTTTTATAATTCTATTCAGACAACGTCCATGTATTCTGTGACGGGGTTGAAGGTAAATGCTGTCCTTATCAGACAAAAATGGACAATAAAAAATAAAAAAAGGGCTTTAAAGCCTGAGGTGAGAAAATATGTTTTCTTGAAGGTTTATTAATATGTTCTTAATTTTGTGGGGTGTTCAGAAAATGCATTTCTTGTAGTAACATAAAAGTTTATTTAAAAAAAAAAAAAAATTACCGCAGCCCAAGAATGACCCTGTTACAGTGGGACTGTTGTCATGGTGATTATTCCCATTCCTTGGGGTTCAGCCCCCCCCCTTTAACCTGGTAGGTAAAACAATATGCTGTGTGCTCCTTTTGATCAATGGCCTGTGATACTGGAGCATCAGGCCTGTTCTATCTAGTCATCTACACCTCTGACTGAGTGTCTCTTCTATCTTCTGAGTGTCTCGTCTACCTTCTGAGTATCTCGTCTACCTTCTGAGTATCTCTTCTACCTTCTGAGTGTCTCGTCTACCTTCTGAGTATCTCGTCTACCTTCTGAGTGTCTCTTCTACCTTCTGAGTGTCTCTTCTACCTTCTGAGTGTCTCTTCTACCTTCTGAGTGTCTCTTCTATCTTCTGAGTGTCTCTTCTACCTTCTGAGTATCTCTTCTACCTTCTGAGTATCTCGCCAACCTTCTGAGTGTCTCTTCTATCTTCTGTACCAGGACCTCCTAGACCTGGCTACGGCTCGGTTAACCACTCCCAAGAGTAACAACTGAGAGATAAACACCTCCATGAAGCACAACACTGCTTACCATGTTTTATTTATAGTCTATATCAGGGGTGTCAAACTCACTTTGCCACGGTGTCTGCACTCTATCTTCAACGAGGTCTGAAGGGGCCGCACTGAAAATGAGTGATATTTCCTTGCCGTCAAAACATTTGCATAACATTTCCTCTAGCCATCGTTTTTGGAATTTACGATACTCCCCGACAGTCTAGCTTTCATTTAGGTGACTATTAGCGAGCTGGACACACCTTGGATGTAGGTCCATTATAATTTCTACACAGTTATGATTTGGTTTTAGTCATTTTAAAGTGTACTCAAACCACCTGCGGGCTGTATGTTTGACACCCCTGGTCTATATATAACAGTACAATACAAATATAACAGAAGGCATCACTACTTTTATTCATTGTCATTATTTAGTTTCTATCGATGTCAAATAGACACACTGAATCAATGTATGCTTTTTTGTAAGGAACAATATTAAGGCATTGTTGTACATGTACAAAACAGACATGTAGATTTCACTTCAGGAGGAAAAAAAGGGTTACAGTCATTGAGCTGGAAGCAGAAGACAACGGGTACAGAGGTGTGTAGTTACAAGGCTAGGGTTGGTGCTAAACGCACTGCACTGTTGACGATGCACCGGATCAGGACCGGATCAGAATGTGGAAGCCCGGCCTAGGACCGGATCAGAATGTGGAAGCCCGGCCTAGGACCGGATCAGAATGTGGAAGCCCGGCCTAGGACCGGATCAGAATGTGGAAGCCCGGCCTAGGACCGGATCAGAATGTGGAAGCCCGGCCTAGGACCGGATCGGAATGTGGAAGCCCGGCCTTGGACCGGATCAGAATGTGGAAGCCCGGCCTAGGACCGGATCAGAATGTGGAAGCCCGGCCTTGGACCGGATCAGAATGTGGAAGCCCTGCCTTGGATCGGATCGGAATGTGGAAGCCCGGCCTTGGACCGGATCAGAATGTGGAAGCCCTGCCTTGGATCGGATCAGAATGTGGAAGCCCTGCCTTGGACCGGATCAGAATGTGGAAGCCCTGCCTTGGACCGGATCAGATGTGGAAGCCCTGCCTTGGATCGGATCAGAATGTGGAAGCCCTGCCTAGGACCGGATCAGAATGTGGAAGCCCTGCCTTGGACCGGATCAGAATGTGGAAGCCCTGCCTTGGACCGGATCAGAATGTGGAAGCCCTGCCTTGGAACGAATCAGAATCTCAAACCCCAGCCTAAAACCGGATCAGAATGTTTTAAAAGTGCCATGGTATCTAATAGTGAGGTTCAGTTTCAGGAAAAGCCTTCAGAGATGTTAAGAGGAGTGTCTGTAGCTGCTTCATTGTTGTGTGGAATGGATTTACATCATCTGATATGATTTCTAGAAACCATCTATATGCTCCTCCCACTGACAGAAAACAATATATAGGCTCCTCCCACTGACATAGAAAACAAACTATAGGCTCCTCCCACTGACATAGAAAACAAACTATATGCTCCTCCCACTGACATAGAAAACAATATATAGGCTCCTCCCACTGACATAGAAAACAATCCTGGTTTGTAGATTTCCAGTATCAGAAGAAAATAAACAGGAAATCAGAGAAACCTCCAGCCAGGATTTCCCAAAATGTTAGGAAAGTTTCCGGAATATTGCAATCCTAATCTGGTACTACTAGCAGAGATGTGGCTAGCAGAGCTCTCTCTCTCTCTACTGCTAGCAGAGCTCTCTCTCTCTCCACTGCTAGCAGAGCTCTCTCTCTCTCTCTACTGCTAGCAGAGCTCTCTCTCTCTCTCTACTGCTAGCAGAGCTCTCTTTCTCTCTACTGCTAGCAGAGCTCTCTCTCTCTCTACTGCTAGCAGAGCTCTCTCTCTCTCTACTGCTAGCAGAGCTCTCTCTCTCTCTACTGCTAGCAGAGCTCTCTCTCTCTACTGCTAGCAGAGCTCTATCTCTCTCTACTGCTAGCAGAGCTCTCTCTCTCTCTACTGCTACCAGAGCTCTCTCTCTCTCTACTGCTAGCAGAGCTCTCTCTCTCTACTGCTAGCAGAGCTCTATCTCTCTCTCTCTCTACTGCTAGCAGAGCTCTCTCTCTCTCTACTGCTAGCAGAGCTCTCTCTCTCTCTCTACTGCTAGCAGAGCTCTCTCTCTCTCTACTGCTAGCAGAGCTCTCTCTCTCTCTACTGCTAGCAGAGCTCTCTCTCTCTACTGCTAACAGAGCTCTCTTTCTCTCTACTGCTAGCAGAGCTCCCTCTCACTCTACTGCTAGCAGAGCTCTCTCTCTCTCTACTGCTAGCAGAGCACTCTCTCTCTCTCTACTGCTAGCAGAGCTCTCTCTCTCTCTACTGCTAACAGAGCTCTCTACTGCTAACAGAGCTCTCTCTCTCTCTACTGCTAACAGAGCTCTCTCTCTCTCTACTGCTAGCAGAGCTCTCTCTCTCTCTACTGCTAGCAGAGCTCTCTCTCTCTACTGCTAGCAGAGCTCTCTCTCTCTACTGCTAACAGAGCTCTCTCTCTCTCTCTACTGCTAGCAGAGCTCTCTCTCTCTCTCTACTGCTAGCAGAGCTCTCTCTCTCTACTGCTAACAGAGCTCTCTCTCTCTCTCTCTACTGCTAGCAGAGCTCTCTCTCTCTCTACTGCTAACAGAGCTCTCTCTCTCTCTACTGCTAACAGAGCTCTCTCTCTCTATCTCTCTCTCTACTGCTAACAGAGCTCTCTTTCTCTCTCTCTCTCTCTCTCTCTCTCTACTGCTAGCAGAGCTCTCTCTCTCTCTCTCTCTCTACTGCTAACAGAGCTCTCTCTCTCTCTCTACTGCTAACAGAGCTCTCTCTCTCTCTCTACTGCTAGCAGAGCTCTCTCTCTCTCTACTGCTAGCAGAGCTCTCTCTCTCTCTCTACTGCTAGCAGAGCTCTCTCTCTCTCTCTCTCTCTCTACTGCTAACAGAGCTCTCTCTCTACTGCTAACAGAGCTCTCTCTCTCTCTCTACTGCTAACAGAGCTCTCTTTCTCTCTCTCTCTCTCTCTCTACTGCTAGCAGGGCTCTCTCTCTCTACTGCTAGCAGAGCTCTCTCTCTCTACTGCTAGCAGAGCTCTCTCTCTCTACTGATAGCAGAGCTCTCTCTCTCTACTGATAGCAGAGCTCTCTCTCTCTCTCTTCTGCGAGCAGAGCTCTCTCTCTCTCTACTGCGAGCAGAGCTCTCTCTCTCTCTACTGCTAGCAGAGCTCTCTCTCTCTCTCTACTGCTAGCAGAGCTCTCTCTCTCTCTCTACTGCTAGCAGAGCTCTCTCTCTCTACTGCTAGCAGAGCTCTCTCTCTCTTCTGCGAGCAGAGCTCTCTCTCTCTCTACTGCTAGCAGAGCTCTCTCTCTCTCTACTACTAACAGAGCTCTCTCTCTCTCTCTCTACTGCTAGCAGAGCTCTCTCTCTCTACTGCTAACAGAGCTCTCTCTCTATCTCTCTCTCTACTGCTAACAGAGCTCTCTTTCTCTCTCTCTCTCTCTCTCTCTCTCTCTACTGCTAGCAGAGCTCTCTCTCTCTCTCTCTCTCTACTGCTAACAGAGCTCTCTCTCTCTCTCTACTGCTAACAGAGCTCTCTCTCTCTCTCTACTGCTAGCAGAGCTCTCTCTCTCTCTACTGCTAGCAGAGCTCTCTCTCTCTCTCTACTGCTAGCAGAGCTCTCTCTCTCTCTCTCTCTACTGCTAACAGAGCTCTCTCTCTACGCTAACAGAGCTCTCTCTCTCTCTCTACTGCTAACAGAGCTCTCTTTCTCTCTCTCTCTCTCTCTCTACTGCTAGCAGGGCTCTCTCTCTCTACTGCTAGCAGAGCTCTCTCTCTCTACTGCTAGCAGAGCTCTCTCTCTCTACTGATAGCAGAGCTCTCTCTCTCTACTGCTAGCAGAGCTCTCTCTCTCTCTCTTCTGCGAGCAGAGCTCTCTCTCTCTCTACTGCGAGCAGAGCTCTCTCTCTCTCTACTGCTAGCAGAGCTCTCTCTCTCTCTCTACTGCTAGCAGAGCTCTCTCTCTCTCTACTGCTAGCAGAGCTCTCTCTCTCTACTGCTAGCAGAGCTCTCTCTCTCTTCTGCGAGCAGAGCTCTCTCTCTCTCTACTGCTAGCAGAGCTCTCTCTCTCTCTACTACTAACAGAGCTCTCTCTCTCTCTCTCTACTGCTAGCAGAGCTCTCTCTCTCTACTGCTAACAGAGCTCTCTCTCTATCTCTCTCTCTACTGCTAACAGAGCTCTCTTTCTCTCTCTCTACTGCTAGCAGAGCTCTCTCTCTCTACTGCTAGCAGAGCTCTCTCTCTCTACTGCTAGCAGAGCTCTCTCTCTCTCTCTCTACTGCTAGCAGAGCTCTCTCTCTCTCTCTCTCTACTGCTAGCAGAGCTCTCTCTCTCTCTCTCTACTGCTAGCAGAGCTCTCTCTCTCTCTCTCTACTGCTAACAGAGCTCTCTCTCTACTGCTAACAGAGCTCTCTCTCTCTCTACTGCTAACAGAGCTCTCTTTCTCTCTCTCTCTCTACTGCTAACAGAGCTCTCTCTCTCTCTCTACTGCTAGCAGAGCTCTCTCTCTCTCTCTCTACTGCTAACAGAGCTCTCTCTCTCTACTGCTAGCAGAGCTCTCTCTCTCTACTGCTAGCAGAGCTCTCTCTCTCTACTGCTAACAGAGCTCTCTCTCTCTACTGCTAGCAGAGCTCTCTCTCTCTCTACTGCTAGCAGAGCTCTCTCTCTCTACTGCTAGCAGAGCTCTCTCTCTCTACTGCTAGCAGAGCTCTCTCTCTCTCTACTGCTAGCAGAGCTCTCTCTCTCTCTACTGCTAGCAGAGCTCTCTCTCTCTCTCTACTGCGAGCAGAGCTCTCTCTCTCTCTCTCTACTGCGAGCAGAGCTCTCTCTCTACTGCTAACAGAGCTCTCTCTCTCTCTCTACTGCTAACAGAGCTCTCTTTCTCTCTCTCTCTCTCTCTACTGCTAGCAGAGCTCTCTCTCTCTCTACTGCTAGCAGAGCTCTCTCTCTCTATCTCTATTTCTACTGCTAACAGAGCTCTCTCTCTCTATCTCTCTCTCTACTGCTAGCAGAGCTCTCTCTCTCTCTCTACTGCTAGCAGAGCTCTCTCTCTCTACTGCTAACAGAGCTCTCTCTCTCTCTCTCTACTGCTAGCAGAGCTCTCTCTCTCTCTACTGCTAACAGAGCTCTCTCTCTCTCTACTGCTAGCAGAGCTCTCTCTCTCTACTGCTAACAGAGCTCTCTCTCTCTCTACTGCTAACAGAGCTCTCTCTCTCTCTACTGCTAACAGAGCTCTCTCTCTCTCTCTACTGCTAACAGAGCTCTCTCTCTCTCTCTACTGCTAGCAGAGCTCTCTCTCTCTCTACTGCTAGCAGAGCTCTCTCTCTCTCTCTACTGCTAGCAGAGCTCTCTCTCTCTTTCTCTCTCTACTGCTAACAGAGCTCTCTCTCTACTGCTAACAGAGCTCTCTCTCTCTCTCTACTGCTAACAGAGCTATCTTTCTCTCTCTCTCTCTCTCTCTCTACTGCTAGCAGGGCTCTCTCTCTCTACTGCTAGCAGAGCTCTCTCTCTCTACTGCTAGCAGAGCACTCTCTCTCTACTGCTAGCAGAGCTCTCTCTCTCTCTACTGCTAGCAGAGCTCTCTCTCTCTACTGCTAGCAGAGCTCTCTCTCTCTCTCTACTGCTAGCAGAGCTCTCTCTCTCTCTACTGCTAACAGAGCTCTCTCTCTCTCTCTACTGCTAGCAGAGCTCTCTATCTCTACTGCTAGCAGAGCTCTCTCTCTCTCTACTGCTAGCAGAGCTCTCTCTCTCTACTGCTAGCAGAGCTCTCTCTCTCTCTCTCTACTGCTAGCAGAGCTCTCTCTCTCTCTACTGCTAACAGAGCTATCTCTCTCTACTGCTAACAGAGCTCTGTCTTTCTCTCTCTCTCTCTACTGCTAGCAGAGCTCTCTCTCTCTCTCTCTACTGCTAGCAGAGCTCTCTCTCTCTCTCTCTACTGCTAACAGAGCTCTCTCTCTACTGCTAACAGAGCTCTCTCTCTCTCTACTGCTAGCAGAGCTCTCTCTCTCTCTCTCTACTGCTAACAGAGCTCTCTCTCTCTACTGCTAGCAGAGCTCTCTCTCTCTACTGCTAGCAGAGCTCTCTATCTCTACTGCTAACAGAGCTCTCTCTCTATCTCTCTCTACTGCTAACAGAGCTCTCTATCTCTCTCTCTCTACTGCTAACAGAGCTCTCTTTCTCTCTCTCTCTACTGCTAGCAGAGCTCTCTCTCTATCTCTCTCTCTACTGCTAACAGAGCTCTCTTTCTCTCTCTCTCTACTGCTAACAGAGCTCTCTCTCTATCTCTCTCTCTACTGCTAGCAGAGCTCTCTCTCTCTCTACTGCTAGCAGAGCTCTCTCTCTCTACTGCTAGCAGAGCTCTCTCTCTCTACTGCTAGCAGAGCTCTCTCTCTCTCTACTGCTAGCAGAGCTCTCTCTCTCTCTACTGCTAGCAGAGCTCTCTCTCTCTCTACTGCTAACAGAGCTCTCTCTCTACTGCTAACAGAGCTCTCTCTCTCTACTGCTAACAGAGCTCTCTCTCTCTCTACTGCTAGCAGAGCTCTCTCTCTCTCTCTCTACTGCTAGCAGAGCTCTCTCTCTCTACTGCTAGCAAAGCTCTCTCTCTCTACTGCTAGCAGAGCACTCTCTCTCTCTACTGCTAGCAGAGCTCTCTCTCTCTCTACTGCTAGCAGAGCTCTCTCTCTCTCTACTGCGAGCAGAGCTCTCTCTCTCTCTCTACTGCGAGCAGAGCTCTCTCTCTCTCTCTCTACTGCTAGCAGAGCTCTTTCTCTCTCTCTACTGCGAGCAGAGCTCTCTCTCTCTCTCTACTGCGAGCAGAGCTCTCTCTCTCTACTGCTAACAGAGCTCTCTCTCTCTACTGCTAACAGAGCTCTCTTTCTCTCTCTCTCTCTCTACTGCTAGCAGAGCTCTCTCTCTCTCTACTGCTAGCAGAGCTCTCTCTCTCTCTACTGCTAGCAGAGCTCTCTCTCTCTACTGCTAGCAGAGCTCTCTCTCTCTACTGCTAGCAGAGCTCTCTCTCTCTCTCCACTGCTAGCAGAGCTCTCTCTCTCTCTCCACTGCTAGCAGAACTCTCTCTCTCTCTACTGCTAGCAGAGCTCTCTCTCTCTCTACTGCTAACAGAGCTCTCTCTCTCTCTACTGCTAACAGAGCTCTCTCTCTCTCTCTACTGCTAGCAGAGCTCTCTCTCTCTCTCTACTGCTAGCAGAGCTCTCTCTCTACTGCGAGCAGAGCTCTCTCTCTACTGCGAGCAGAGCTCTCTCTCTCTCTACTGCTAGCAGAGCTCTCTCTCTCTCTCTACTGCGAGCAGAGCTCTCTCTCTACTGCTAGCAGAGCTCTCTCTCTCTCTCTACTGCTAACAGAGCTCTCTCTCTCTACTGCTAGCAGAGCTCTCTCTCTCTACTGCTAGCAGAGCTCTCTCTCTCTCTACTGCGAGCAGAGCTCTCTCTCTACTGCTAGCAGAGCTCTCTCTCTCTCTCTACTGCTAGCAGAGCTCTCTCTCTCTACTGCTAGCAGAGCTCTCTCTCTCTCTCTACTGCTAGCAGAGCTCTCTCTCTCTCTACTGCTAACAGAGCTCTCTCTTTCTCTCTCTCTCTACTGCTAACAGAGCTCTCTCTCTCTCTCTCTTCTGCGAGCAGAGCTCTCTCTCTCTCTACTGCTAGCAGAGCTCTCTCTCTCTCTCTCTACTGCTAGCAGAGCTCTTTCTCTCTCTCTACTGCTAGCAGAGCTCTCTCTCTACTGCTAGCAGAGCTCTCTCTCTCTACTACTAACAGAGCTCTCTCTCTCTCTCTACTGCTAGCAGAGCTCTCTCTCTCTCTCCACTGCTAGCAGAGCTCTCTCTCTCTCTCTCTACTGCTAGCAGAGCTCTTTCTCTCTCTCTCTCTACTGCTAGCAGAGCTCTCTCTCTCTCTCTCTCTACTGCTAACAGAGCTCTCTCTCTCTCTCTACTGCTAGCAGAGCTCTCTCTCTACTGCTAGCAGAGCTCTCTCTCTCTCTCTACTGCTAACAGAGCTCTCTCTCTCTCTCTACTGCTAGCAGAGCTCTCTCTACTGCTAGCAGAGCTCTCTCTCTCTCTACTGCTAGCAGAACTCTCTCTCTCTACTGCTAGCAGAGCTCTCTCTCTCTCTCTACTGCTAGCAGAGCTCTCTCTCTCTCTCTACTGCTAGCAGAGCTCTCTCTCTCTACTGCTAGCAGAGCTCTCTCTCTCTACTGCTAGCAGAGCTCTCTCTCTCTCTCCACTGCTAGCAGAGCTCTCTCTCTCTCTACTGCTAGCAGAGCTCTCTCTCTCTCTACTGCTAGCAGAACTCTCTCTCTCTACTGCTAGCAGAGCTCTCTCTCTCTCTCTACTGCTAACAGAGCTCTCTCTCTCTCTACTGCTAACAGAGCTCTCTCTCTCTCTACTGCTAGCAGAGCTCTCTCTCTCTCTCTCTACTGCTAGCAGAGCTCTCTCTCTCCTGCTAGCAGAGCTCTCTCTCTCCTGCTAGCAGAGCTCTCTCTCTCCACTGCTAGCAGAGCTCTCTCTCTACTGCTAACAGAGCTCTCTCTCTCTCTCTACTGCTAGCAGAGCTCTCTCTCTCTCTACTGCTAGCAGAGCTCTCTCTCTCTACTGCTAGCAGAGCTCTCTCTCTCTCTCTACTGCTAACAGAGCTCTCTCTTTCTCTCTCTCTCTACTGCTAGCAGAGCTCTCCCTCTCTCTACTGCTAGCAGAGCTCTCTCTCTCTCTACTACTAGCAGAGCTCTCTCTCTCTCTCTACTGCTAACAGAGCTCTCTCTCTCTCTCTCTTCTGCGAGCAGAGCTCTCTCTCTCTCTACTGCTAGCAGAGCTCTCTCTCTCTCTCTCTACTGCTAGCAGAGCTCTCTCTCTCTCTCTCTACTGCTAGCAGAGCTCTTTCTCTCTCTCTACTGCTAGCAGAGCTCTCTCTCTCTCTCTACTGCTAGCAGAGCTCTCTCTCTCTACTACTAACAGAGCTCTCTCTCTCTCTCTCTACTGCTAGCAGAGCTCTCTCTCTCTACTGCTAGCAGAGCTCTCTCTCTCTCTCCACTGCTAGCAGAGCTCTCTCTCTCTCTACTGCTAGCAGAGCTCTCTCTCTCTCTACTGCTAGCAGAACTCTCTCTCTCTACTGCTAGCAGAGCTCTCTCTCTCTCTCTACTGCTAGCAGAGCTCTCTCTCTCTCTCTACTGCTAGCAGAGCTCTCTCTCTCTACTGCTAACAGAGCTCTCTCTCTCTCTACTGCTAGCAGAGCTCTCTCTCTCTACTGCTAGCAGAGCTCTCTCTCTCTCTCTACTGCTAGCAGAGCTCTCTCTCTCTCTCCTGCTAGCAGAGCTCTCTCTCTCTCTCTCTCCTGCTAGCAGAGCTCTCTCTCTCTACTGCTAGCAGAGCTCTCTCTCTCTCTCCTGCTAGCAGAGCTCTCTCTCTCTCTCTCCTGCTAGCAGAGCTCTCTCTCTCTCTACTGCTAGCAGAGGGAAAAGCGTCGAGAGTTGATGTTCATCTTGGTGACCCCTATGAGTCTCAGCGGGGTGGAGAGTCCGAACCCGGGGGTGACGGGGGAGTCAAAGAGCAGGTCGCTCAACTCATCTCTCTCCTCCAGCCCGTAGGTGGCATCGTTGAGCATGCGGCGGTGCTGGTGACACGTCTGCTCGATCTTCAGTTTGTTGATGTCGCTATGGAGACGCATCAGCTGATGGGCCAACTGCTGGTCCTGGAGAGGCATTTCCTTCTGGAGGGGGGGGGGGGGTAGAGATTTAGGCCTAGATTCAAACCGGCGGGGAAGATCTGTGTTGTAACGCCAATGACATTTAACGTTAATATCCGATTGAGCCGACAGATGCAAAGGTTACCGTGAATACGGTCTCTGTGAACGTAGAAACGTTGCCTTTATTAAAAGGAGTGATCGGATAATTTAGTCGGATAAATCTAATGTTGACAGTAGATGTTAATGTCAGTGTGTCGGTAATAAAGTCACCGCAACAGCCCTAGGTGTAGTCTGGCCTCAACAACAGAGGGTGTAGTCTGGCCTCAACAGCAGAGGGTGTAGTCTGGCCTCAACAACAGAGGGTGTAGTCTGGCCTCAACAACAGAGGGTGTAGTCTGGCCTCAACAGCAGAGGGTGTAGTCTGGCCTCAACAACAGAGGGTGTAGTCTGGCCTCAACAACAGAGGGTGTAGTCTGGCCTCAACAACAGAGGGTGTAGTCTGGCCTCAACAACAGAGGGTGTAGTCTGGCCTCAACAACAGAGGGTGTAGTCTGGCCTTAACAACAGAGGGTGTAGTCTGGCCTTAACAACAGAGGGTGTAGTCTGGCCTCAACAACAGAGGGTGTAGTCTGGTCTCAACAACAGAGGGTGTGGTCTGGCCTCAACAACAGAGGGTGTAGTCTGGCCTCAACAACAGAGGGTGTAGTCTGGCCTCAACAACAGAGGGTGTAGTCTGGCCTCAACAACAGAGGGTGTAGTCTGGCCTTAACAACAGAGGGTGTAGTCTGGCCTTAACAACAGAGGGTGTAGTCTGGCCTCAACAACAGAGGGTGTAGTCTGGCCTCAACAACAGAGGGTGTGGTCTGGCCTTAACAACAGAGGGTGTAGTCTGGCCTCAACAACAGAGGGTGTAGTCTGGCCTCAACACCAGAGGGTGTGGTCTGGCCTCAACAACAGAGGGTGTGGTCTGGCCTCAACAACAGAGGGTGTGGTCTGGCCTCAACAACAGAGGGTGTGGTCTGCTTCAACAACAGAGGGTGTGGTCTGGCCTCAACAACAGAGGGTGTATTTTGGCCTCAACAACAGAGGGTGTGGTCTGGACTCAACAACAGAGGGTGTAGTCTGGCCTTATTATTGACAGGAAGCCCCTCTCCCTAGCATTGGCAGGAAGCCCCTCTCCCTAGCATTGACAGGAAGCCCCTCTCCCTAGCATTGACAGGAAGCCCCTCTCCCTATTATTGACAGGAAGCCCCTCTCCCTTGCATTGACAGGAAGCCCCTCTCCCTAGCATTGACAGGAAGCCCCTCTCCCTAGCATTGACAGGAAGCCCTTCTCCCTAGCATTGACAGGAAGCCCCGCTCCTTAGCATTGACAGGAAGCCCCTCTCCCTAGCATTGACAGGAAGCCCCTCTCCCTAGCATTGAGAGGAAGCCCATCTCCCTAGCATTGACAGAAAGCCCCTCTCCATAGCATTGACAGGAAGCCCCTCTCCCTAGCATTGACAGGAAGCCCCTTTTCCTAGCATTGACAGGAAGCCCCTCTCCCTAGCATTGACAGGAAGCCCCGCTCCCTAGCATTGACAGGAAGCCCCTCTCCCTAGCATTGACAGGAAGCCCCGCTCCCTAGCATTGACAGGAAGCCCCTCTCCCTAGCATTGGCAGGAAGCCCCTCTCCCTAGCATTGACAGGAAGCCCCTCTCCCTAGCATTGACAGGAAGCCCCTCTCCCTATTATTGACAGGAAGCCCCTCTCCCTTGCATTGACAGGAAGCCCCTCTCCCTAGCATTGACAGGAAGCCCCTCTCCCTAGCATTGACAGGAAGCCCCTCTCCCTAGCATTGACAGGAAGCCCCTCTCCCTAGCATTGACAGGAAGCCCCTCTCCTTAGCATTGACAGGAAGCCCCTCTCCTTAGCATTGACAGGAAGCCCCTCTCCCTAGCATTGACAGGAAGCCCCTCTCCCTAGCATTGACAGGAAGCCCCTCTCCCTAGCATTGATAGGAAGCCCCGCTCCCTAGCATTGACAGGAAGCCCCTCTCCCTAGCATTGACAGGAAGCCCCTCTCCCTAGCATTGACAGGAAGCCCCTCTCCCTAGCATTGACAGGAAGCCCCTCTCCCTAGCATTGACAGGAAGCCCCTCTCCCTAGCATTGGCAGGAAGCTCCTCTCCCTAGCATTGACAGGAAGCCCCGCTCCCTAGCATTGACAGGAAGCCCCGCTCCCTAGCATTGACAGGAAGCCCCTCTCCCTAGCATTGACAGGAAGCCCCTCTCCCTAGCATTGACAGGAAGCCCCTCTCCTTAGCATTGGCAGGAAGCCCCTCTCCCTAGCATTGACAGGAAGCCCCGCTCCCTAGCATTGACAGGAAGCCCCGCTCCCTAGCATTGACAGGAAGCCCCGCTCCCTAGCATTGACAGGAAGCCCCTCTCCCTAGCATTGACAGGAAGCCCCTCTCCCTAGCATTGACAGGAAGCCCCTCTCCCTAGCATTGACAGGAAGCTCTCTCCCTAGCATTGGCAGGAAGCCCCTCTCCCTAGCATTGACAGGAAGCCCCTCTCCTTAGCATTGACAGGAAGCCCCGCTCCTTAGCATTGACAGGAAGCCCCTCTCCCTAGCATTGACAGGAAGCCCCTCTCCCTAGCATTGACAGGAAGCCCCTCTCCCTAGCATTGACAGGAAGCCCCTCTCCTTAGCATTGACAGGAAGCCCCGCTCCTTAGCATTGACAGGAAGCCCCGCTCCCTAGCATTGACAGGAAGCCCCGCTCCCTAGCATTGACAGGAAGCCCCGCTCCCTAGCATTGACAGGAAGCCCCTCTCCCTAGCATTGACAGGAAGCCCCTCTCCCTAGCATTGACAGGAAGCCCCTCTCCCTAGCATTGACAGGAAGCCCCTCTCCCTAGCATTGACAGGAAGCCCCTCTCCTTAGCATTGACAGGAAGCCCCTCTCCCTAGCATTGACAGGAAGCCCCGCTCCCTAGCATTGACAGGAAGCCCCGCTCCCTAGCATTGACAGGAAGCCCCTCTCCCTAGCATTGACAGGAAGGCCCTCTCATTTGAATTCAGTTGTATTGGAGGTACAGCACTAAACCAGGAAACAGTCAACAATACTTCTGTTGCTCTCACCAGTTCTTTCCTGAGCCACCCCACAGCCTCATCGATGTTCTTAAATCTCCTCAGCAGTCCAGAGGGCAGGCTGTGCTTCCAGATCAAACCCGAGGTCAGGAAGCTCTCTCTGGTCTCCCCCGGCTGTCGTCTGGGCTTCTCTTGCTCCTCTTGTCGCTCTGCATGGAGCTCTTGTTGTAGCTGTGGTTCAGCCAGACATTTGGTGCTCTGACTGTCTGACCTGCCCTCACTCTGGGACACTACCCGTTGCTCTTCTGGCCTCACTAAGTCCCTGGTGCTCTGCTGTGGTGTGATCAGGACTTTGGTGCTACGGGCCTCTAAAAGGGTCTTCCACTCGAGGTAGGACAACCTCCGTGTTTCCAGCCTCAGCTTCTGCGCCAGGGCTTTGAGGGTCATCAGATGGTCTTCTGAAGCCGAACCCACCTTCTCCTCCTCCACCTGGTCAATCAATCAATCAAATGTGTTTTTATTAATTTATTAAAGCCTGTTTTAATTCAGAAAATTGTGCTTTACAGTAACTCGGCCTAGACCCCAAAGCAGAAGCACAGTGGAAAAACTAGCTTCGCGAGCCAGACTACTGTCGCGGGCTGACATAAATATATGCTACATGTACTGTATGAAGCTCGCAAGATCAGTGTGGCTCGTGAGCCTATTGGGAAAAACTCCCCAGAAGGTCAGTGTAGCTCGCGAGGCTATTGGGGAAAAACTCCCCAGAAGGTCAGTGTAGCTCGCGAGGCTATTGGGAAAAAACTCCCCAGAAGGTCAGTGTGGCTCGCGAGGCTATTGGGGAAAAACTCCCTAGAAGGTCAGTGTGGCTCGCGAGGCTATTGGGGAAAAACTCCCTAGAAGGTCAGTGTGGCTCGCGAGGCTATTGGGGAAAAACTCCCTAGAAGGTCAGTGTGGCTCGCGAGGCTATTGGGGAAAACTCCCTAGAATATCAGTGTGGCTCGCGAGGCAATAGGGGAAAACTCCCTAGAAGATCAGTGTGGCTCGCGAGGCTATTGGGGAAAAACTCCCTAGGTCAGTGTGGCTCGCGAGGCTATTGGGGAAAACTCCCTAGAAGGTCAGTGTGGCTCGCGAGGCTATTGGGAAAAACTCCCCAGAAGGTCAGTGTGGCTCGCGAGGCTATTGGGAAAAACTCCCCAGAAGGTCAGTGTGGCTCGCGAGGCTATTGGGAAAAACTCCCCAGAAGGTCAGTGTGGCTCGCGAGGCTATTGGGGAAAACTCCCTAGAAGGTCAGTGTGGCTCGCGAGGCTATTGGGGAAAAACTCCCTAGAAGGTCAGTGTGGCTCGCGAGGCTATTGGGGAAAAACTCCCCAGAAGGTCAGTGTGGCTCGCGAGGCTATTGGGGAAAACTCCCTAGAAGGTCAGTGTGGCTCGCAAGGCTATTGGGGAAAAACTCCCTAGAAGGTCAGTGTGGCTCGCGAGGCGATTGGGAAAAACTCCCCAGAAGGTCAGTGTGGCTCGCGATGCTATTGGGGAAAACTCCCTAGAAGGTCAGTGTGGCTCGCGAGGCTATTGGGGAAAACTCCCTAGAAGGTCAGTGTGGCTCGCGAGGCTATTGGGGAAAAACTCCCTAGAATATCAGTGTGGCTCGCGAGGCTATTGGGAAAAACTCCCTAGAATATCAGTGTGGCTCGCGAGGCTATTGGGGAAAAACTCCCTAGAATATCAGTGTGGCTCGCGAGGCTATTGGGGAAAAACTCCCCAGAAGGTCAGTGTGGCTCGCGAGGCTATTGGGGAAAAACTCCCCAGAAGGTCAGTGTGGCTCGCGAGGCTATTGGGGGAAAACTCCCTAGAAGGTCAGTGTGGCTCGCGAGGCTATTGGGGAAAACTCCCCAGAAGGTCAGTGTGCCTCGCGAGGCTATTGGGGAAAACTCCCCAGAAGGTCAGTGTGGCTCGCGAGGCTATTGGGGAAAACTCCCTAGAAGGTCAGTGTGGCTCGCGAGGCTATTGGGGAAAAACTCCCTAGAAGGTCAGTGTGGCTCGCGAGGCTATTGGGGAAAACTCCCTAGAATATCAGTGTGGCTCGCGAGGCTATTGGGAAAAACTCCCTAGAATATCAGTGTGGCTCGCGAGGCTATTGGGAAAAACTCCCTAGAATATCAGTGTGGCTCGCGAGGCTATTGGGGAAAAACTCCCTAGAATATCAGTGTGGCTCGCGAGGCTATTGGGGAAAAACTCCCTAGAATATCAGTGTGGCTCGCGAGGCTATTGGGGAAAAACTCCCCAGAAGGAATAAACCTACAGAGAAACCAGGCTCAGATGGGAGGCCCATTTTCTTTTGGCAGTATACCGGGTGTGGTCATTAGGGACAGATTGTTTCTCACCTGGTCTATCTCTTCCACCTGGTCTGTCTCTTCCACCTGGTCCCAGGCACTATACACCTTGATCCTGGGGGTGGAGCCTGCTTCCATGACAACCCGGGAATAAAAACCACACGTGGCCACCAGAATCAAACTAGTGGTAGTAGTCAAGAGAAGTTGGTCGCAGTATGATGTACTCTTCACCGGGGGCCTCCGTCGCTCTGACTTGTGTTTGTGAGAGGGTGGTTGTAGATCTTGTGAGAATAGATTAGAACAATTCTTTGTTCTACCTGTGTTCTAGATTGTTGTAGCTCTACGCTGTAAAATGGTGGTTATGGCCCTTTGTGTTGTGGTTTAATTAAATGTAATAGATAATCCTCTGTGGGTGTGAGAAGGAAGTTCCAGATCTTGCATCATCATTCTGACTGGCTCTGACGGTTTCTTTATGAAGACAGCATAAAGACAAGAGGTAATCGAGATTAGGATTTAAGGCACTTTGAAAAGTCTCCTTCATTGAGAGCTCCCTCTTCAAAGCTTCCTCTGTGTATCCTTGGTGTTTCCAGTCTGGGATGAGGATGAGATGTCCTCTTGTGTCTACGAATCAAAAACACGAACAGAGAAAAACAATGATGTCAAATATAATGAGTTTTTTTTCACACTTGCTGAGTAAAGCAGATTGAAGCTTCTCTGGACTGACCAAATCAGAAATGACTTGACTAAAAGGATTCAGCTCAGCCGTTTGGAACGCAGCCGTACAGTACACAGGTAACAGGAAACCGTTTGGAACGCGGCCGTACAGTCATGGGCTGCAAAGGCATCATTCAACGTTTTGCCGCCTTCTGAGAGCCTATGGGAGCCGTAGGAAGTGTCACGTTACAGCAGAGATCCTCAGTTTTCAATAAAGAGAGTGTAGAAGCCCAAGAAATGGTCAGACAGGCCACTTCCTGTAAGGAATCTTCTCAGGTTTTTGCCTGCCATATGAGTTCTGTTATACTCACAGACACCATTCAAACAGTTTTAGAAACTTTAGGGTGTTTTCTATCCAAATCAAACAATTATATGCATATTCTAGTTTCTGGGCAGTAGTAATAACCAGATTAAATCGGGTACGTTTTTTATCCGGATGTGAAAATACTGCCCCCTACCCTAGAGAGGTTAAAATAATTGTTATGTATTTTGTCAATGTTTATGATGAGTAATTATTAAATTCACCGGAAGTTTTTGGTGGGTATGCTAGTTCGGAAACATCACATGCTAATGTAAAAAGCTGGTTTTTGATATAAATATGAACTTGATTGAACAAAACATGCATGTATTGTATAACATAATGTCCTAGGAGTGTCATCTGATGAAGATCATCAAAGGTTAGCGCTGCATTTAGCTGTGGTTTGG
Organism: Salmo trutta; assembly: GCF_901001165.1. NCBI lineage: Eukaryota > Metazoa > Chordata > Actinopteri > Salmoniformes > Salmonidae > Salmo > Salmo trutta. The sequence goes on from NC_042991.1 coordinate 39,404,926, forward strand.
GTTTTTGTGACATATATGCTTGCTTTGAAAATGGCTGTGTGATTATTTTTGGCAGGGTACTCTCCTGACATAATCTAATGTTTTGCTTTCGCTGTAAAGCCTTTTTGAAATCGGACAATGTGGTTGGATTAACGAGAGTCTTGTCTTTCAAATGGTGTAAAATAGTCATATGTTTGAGAAATTGAAGTTGTAGCATTTTTAAGGTTTTTGTATTTCGCGCCACGCTCTACCATTGGATATTTGGCGAGCGGAACGTCTGTCCTCAACAGGTTTTAATGTATAATATAATTCATTTTTTATTGTTCTTCTTTAGTTTTTTTATCCTCATGTTATGTAGTAAATATTTGAGTTTATATTTTTGTAGTTTTTTTCCTGTGAAGCACATTGTGCTGTATTCCATGTTTGAAAAGTTCTGTATAAATAAAGTTTGATTTGATTAGAATGCAGGGGTTCTCAAACCTCTCGTCGCGGAGACACGTGACCCCCCCCCAGACTATTTCACTAATGTCATAGCTCTGAACTAGCTCACTTGAGTCATCTTTTCAATTGCTTCATAATGAATTAACACGTTGAATCGATTCCTGATTCATGTTGAATCAGGTGTGTATAGCTCTGAATCAAATCAAATCCTTTGAACAAGATGGGAGGTCCCCGAGGAAAGGTTTTGAGAAACCACTGTTACAATACAGACTCTAGAATGACCATCAAGCCAATGAGAAACGTTGTAGAATCAGTAACAAATGTTTTTTTTTTGTGTGTGTAACAACCGTGCAAACAGAACTAACATCTTCAATGGAATGCAATCAGGGTTTTTAGGTCTGGCCACAGCACTGTTTCAGCAACATTTCAAGGTTTTGAATGACATCCACTGTGCTCTTGATAAGAAGTTACATTGTGCTGTCTGTTTTTACTGATTTGTCGAAAGGCTTTTGACTCCGTGGACCATGCTGTGTTAGTGCAAAGGTTAAAATGTTGGGGATTTACTGGTCATGCTCTAGATTGGTTTATAAATTACCTATCAAATCGTACACAATGTGTAAATGGCGGATGGTTGTAAATCTGAGTCCATAGAGGTGTGCTCAGGTGTTCCGCAAGGTTCTACTTTGGGCCCACTGTTGTTCATTTTGTATATCAACAACATTGGGGGATCTGATTGAAACAGCTGATGTTCATTTTTATGCAGATGATACTGTTCTTTATTCAAGTGGTAGTAGTTTATCTTTAGCTTTTGAAAATGCCCAAAGAGCATTTAACATCATACAACAGAATCTGTATGATTTTAAAGCTGATTCTAAATTCGGGAAAAACAAAATGCATGGTATTTCCAAATGCCAGGCATGTTACTAATCATGTCATTGGTATATTGGCTGGACATAATATAGAGCAAGTTAAAGTGTACAAATATTTGTGTGTGTGGATTGATGATAAGCTGAGCTTCACTGTGCATGTAGAGAACTTGATAAGGAAGCTCAAGCTGAAAATAGGTTTTTATTACCGGCATAAGGCTTGTTTTTCTTTTGAGACCAGGAAGGAGCTGGTACGATGTACATTACTGGCGGTTTTAGAGTGTAGTGATGTTATATATATGCAGGCCTCAGCCACTACCCTGAGAGCACTTGATTCAGTGTATCATGCAGCCCTCAGGTTCATTACCAATCAGAAACGTCTAACACATCATTGTGATCTCTACAGCGCTGTTGGCTGGTCGTCATTGACCTTGAGTAGGCTTAAACACTGGTATACACTGATTTATAAGGCCATATTGGGTAAAATGCTATTTTATCTCTGTTCTTTTTTAGTCAGATTGGTAAATAAATATAAATTACGGTCCCATTCTCATTTGCTTCTAGCAGTACCAAAAATTAGAACAGGTCATGGTAGAAATAGTTTTAGTTACTCAGCTCCGTGGACCAGGAATTCCCTCCTGAACATTATAAAATTTGATGATTTAGTTTCGTTGGTGGAGTTTAAACACTTGATCGATGTAAATATCATAGAAGAGTGTAATTGTTTTTAGGCCAGCTGTTTTTAGTCAAGATGTTTGTTTTTAAATGTAATATATTTTTGTTGTACTGTATGTGTGTTTATAGTTGTGTTTAATGTTGTGTTAGTGTGTGTGTTTATAGTTGTGTTTAATGTTGTGTTAGTGTGTGTGTGTTTATAGTTGTGTTTAATGTTGTGTTAGTGTATGTAATTTGTTTTGTCTGAAATGTTGTTCCCCTTGCTGCTATTGGACCAGGTCTCTCTTGGAAAAGAGATGTTATCTCAATGAGAATAAACCTGTATAAATAAAGGAAAAATAAAATTAAAATAAATAAAAAACTACTGATATGGTTTTGTGGGAACTACTTCATAGCTGTTGGTTGTTGCCATGCATTACAGAGAAATAATGTACAACCTAGCATGCCTTTCAAACCAATCAGAAACAAGTATTCAACAATGTGGTAGAAATGTCATCCTATGTCAGCGCTCCTACTCTGAGACGGTTGATACCACCCACTAAATGTCATGTTACTGGACTGAGTCCCGGGACCTAATCTCTCCGACTCCAACCTTAGACCTTAATTAATACATCACATCAACCAATGATCTTACAGAGATCAGCAGTCCTGCCAAAAACACACCTCTCCTCTCTCTTGGCTTACTACACTGAACAACAAAATATAAACGCAATATGTAACGATTTAAAAGATTTTACTGAGTTTACAGTTCATATATGGAAATCAGTCAATTGAAATAAATTCATTAGGCCCTAATATATTTGATTTTACGTGACTGAATACAGATATGCATCTGTTGGTCACTGATTTAAAAAAGGTAGTGGCGTGGATCAGAAAACCAGTCCGTGTCTGGTGTGACCACCATTTTCCTCATGCAGCGCGACACATCTCCTTCACGTAGAGTTGATCAGGCTGTTGATTGAGGCCTGTTGGAATGTTGTCCCACTCCTCTTCAATGGCTGTGCGAAGTTTCTGGATATTGGCGGGAACTGGAACACGCTGTGGTACACGTCGATCCAGAGCATCCCAAACATGCTCAACGGGTGACATGTCTGGTGAGTATGCAGGCCATGGAAGAACTGGGACATTTTTAGCTTCCAGGAATTGGGGCCGTGCATTATCATGCTGAAACATGAGGTGATGGCGGCAGATGAATGGCACGACAATAGGCCTCGGGATCTTGTCACAGTAACTCTGTGCATTAAAATTGCCATCGATAAAATACAATTATGTTCGGTGTCCGTAGCTTATGCCTGCCGATACCATAACCCCACCTTCACCATAGGACCCTCTGTTCAGTGGGTGGTGACTCAGTCCAGTCCAGTAACATGACATTTAGTGGGTGGTGACTCAGTACAGTAACATGACATTTAGTGGGTGGTGACTCAGTCCAGTAACATGACATTTAGTGGGTGGTGACTCAGTCCAGTAACATGACATTTAGTGGGTGGTGACTCAGTCCAGTAACATGACATTTAGTGGGTGGTGACTCAGTCCAGTAACATGACATTTAGTGGGTGGTGACTCAGTCCAGTAACATGACATTTAGTGGGTGGTGACTCAGTCCAGTAACATGACATTTAGTGGGTGGTGACTCAGTCCAGTAACATGACATTTAGTGGGTGGTGACTCAGTCCAGTAACATGACATTTAGTGGGTGGTCACTCAGTCCAGTAACATGACATTTAGTGGGTGGTGACTCAGTCCAGTCCAGTAACATGACATTTAGTGGGTGGTGACTCAGTACAGTAACATGACATTTAGTGGGTGGTGACTCAGTCCAGTCCAGTAACATGACATTTAGTGGGTGGTGACTCAGTCCAGTAACATGACATTTAGTGGGTGGTGACTCAGTCCAGTCCAGTAACATGACATTTAGTGGGTGGTGACTCAGTCCAGTAACATGACATTTAGTGGGTGGTGACTCAGTCTGGTAACATGACATTCAGTGGGTGGTGACTCAGTTCAGTCCAGTAACATGACATTTAGTGGGTGGTGACTCAGTCCAGTCCAGTAACATGACATTTAGTGGGTGGTGACTCAGTACAGTAACATGACATTTAGTGGGTGGTAACTCAGTCCAGTAACATGACATTAGTGGGTGGTGACTCAGTCCAGTAACATGACATTTAGTGGGTGGTGACTCAGTCCAGTAACATGACATTTAGTGGGTGGTAACTCAGTCCAGTCCAGTAACATGACATTTAGTGGGTGGTGACTCAGTACAGTAACATGACATTTAGTGGGTGGTGACTCAGTCCAGTAACATGACATTTAGTGGGTGGTAACTCAGTCCAGTCCAGTAACATGACATTTAGTGGGTGGTGACTCAGTCCAGTAACATGACATTTAGTGGGTGGTGACTCAGTCCAGTAACATGACATTTAGTGGGTGGTGACTCAGTCCAGTAACATGACATTTAGTGGGTGGTGACTCAGTCCAGTAACATGACATTTAGTGGGTGGTGACTCAGTCCAGTAACATGACATTTAGTGGGTGGTGACTCAGTCCAGTAACATGACATTTAGTGGGTGGTCACTCAGTCCAGTAACATGACATTTAGTGGGTGGTGACTCAGTCCAGTCCAGTAACATGACATTTAGTGGGTGGTGACTCAGTACAGTAACATGACATTTAGTGGGTGGTGACTCAGTCCAGTCCAGTAACATGACATTTAGTGGGTGGTGACTCAGTCCAGTAACATGACATTTAGTGGGTGGTGACTCAGTCCAGTCCAGTAACATGACATTTAGTGGGTGGTGACTCAGTCCAGTAACATGACATTTAGTGGGTGGTGACTCAGTCTGGTAACATGACATTCAGTGGGTGGTGACTCAGTTCAGTCCAGTAACATGACATTTAGTGGGTGGTGACTCAGTCCAGTCCAGTAACATGACATTTAGTGGGTGGTGACTCAGTACAGTAACATGACATTTAGTGGGTGGTAACTCAGTCCAGTAACATGACATTAGTGGGTGGTGACTCAGTCCAGTAACATGACATTTAGTGGGTGGTGACTCAGTCCAGTAACATGACATTTAGTGGGTGGTAACTCAGTCCAGTCCAGTAACATGACATTTAGTGGGTGGTGACTCAGTACAGTAACATGACATTTAGTGGGTGGTGACTCAGTCCAGTAACATGACATTTAGTGGGTGGTAACTCAGTCCAGTCCAGTAACATGACATTTAGTGGGTGGTGACTCAGTCCAGTAACATGACATTTAGTGGGTGGTGACTCAGTCCAGTAACATGACATTTAGTGGGTGGTGACTCAGTCCAGTAACATGACATTTAGTGGGTGGTGACTCAGTCCAGTAACATGACATTTAGTGGGTGGTGACTCAGTCCAGTAACATGACATTTAGTGGGTGGTGACTCAGTCCAGTAACATGACATTTAGTGGGTGGTGACTCAGTCCAGTAACATGACATTTAGTGGGTGGTGACTCAGTCCAGTAACATGACATTTAGTGGGTGGTCACTCAGTCCAGTAACATGACATTTAGTGGGTGGTGACTCAGTCCAGTCCAGTAACATGACATTTAGTGGGTGGTGACTCAGTACAGTAACATGACATTTAGTGGGTGGTGACTCAGTCCAGTCCAGTAACATGACATTTAGTGGGTGGTGACTCAGTCCAGTAACATGACATTTAGTGGGTGGTGACTCAGTCCAGTCCAGTAACATGACATTTAGTGGGTGGTGACTCAGTCCAGTAACATGACATTTAGTGGGTGGTGACTCAGTCTGGTAACATGACATTTAGTGGGTGGTGACTCAGTTCAGTCCAGTAACATGACATTTAGTGGGTGGTGACTCAGTCCAGTCCAGTAACATGACATTTAGTGGGTGGTGACTCAGTACAGTAACATGACATTTAGTGGGTGGTAACTCAGTCCAGTAACATGACATTAGTGGGTGGTGACTCAGTCCAGTAACATGACATTTAGTGGGTGGTGACTCAGTCCAGTAACATGACATTTAGTGGGTGGTAACTCAGTCCAGTCCAGTAACATGACATTTAGTGGGTGGTGACTCAGTACAGTAACATGACATTTAGTGGGTGGTGACTCAGTCCAGTAACATGACATTTAGTGGGTGGTGACTCAGTCCAGTAACATGACATTTAGTGGGTGGTAACTCAGTCCAGTAACATGACATTTAGTGGGTGGTAACTCAGTCCAGTCCAGTAACATGACATTTAGTGGGTGGTGACTCAGTACAGTAACATGACATGCCAAACTGTGGTCTGACCAGTAGCCAACATGTCTGGTCATATCTCCATCAGGGACATGACGTCAATGGTTGTATTTTTTTAAATGACACCCTGTTGACTATTTATTAAATAGTATGTCACTTGGGGTTCACCAATGTCTACAGAGTAAACACGTCCATTTTGTAGGCTAGCTAGGCTACTGTGTGTCTCCCTAAATCATCACAATAATACCGTCTGCTTGTGTGAATTAAAGGAAGATCCGAGCTTGGTGTACATCTCAAATGACATCCTTGTCCCTATTTAGTACACTACTAAGGCCAGAGCCCTAGTGCCCTATATAGGGACTAGGGTGCCACTTGGGAAGCAAGCATAACCTCTTGACATTGTTACAATCTCTCTCCTCTCTACAGTCATGGTAGGAAGGGGTGATGTGATTGCATTGGCACTCCTCAATCAAATAGAATGCTTCTCATCTTTATTCAGATCGGACTCTTTTGTTGACAAAAACGTTTTCTTAATCAAGATATTGCTGAACTTTTAATGATCAGTCTTGTAGTCATGACTACCTGCTGCATGGAATGTCTTGACTGACACTGTTGTTCAGAAAACATGTGCATTCTCTCTCTCTCACACACACACACACACACACATCACTATTGATCACACAGAAGGCTATAGATATATTTTATTGATCAACAAGGAACTGTGATAAAAAAATAATGTGCGTTAAATAAATACGAAATAACTAGTGCACTGCGCCCTACAATTTATAGGCTGTATCCCCTTTCGCAATAACATTGCAGTAAGATTGAAGCGCGTTCAGAATATGTAAACTGTATCTACAAAGCTTTTAGACGACATTAGAGCTGCCTGAGAAAAGGCCAGACAGTAGGCTACGCATGCAGTCGGAGTTAATATTCCAACCGCGTCAAAACATTCTCATGGCAGTTTCTGGCATTTCTTTTTCGGGGGTGGGGGGGAAACCTTTATAAAATGTTTTAGATTAGTCCTGTGCTGCGTTACGCGGTAGTATATTATGACGTTTGAATGACTGAATGACTTCAGAGATTGAAGATGATACATTTATTGAAATGCGCAATGTGATATTCCAGTTCATTGGATAAACCAGTGATGTTACATGTTGCGCTGTATAGCCTTTTCTACGGCTAAAATACATCATGCTCAAGTATGCTTCTCTTACGTAGGCCTGAATTATAATAGAATTTAAAGCAGTGTTGGAATCCGCTATTAGCAAACAAAAATCAGACGCATGCATGGCGCACATTTACCTGGAACGTTCCCGTAACCTAATACGCAATCGGATTAAATCCAGTCCATCCCTGATTAAAGGTAATTCATTGAAGAGATGCTTGAGTTCACCCGCTATCAGTGATATAAGTAACAGTTCTTTCAGTCCGAATTCAGTCCACTTTGTTTTAGTGAATGTAGAGGATAGTGATGGGTCGTTCACGAACGAACGGCTCTTTTTGAATGAATCTTTTTGTTGAACGTCGGGAACCGAATCAGATCGGTGAAAGAGCCGTTAATTTGGCTCCCTGATTTGCATATTGGTACTGTTTTTTTTAACTCAAAACAACGTTTTTCTGCAGATAAATTACAAAATAATGATGTAAAGAGGGTGAATCCTCACTGTAGAAACAATACACAGTGGGAGAGCGCGTCAATCTGGTCCACGCTGATTTTTCAGTGCGTAAAACAAAATAAAAAAAATTGCTGGCCATCTAACTTTTGGTCTTTATATTGGAGATTTGCAATTTTCTTTATGGTTCTGGGTCCATTTTTAAACATTTTGAACGTAGAACGGTTTGGGAGCCAAATGAGCCGGTTACTTTACGTGAACCGAGCCAAATGAGCCGATTCACCAAAAATACTCGGAATGCCCATCACTAGTGGGGGGAGCAGAGGGGCAAAAACAGTTGAGTCAGGAGACCGAGGTTGCCAGGAGACGCCTCGGGAAAGCCTCGGCCTGTGGGTCTCCCAAATGGCGCCATATTCCCTTTATAGTGCACTGCTTTTGACCAGGGCCCATAGGACTAGTGAACAGGGCGCCATTGAGACCGTCAGCTGCGTGCCCCCCAGGCTGCGTTGAACCAACGCTGAAGCAACTGTGACAGAAGCAAAATATTTCGATTATTTTTGTTTTATATTATTCAACAACAGAAACACTACTGTTTTTACAAAAGGGGAACACATAGAAATAGGGCGAAATAGACAAAGTCATCAGAGATTGAACACTGTGCTTCAAAGAAAGCATTTGAAAATTGAACAACTATATCAACAAAAAATGTAATTTACAGAAATGACCTGGATTAAGCCATCCCCTATAGAAACAGGGCGGAAGGTAGCCTACTGGTTAGAGCGTTGGTGGATCAAATCCCAGAGCTGACAAGGTCAAAATCTGTCGTTCTGCCCCCTGAACAAGGCAGTTAACCCGCTGTTCCTAGGCCGTCATTATAAATAATAATTTGTTCTTAACTGACTTGCCTAGTTAAATACAAGTTAAAAAATACAGACACTAAATAATACATTTGTTTCATCTACATTAGCCTAACCAAAAAGGGGGTAGCCTATCATCAGGGATCAATATCCTCATTAAAGTTAGCCCATTTTTGCTGTTGTCGGGATATGAGAGCAATCTAATCAGACTTCCCTCTACTTATTTATGCCACAATACACGTGTTAAAAGGAGGATCCCAGTAATGATGAGTTTATGGCATTATCATTGGGTCCACCTAATCATCCGCAGCTTCCAATTGGCTCATTCATCCCCCTTCCTCTCCCCTGAAACTATTCCCCAGGTCGTTGCTGTAAATGAGAACGTGAGAGTACTATAACAACAGTATATACAATAATAACTTATATACTATAACAACTTATATACTATAACAACATATATACTATAATAACATATATACTATAATAACTTATATACTATAACAACTTATATACTATAACAACATATATACTATAATAACTATAATAACTTATATACTATAATAACTATAACAACATATATACTATAATAACTTATATACTATAATAACTTATATACTATAATAACTTATATACTATAACAACATATATACTATAACAACATATATACTATAATAACTTATATACTATAATAACATATATACTATAATAACATATATACTATAACATATTTACTATAATAACACAAATACTATAATAACATATATACTATAACAAATACTATAATAACATATATAATAGCATATACTATAATAACATATACTATAATATCTTATACTATAATAACATATGTACTATAGCATATACTATAATAACATATACTATAATAGCTTATATGCTATAATAACATATGTACTATAGCATATACTATAATAACATATGCTATAATAACATATGTACTATAGCATATACTATAATAACATATACTATAATAGCTTATATGCTATAATAACATATACTATAATAACATATACTATAATAGCTTATATGCTATAATAACATATACTATAATAACATATGTACTATAGCATATACTATAATAACATATGTACTATAGCATATACTATAATAACATATACTATAATAACATATACTATAATAGCATATACTATAATATCTTATACTATAATAACATATGTACTATAGCATATACTATAATAACATATACTATAATAACATATACTATAATAACATATACTATAATATCTTATACTATAATAACATATGTACTATAGCATATACTATAATAACTTATATACTATAACAACTTATATACTATAATAACATATACTATAACAACTTATATACAATAATAATGTATATACTATAACAACTTATATACTATAATAACATATACTATAACAACATATATACTATAACAACTTATAAACTATAATAACTTGTATACAATAATAACATATATACTATAACAACATATATACTATAATAACATATATACTATAATAACTTATATACAATAATACGTACATACTTTAATAACGTATAAACTATAATAACGTATATACTATAATAACATATGTACTATAACATATTTACTATAATAACATAAATACTATAATAACATATATACTATAACAAATACTATAATAACATATACTATAATATCTTATACTATAATAACATATGTACCATAGCATATACTATAATAACATATACTATAATATCTTATACTATAATAACATATGTACCATAGCATATACTAAAATAACATATATAATATCTTATACTATAATAACATATGTACCATAACATATACTATAATAACATATGTACCATAACATATACTATAATAACATATACTATAATATCTTATACTATAATAACATATGTACCATAGCATATACTAAAATAACATATATAATATCTTATACTATAATAACATATGTACCATAACATATACTATAATAACATATGTACCATAACATATACTATAATAACATATACTATAATAACATATGTACTATAATAACATATACTATAATAACATATACTATAATAACATATACTATAATAACATATACTATAATATCTTATACTATAATAACATATGTACTATAGCATATACTATAATAACATATACTATAATAACATATACTATAATAACATATGTACTATAGCATATACTATAATAACATATACTATAATAACATATACTATAATAACATATACTATAATAACATATACTATAATAACATAAGGAGCTCTCCAAACAGGTCAGGGTTGGGTTATAAAAAAATATCCAAAACTTGGAACATCCCACAGAGCACCGTTAAATCCATTATTAAAAAATGGAGAGAATATGGCACAACAACAAACCTGCGAAGAGAGGGCCGCCCACCAAAACTCACAGACCAGGCAAGGAGGGCATTAATCAGAGAGGCAACAAAGAGACCAAAGATAACCCTGAAGGAGCTGCAAAGCTCCACAGCGGAGATTGGAGTATCTGTCCGTAGGACCACTTTAAGCCGTACACTCCACGGAGCTGGGCTTTACGGAAGAGTGGCCAGAAAAAAGCCATTGCTTAAAGAAAACAATAGTTAGTAGTGTGGTTAGTGTGTGGAGAGAGAAGAGAGAAAGAGAGAGAGAACTTCAATTCACACTGAATAAGACAAGAGAAATACTCCAGATATAACAAACTGACCCTAGCCCCCCCGACACATAAACTACTGCAGCATAAATACTGGAGGCTGAGACAGGAGGGGTCGGGAGACACTGTGGCCCCATCCGATGATACCCCCAGACAGGGCCAAACAGGCAGGATATAACCCCACCCACTTTGCCAAAGCACAGACCCCACACCACTAGAGGGATATCTTCAACCACCAACTTACCATCCTGAGACAAGGCCGAGTATAGCCCACAAAGATCTCCGCCACGGCACAACCCAAGGGGGGGCGCCAACCCAGATAGGAAGACCAGGAAGACCAGTAGTTAATCAAGACTATCTGCATTGATCCTTTCTGCACTCTTTTGACTCAACACACATATGCTGCTGCTACTGTTTACTATCTGTCATTTTATTCCTAGTTATATGTACATATCTACCTCAACTACCTCGTACATTGACTCAGTACTGGTACCCTGTGTATATAGCCAAGTTATCATTACTCAGTACTGGTACCCTGTGTATATAGCCATGTTATCATTACTCAGTACTGGTACCCTGTGTATATAGCCATGTTTATCATTACTCAGTACTGGTACCCTGTGTATATAGCCTAGTTATCATTACTCAGTACTGGTACCCTGTGTATAGAGCCTAGCTATCATTACTCAGTACTGGTACCCTGTGTATATAGCCTAGTTATCATTACTCAGTACTGGTACCCTGTGTATATAGCCATGTTATTATTACTCAGTACTGGTACCCTGTGTATATAGCCTGGTACCCTGTGTATATAGCCTAGTTATCATTACTCAGTACTGGTACCCTGTGTATATAGCCTGGTACCCTGTGTATATAGCCTAGTTATCATTACTCAGTACTGGTACCCTGTGTATATAGCCTGGTACCCTGTGTATATAGCCTAGTGTCATGACGTTGGCCTGTGGGTAAGGTTTATGACCCCCCCCCCCATAAATACCTTTCTCCCTTCCCCTCTCTTACTGACCCTACTGAAGGACTGCTGTCCTGTTAAATATAGAGAGTCTGGGAACATCAAACAAATGGGGAAAGGAACCATATTTTGGTAATAAAACCAGTTGGAAATATGCTTGATAACGTAATGAGTATGGAGGTCAGTTCATTGTTATCTGAGACATTATGACTGATGACAGGACGACATAAACTGTACCTGAGAAAGTATACACCCTCTAGTTATCAGAGTCACGTGGAATTGTTATGCAATTGAAATGTTTGATATTGAAATTGTTTGTTAGGAGATTAAATGTAATTTTAGCTTCCAAATGAGAGAATTGGGTTTTCATAAGGAAAGTGCCCTGCTCGATCAGTGGTCCAACCCTGTGAAGAGACAGGGGTTATAAACGATGAAACACCTCCTTTCCCCCTCTCCACTATATAAGCCTTTGACGAAAAGATAACCAGGAGTTCCAGTACGGGAGGTCTGCAGCCTCTACGTTAGAAGGACACATGTCAAGGACAGAACTAAGCCAACCTCGGCGTGAGCTATGGTATGAACTGGTATGAACTTTGAGCTTATTCACTACAGAAGTGATACTTCCTAGCCGTTGAGTTAGCAGCGGCCGCTGTAGACGTGGGCTAGGAAAGGACGGACGACGGATCCAGTCTAACAGACAGACGAAGATACCACCACGTATACAATTTACCACCAGAGACATTGTTCCGAGTACAGGAAGATCTGTTGGCCAACCCGGCCAGCATCTACGACCAATCTACCGAAGCGCAGCTCAGAGTAAATATTTATTGCATTTTCCTTTTCCAAATGGGCGGTAATTTAGAATGCATAAGATAATGTATTTACGATAGCATAGCTGCTGTTTCTCTGTTCCTAAATCTTCCCGCTCTTTCATTCAAGCCCAACCCCCTTTCCTTTGTGTAACCAGGTTCCATCCACCGGGACGTTTTCTGTATGACATCATTGGTGTTCTGTGTATTTGTAATTCTGTGTAATTAGTTAGGTATTTAGTAAATAAATAATTAAACCCAATTTTGTATTGCTGATTCAACTTGTTAGCCAGGGTTCGTGAAGATAACCAAGAATTTACAACTTTCATTATGAGACTGAAACTAAGACAAGGGTTAATATTGACTGCTATCGATGTAAAATATTACTAAGTATTTTAAGAGTTTATTCGGAAGATAACGGCTCTATAAACGTTCTTCCGTGGTGCCCCGACTTTCTAGTTAATTACATTTACATGATTAGATTAATAAGGTAATATTAATTACAGAGAAATCATTTTATAAGTTAGCATGTCATATCACTTAATCCGGCATAGCCAAAGACACGACACTAGTTATCATTACTCAGTACTGGTACCCTGTGTATAGAGCCACGTTATCATTACTCAGTACTGGTACCCTGTGTATATAGCCTGGTACCCTGTGTATATAACCTAGTTATCATTACTCAGTACTCTGGTACCCTGTGTATATAACCTGGTACCCAGTGTATATAGCCTGGTACCCTGTGTATATAGCCTGGTACCCTGTGTATATAGCCTGGTACCCTGTGTGTATAGCCTGGTACCCTGTGTATATAGCCTGGTACCCAGTGTATAGAGCCTAGTTATCATTACTCAGTACTGGTACCCTGTGTATATAACCTAGTTATCATTACTCAGTACTGGTACCCTGTGTATATAACCTGGTACCCTGTGTATATAGCCTAGTTATCATTACTCAGTACTGGTACCCTGTGTATATAGCCTGGTACCCTGTGTATATAGCCTGGTACCCTGTGTATATAGCCTGGTAGCCAGTGTATAGAGCCTAGTTATCATTACTCAGTACTGGTACCCTGTGTATATAGCCTAGTTATCATTACTCAGTACTGGTACCCTGTGTATATAGCCTGGTACCCTGTGTGTATAGCCTGGTACCCTGTGTGTATAGCCTGGTACCCTGTGTATATAGCCTGGTACCCAGTGTATAGAGCCTAGTTATCATTACTCAGTACTGGTACCCTGTGTATATAACCTGGTACCCTGTGTATATAGCCTAGTTATCATTACTCAGTACTGGTACCCTGTGTATATAGCCTGGTACCCTGTGTATATAGCCTGGTAGCCAGTGTATATAGCCTGGTACCCTGTGTATATAGCCTGGTACCCTGTGTATATAGCCTGGTAGCCAGTGTATAGAGCCTAGTTATCATTACTCAGTACTGGTACCCTGTGTATATAGCCTGGTACCCTGTGTATATAGCCTGGTACCCTGTGTATATAGCCTGGTACCCTGTGTGTATAGCCTGGTACCCTGTGTATATAGCCTGGTAGCCAGTGTATATAGCCTGGTACCCTGTGTATATAGCCTGGTACCCTGTGTATATAGCCTGGTACCCTGTGTATATAGCCTGGTACCCTGTGTATATAACCTGGTACCCTGTGTATATAGCCTAGTTATCATTACTCATTGTGTATTTATTATTACGTGTTTTACTTTCTATTATTTCTATATTTTCTTTCTCTCTACGTGGTTGGGAACGACACGTAACTAAGCATTTCACTCTTAGTCTACACCTGTTGACAAATATAATTTGATTTGATCATTTGACTTATTATTGATATCTACATAGAGCATTGATGTGAATCACACTGCTGCTCTGTCATGTAACTATTATTATTGATAACTACATTGAAGCACCCCTACTTCCCCCTATGGTGACCAGTGGACAGCCAGTGACAAAATGTGCTCTTGCAACAGCTGCATAGTGTGGATCCCAGCCTATGGAATACAAGTTTGAGGGAGTTCCTCCCTTCTAAACTCCTCCGTGGTATTGTGCTCCACAAAGGAAAAACTATCTAATTTAAGAAGACCACGCGCAGGGCTTTTATTGCTCAATCTCTTCCGTGCTAATTCACTTTCTTCCCCATGGGCTCGAACTCTCTCTGTTGATAGACTGAAATAGCTGCAAATGATCAAGATATCAAAGTCAGTGCAGGCGAGGTCAGTACAGGTGCATCTAAGCTGGGACCGAGAGACTGAAAAACAGCTTCTATCTCAAGGCCATCATACTGTTAAACAGCCATCACTAACACAGAGAGGCTGCTGCCAACATACAGACTGAAATCTCTGGCCACTTTAATAAATGGATTTAATAAAGGTATCACTAGTCACTTTAAATAACGGCACTTTAATAATGTTTACATATCCTACATTGCTCATCTCATGTGTATATATATATATATATATACACAGTGGGGGGGAAAGTATTTGATCCCCTGCTGATTTTGTACGTTTGCCCACTGACAAAGAAAGGATCAGTCTATAATTTCAATGGTAGGTTTATTTGAACAGTGAGAGACAGAATAACAACAAAAATATCCAGAAAAACGCATGTCAAAAATGTTATAAATTGATTTGCATTTTAATGAGGGAAATAAGTATTTGACCCCCTCTCAATCAGAAAGATTTCTGGCTCCCAGGTGTCTTTTATACAGGTAACGAGCTGAGATTAGGAGCACACTCTTAAAGGGAGTGCTCCTAACCGCAGCTTGTTACCTGTATAAAAGACACCTGTCCACAGAAGCAATCAATCAATCAGATTCCAAACTCTCCACCATGGCCAAGACCAAAGAGCTCTCCAAGGATGTCAGGGACAAGATTGTAGACCTACACAAGGCTGGAATGGGCTACAAGACCATCGCCAAGCAGCTTGGTGAGAAGGTGTCAACAGTTGGTGCGATTATTCGCAAATGGAAGAAACACAAAAGAACTGTCAATATCCCTCGGCCTGGGGCTCCATGCAAGATCTCACCTCGTGGAGTTGCAATGATCATGAGAACGGTGAGGAATCAGCCCAGAACTACACGGGAGGATCTTGTCAATGATCTCAAGGAAGCTGGGACCATAGTCACCAAGAAAACAATTGGTAACACACTACGCCGTGAAGGACTGAAATCCTGCAGCGCCCGCAAGGTCCCCCTGCTCAAGAAAGCACATATACATGCCCGTCTGAAGTTTGCCAATGAACATCTGAATGATTCAGAGGACAACTGGGTGAAAGTGTTGTGGTCAGATGAGACCAAAATGGAGCTCTTTTGCATCAACTCAACTCGCCGTGTTTGGAGGAGGAGGAATACTGCCTATGACCCCAAGAACACCATCCCCACCGTCAAACATGGAGGTGGAAACATTATGCTTTGGGGGTGTTTTTCTGCTAAGGGGACAGGACAACTTCGCCGCATCAAAGGGACGATGGACGGGCCATGTACCGTCAAATCTTAGGTGAGAACCTCCTTCCCTCAGCCAGGGCATTGAAAGTGGGTCATGGATGGGTATTTCAGGTTATGTCGATATAGGACTCGTTTTACTGTGGATATAGATACTTTTGTACCCGTTTCCTCCAGCATCTTCACAAGGTCCTTTGCTGTTGTTCTGGGATTGATTTGCACTTTTCGCACCAAAGTACGTTCATCTCTAGGAGACAGAACGCGTCTCCTTCCTGAGCGGTATGACGGCTGCGTGGTCCCATGGTGTTTATACTTGCGTACTATTGTTTGTACAGATGAACATGGTACCTTCAGGCGTTTGGAAATTGCTCTCAAGGATGAACCAGACTTGTGGAGGTCTACAATTTGTTTTCTGAGGTCTTGACTGATTTCTTTTCATTTTCCCATGATGTCAAGCAAAGAAGCACTGAGTTTGAAGGTAGGCCTTGAAATATATCCACAGGTACACCTCCAATTGACTCAAATGATGTCAATTAACCTATAAAAAGCTTCTAAACCCATGAAATCATTTCCTGGAATTTTCCAAGCTGTTTAAAGGCACAGTCAACTTAGTGTATGTAAACTTCTGACCCACTGGAATTATGATACAGTGAATTATAAGTGAAATAATCTGTCTGTAAACAATTTTTGGAAAAATTACTTGTGTCATGCACAAAGTAGATGTCCTAACCGATTTGCCAAAACTATAGTTTGTTAACAAGAAATTTGTGGAGTTGTTAAGAAAAATAGTTTTAATGACTCCAACCTAAGTGTATGTAAACTTCCCACTTCAACTGTATATAGTGGTTTTGCTGTGCATCCTATTATCTATGTAGAACAGAGCCCTATGGACTATTATCTATGTAGAACAGAGCCCTATGGGCTATTATCTATGTAGAACAGAGCCCTATGGACTATTATCTATGTAGAACAGAGCCCTATGGACTATTATCTATGTAGAACAGAGCCCAATAGACTATTATCTATGTAGAACAGAGCCTTATGGACTATTATCTATGTAGAACAGAGCCCTATGGACTATTATCTATGTAGAACAGAGCCCTATGGACTATTATCTATGTAGAACAGAGCCCTATGGACTATTATCTATGTAGAACAGAGCCCTATAGACTATTATCTGTAGAGTAGAGCCCTATGGACTATTATCTATGTAGAGCCCTATGGACTATTATCTATGTAGAACAGAGCCCTATGGACTATTATCTATGTAGAACAGAGCCCTATGGACTATTATCTATGTAGAACAGAGCCCTATGGACTATTATCTGTAGAGTAGAGCCCTATGGACTATTATCTATGTAGAACAGAGCCCTATGGACTATTATCTATGTAGAACAGAGCCCTATGGACTATTATCTATGTAGAACAGAGCCCTATGGACTATTATCTATGTAGAGCCCTATGGACTATTATCTATGTAGAACAGAGCCCTATGGACTATTATCTATGTAGAACAGAGCCCTATGGACTATTATCTATGTAGAACAGAGCCCTATGGACTATTATCTATGTAGAACAGAGCCCTATAGACTATTATCTGTAGAGTAGAGCCCTATGGACTATTATCTATGTAGAACAGAGCCTTATGGACTATTATCTATGTAGAGTAGAGCCCTATGGACTATTATCTATGTAGAACAGAGCCCTATGGACTATTATCTATGTAGAACAGAGCCCTATGGACTATTATCTATGTAGAGCCCTATGGACTATTATCTATGTAGAACAGAGCCCTATGGACTATTATCTATGTAGAACAGAGCCCTATGGACTATTATCTATGTAGAACAGAGCCCTATGGACTATTATCTATGTAGAACAGAGCCCTATGGGCTATTATCTATGTAGAACAGAGCCCTATGGACTATTATCTATGTAGAACAGAGCCCTATGGACTATTATCTATGTAGAACAGGGCCCTATGGACTATTATCTATGTAGAACAGAGCCCTATGGACTATTATCTATGTAGAACAGAGCCCTATGGACTATTATCTATGTAGAACAGAGCCCTATGGACTATTATCTATGTAGAACAGAGCCCTATGGACTATTATCTATGTAGAACAGAGCCCTATGGACTATTATCTGTAGAGTAGAGCCCTATGGACTATTATCTATGTAGAACAGAGCCCTATGGACTATTATCTATGTAGAACAGAGCCCTATGGACTATTATCTATGTAGAACAGAGCCCTATGGACTATTATCTATGTAGAGCCCTATGGACTATTATCTATGTAGAACAGAGCCCTATGGACTATTATCTATGTAGAACAGAGCCCTATGGACTATTATCTATGTAGAACAGAGCCCTATGGA
Source organism: Salmo trutta (assembly GCF_901001165.1). Classification (NCBI taxonomy): domain Eukaryota; kingdom Metazoa; phylum Chordata; class Actinopteri; order Salmoniformes; family Salmonidae; genus Salmo; species Salmo trutta. The sequence continues at coordinate 39,423,875 of NC_042991.1, forward strand.
CTATTATCTATGTAGAACAGAGCCCTATAGACTATTATCTGTAGAGTAGAGCCCTATGGACTATTATCTATGTAGAACAGAGCCTTATGGACTATTATCTATGTAGAGTAGAGCCCTATGGACTATTATCTATGTAGAACAGAGCCCTATGGACTATTATCTATGTAGAACAGAGCCCTATGGACTATTATCTATGTAGAGCCCTATGGACTATTATCTATGTAGAACAGAGCCCTATGGACTATTATCTATGTAGAACAGAGCCCTATGGACTATTATCTATGTAGAACAGAGCCCTATGGACTATTATCTATGTAGAACAGAGCCCTATGGGCTATTATCTATGTAGAACAGAGCCCTATGGACTATTATCTATGTAGAACAGAGCCCTATGGACTATTATCTATGTAGAACAGGGCCCTATGGACTATTATCTATGTAGAACAGAGCCCTATGGACTATTATCTATGTAGAACAGAGCCCTATGGACTATTATCTAAACTCAGCAAAAAAATAAACATCCTCTCACTGTCAACTGCGTTTATTTTCAGCAAATTTAACATGTGTAAATATTTGTATGAAAATAACAAGATTCAACAACTGAGACATAAACTGAACAAGTTCCACAGACATGTGACTAACAGAAATGGAATAATGTGTCCCTGAGCAAAGGGGGGGTCAAAATCAAAAGTAACAGTCAGTATCTGGTGTGGCCACCAGCTGCAATAAGTACTGCAGTGCATCTCCTCCTCATGGACTGCACCAGATTGGACAGTTCTTGCTGTGAGATGTTACCCCACTCTTCCACAAAGGCACCTGCAAGTTCCCGGACATTTCTGGGGGGAAATGGGCCTAGCCCTCACCCTCCGATCCAACAGGTCCCAGACGTGCTCAATGGGATTGAGATCAAGGCTCTTCGCTAGCCATGGCAGAACACTGACATTCCTGTCTTGCAGGAAATCACGCACAGAACGAGCAGTATGGCTGGTGGCATTGTCATGCTGGAGGGCCATGTCAGAATGAGCCTGCTTGCCTGCAATGACAACAAGCTCAGTCCGATGATGCTGTGACACACCGACCCAGACCATGACGGACCCTCCACCTCCAAATCGATCCCGCTCCGGAGTACAGGCCTCGATGTAACGCTCATTCCTTCGATGATAAACGCGAATCCGACCATCACCCCTGGTGAGACAAAACTGCGACTCGTCAGAGAAGAGCACTTTTTGCCAGTCCTGTCTGGTCCAGCGACGGTGGGTTTGTGCCCATAGGCGACGTTGTTGCCGGTGATGTCTGGTGAGGACCTGCCTTACAACAGGCCTACAAGCCCTCAGTCCAGCCTCTCTCAGCCTATTGCGGACAGTCTGAGCACTGATGGAGGGATTGTGCGTTCCTGGTGTAACTTGGGCAGTTGTTGTTGCCATCCTGTACCTGTCCCGCAGGTGTGATGTTCGGATGTACCGATCCTGTGCAGGTGTTGTTACACGTGGTCTGCCACTGCGAGGACGATCAGCTGTCCGTCCTGTCTCCCTGTAGCGCTGTCTTAGGCGTCTCACAGTACGAACATTGCAATTTATTGCCCTGGTCACATCTGCAGTCCTCATGCCTCCTTGCAGCATGCCTAAAGCACGTTCACGCAGGTGAGCAGGGACCCTGGGCATCTTTCTTTTGGTGTTTTTCAGTCAGTAGAAAGGCCTCTTTAGTGTCCTACGTTTTCATAACTGTGACCTTAATTGCCTACCGTCTGTAAGCTGTTAGTGTCTTAACGACCGTTCCACAGGTGCATGTTCATTAATTGTTTATGGTTCATTGAACAAGCATGGTAAACAGTGTTTAAACCCTTTACAGTGAATATCTGTGAAGTTATTTGGATTTTTAAGAATTATCTTTGAAGAAAGGGTCCTGAAAAAGGTCTGTTTCTTTTTTTTTGCTGAGTTCATGTAGGGCAGAGCCCTATGGACTATTCTTTATGTAGAGTAGAGCCCTACGTTCTGCAGGGGGTCTACGTTCTGCAGGGGGTCTACGTTCTGCAGGGGGTCTACGTTCTGCAGGGGGTCTACGTACTGCAGGGGGTCTACGTTCTGCAGGGGGTCTACGTTCTGCAGGGGGTCTACGTTCTGCAGGGGGTCTACGTACTGCAGGGGGTCTACGTTCTGCAGGGGGTCTACGTTCTGCAGGGGGTCTACGTACTGCAGGGGGTCTACAGCTAGTTCTCAAAATATTACATGATTTATTTGTATTTTTATGAATATTACTAACAACAGATTAAACAAATGTGGGCCAAGAGATCCGTGGAATAATACCATTTAGAATAAAATAAATAAAACACAATGTCATATTATTATCTACCATGTCTGTTCTTAAACCTGGGCAACATGATCCTGGGAAGCTCACAGGGATGTTGGTATCCACAGTACTCTGTTCTTAACCCTGGGCCACATGATCCTGGGAAGCTCACAGGGATGTTGGTATCCACAGTACTCCACCAATTATCAATTTTTAAACTTAATATGTGTAGTATTCCTTCAAAAATGTTTTTTTTTTTTTACATAAATGCACTGTAATTTTAGCTTTAAAACTGAATATTAACTTTAAAGCTGCAACAACAACAAAATGTGTAGAAATAAAAACGGCAACATCTTCTGTCCGGTGCCAAGGGTCTTTAAAATGTTCCTTCCGGGGCCCTAGACTTGGTTCGTCTGGCCGTGCACTGCTGCCAGAGTCATTGTAAAACTCCTAATTTTAACTGACTCGAGTAGTGTTCTGATTTCGGAGGTGGTCCCTGATGAATTTACAAAAAGGGGTCCCCGGACACAACAAGTATGAGAACCGCTCTTATAGGGAATAGGGTGCCATTTTGGATCGCAGACCTGATGAACCCATCCACACACACACACACACGAACACACACACACGAACACACACGCACACGAACACACACACATACACACACACACACGAGGAAAGTTAAAACCCTTTACAGCAGTGGTCACCAATCTTGTCTGAGTCAAGATCACTTTCTGAGTCAAAATGCATGTCAAGATCTACCGCTCTGATATTTTATTAACATAACTTAAACAAATGTAAGCCCATGTAACATTAACCAATTAAAAACAGTTCTGTAGTTAATGAGGTTTGTGCAGTAAGGCTACAGACCTAATACATTATCACCGCATACTAGCTTTGCTTGAATTTACCTGCCAATGCATTGTTGTGTCGGACATTTAAAAAAAATATATATATTTCAAAATTTGAGGTAGGCTATGATCTCACCGGTAATAGATCCATTGTTGTATTACTTGTGAGACACATCTTAGTGAGTATACATTTAAATAATTTGCTTTTTTAATTTTACTGGGCTGATGGTGCCTGCATCTGCATCAGCGGAGGGAGAGAGCAGCAGACCGAGGGGTCCGTCTCAGCGGAGGGAGAGAGCAGCAGACTGAGGGGTCCGCCTCTCAACATCCCTCCTCTCTCCCTTTCCTCCACTGACACTGACCCAAAAGGGCCACCGTCTTCCAGCTGTTGGCGAAACTCGAGTCGCACTATTTCTGCCTCGTGCACAAATTCATGTTGTTACTCCTATGAACAGAGAAAGTGAAATATTCCTTGATATTAAAAAAAAGACCCAAGCCGCTATAAATAACAACAACGCCTAAAGATACACTTCTCTCCTCGTTCATTACTGATGCCTTGCTTGTTGTAGCGCTGAGTGGAAATAGGAAGAACGCACATTTTATGGCTGATAAAAGTGTTGAATACAAAGTGTTGACAGCGCTGAGTAAGAACTGAAACATGAAGTCACTGATAAAAACAGCAGCTCTTTGCTGTATTCGTTGACAGTCTCTCTCTAGTCGTGGTTTTAAACGTTTTGAAATCTCACAGTATCAATTTTGCCGTATCTTTCTTTTATGCCTGCAACGTCACTACAGACTCGGTCATCTGAGCAATCTGATTGGCCAGCGGTAGGCCTATAGTGCACTTGATTTTCTCTCCAGGCCCACCTGGAAGACAGAGACTGTAACCTTCAGACATGAAATGGCAACAGTTTGCCTATCCGGCACGCAGGGAAGCTGAATTGGCTGCACCTACCATCAACAGCCCTAATAATACTATATAATTATATAATAGACTAATATAAAAAAAATAGGAATAGAAGGCTTTTATCGTTGTTGTTTTTTTTACAGAAATATTTGGAGATCGACTAGAAATGCCTTGGAGATCGACTAGAAATGCCTTGGAGATCGACTAGAAATGCCTTGGAGATCGACTAGAAATGCCTTGGAGATCGCGATCGATTGGTGACCACGGCTTTAGAGGTTAAGACTGAGTTCTACTAAGCTAACATATGCAATTGTTTTAAGTTGGTCATACCTATGTATAAAAAAAGATATATATTACAATTATGAAACATTACATTTGGCCTTACTGCTATTAGCCCAGAGAAGCACTTTGAATAACAGATTCATACATGGAACAACAGATAGTCCCCCCCCAAATAAAAAAACTCTAAAGGTATGTCCTATATCAGAGATATAAGAAAGATCAGGAAACTATTTTATTTTTGACACATATTTAACCCCTTGGGTGTCCTAGAGCAACACAACATACATAGACGTGTTCGTGAGAGACTCGCCTTTCCACAGAGGGGTCATATTAGCACGTAGCCTACAGACGTTTTTGTGAGAAGACCGATTTTTCAGGATGTCTGCTGGTCTGACAAACACCATTATTAGCACGGCCACCCAGACATATCTCTAGCGTTAACAGACAGATTATTTTTTTTAATGGGGATTTTTGTATTATGCTAATTCGATTTTAGTAATTGACTCATGAGGGTTAAGAGCAAATTAAAAGAGCTCTATAATTTTGAAGCCTAACTGCCAAACAAGTCTGTACCCTTTGACCTTTTCAGGGCTCCGACTTAGGCAGTCCCAAATGGCACCCTATTCCCTATATAGTGCACTACTTTGGCCAGAGCTTGATGGGGCTGGTTAAAAGTAGTGCACCAAATATAGGAAAAAAGGTGCCATTTGATGCACACTTTAAAATAAAAGGAATAGCTGCACACTCAAGTACACTACATGACCAAAAGTATGTGGACACCTGCTTGTCCAACATCTCATTCCAAAATCATGGGTATTAATATGGATTCGGTCCCCCCCTTAGCTGCTATAACAGCCTCCACTCTTCTGGGAAGGCTTTCCACTAGATGTTGGAACATTGCTGCCGGGACTTGCTTCCATTCGGACACTGATGTTGGTCGATTAGGCCCTGGCTCGAAGTCGGCATTCCAATTCATCCCAAAGGTGTTCGATGAGGTTGAGGTCAGGGCTCTATGCAGGCCAGTCAAGTTCTTCCACACCGATCTCGACAAACCATTTCTGTATAGATCTAGCTTTGTGCACAGGGGCACTGTCATGCTGAAACAAGAAAGTGTCTTCCCCAAACTGTTGCCACAACGTTGGAAGCACAGAACCGTCTAGAATATCATTATATGCTATAGCTTTAAGATTTCCCTTCACTGGAACTAAGGGGCCCGAACCATGAAAAACAGACCCAGACCATTATTCCTCCTCCACCAAACTTTACAGTTGGTACTATGTATTGGGGCAGGCAGTGTTCTCCTGGCATCCGCCAAACCCAGATTCGTCCGTCAGACTGCCAGATGGTGAAGCGTGATTCATCACTCCAGAGAACTCGTTTCCACTGCTCTAGAGTCCAATGGCGGTGAGCTTTACACCACTCCAGCTGACGCTTGGCATTGCGCATGGTAATCTTAGGCTTGTGTTCTGCTGCTCGGCCATGGAAACCCATTTCATGAAGCTCCCGGCAAACAGTTATTGTGCTGATGTTGCTTCCAGAGGCAGTTTGGAACTCGGTAGTGAGTGTTGCAACTGAGGACAGACGATTTGTATGCGCTACGCGCTTCAGCACTCGCCTGTCCCGTTCTGTGAGCTTGTGTGGCCTACCACTTTGCTGTTGAGCCGTTGTTGCTCCTAGACGTTTCCACATCACAATATCAGCTCTTATAGTTGACCGGGGCAGCTCTAGCAGGGCAGAAATTTGACGAACTGACTTGTTGGAAAGGTGGCATCCTATGACGGTGCCACGTTGAAAGTCACTGAGCTTTTCAGTAAGGCCCATTCTAATGCCAATGTTTGTCCATGGAGATCGCATTGCTGTGTGCTCAATTTTATACACCTGTCAGGAACGGGTGTGGCTGAAATAGTGAAATCCACTCATTTGAAGGGGTGTCCACATACTTTTGTATAGATAGTGTATCTCTGATGCAACAATTCAATAACCAACATTACAGCTGTCAACCATATAGCTGTCAACGTTAAAGCTGTCAACATTAAAGCTGTCAACGATACAGCTGTCAACGTTATAGCTGTCAACGTTATAGCTGTCAACGTTATAGCTGTCAACATTAAAGCTGTCAACGATACAGCTGTCAACGATACAGCTGTCAACGTTATAGCTGTCAACGATACAGCTGTCAACCTTAAAGCTGTCAACGTTAAAGCTGTCAACATTACAGCTGTCTTCATTAGGGCATCATTTGAGACAGAGCCTAAGTCTGTCTGAAAACGTTGACGTTCTTCCCTGATTTTACAGACTCCCCTGAGCAACATACACACAGAGACATTTATCTATCAGATTAAACAGTCCATAACCAGGCTTAGATGTATCTGATATCATAACAAATATGACTTAGTGCTTTTAAAACCCTGTGAAAACCCAACCACCGGGTCCCACCCTTAGTATAGTGATTAACAGCCTCAACGGCCAAATCCAAGTGTCACTTCCTCCTTCGTTGACTAATCAGACCGCGAGTTCCTACTCAACAGACGAATCATTTGAAGAAAAAAAAAATAAGTGATTTGATCAAAGTTTGAGTTCCTCGATGTCGTCGTCGAAGGAAGCAATGGCTCGTACGGTTGGCCTGCTCTCGGTCACGTGGAGGGAGGAAAGGAAAGGTGCAAGGGGACCAGCGGGGGCAGGGGACTTGTGCTCAAAGGGGAAAAAACCTTCTCTGCAGTTGCGGGGACCGGTGAGGGTGGAAGTGGGAGGGCTAAGGAGGACATCTTGGGGGCTGTCGGAGATCGGGGAGGGACTGGATGGGGGGCCAAAGAGCTGCTGCAACAAAGTGGATTTCCTCTCCTTTCCCGGACCTGGTCCTAGGCCTCCTCTCTCCTTCTCTCTCTCTGACCGCCCCGGCGGCGCGTCCAGAGCCGAGGGAGGGGGTGGGGTTGGGAAGCCTGTAACCCCTCGTGGGGCCGGCCGTCCAAAGGACGGGGCGTAGCTACCGAAAGACAGGTCCTCGTTTGAGTTCTGAGCCCTCACCCCTCTCCTCCCAGTTCCTGTCCCCGCCCCTGGACCCAAACCGCTCTCTGGCCCCCCTCGCCCTGACTTGCCCCCCTCCCTGCTCCCCGCCCCCCCACGCAGACCGCCCATCTCCTCCGGCTCAGTGAAGCTGAAGATGGAAGGGTTCTGGTTCCATGGGTCGGAGAACCGTGGAGGAGAACGTGCAGTGGAACCTGAGCTAGACTCTAGGGGTTCTGGGTCAACCTCGGAGAACAGCCCAGCATTCTGGGGTGGCTCGTTCTGCTTGTCAATTTCCCTCAGCTTTGCCAATAGTTGCTCCTTCCTGCGACGCTCTGCCTCCGCCACTTCCTGACTGGCTAGCGCCTCTTGGTTCCGCCTCGCAACCTCTTCCTGGACTTGGCCACGCCTCTTCCTGTTCTCTTCCTCCTTATAGATCCGCCTCTTACTCTCCTCCTCCTCTTTCTCCCAGCCTATGGAGAGAGAGAGACAGAGAAGTATGGTTCAGGATATGTTATTCGTGGTGCTGTCGGTCAGAGTACGTTCAGGATATGGTTATTCGTGGTGCTGTCGGTCAGAGTACGTTCAGGATATGTTTATTCGTGGTGCTGTCGGTCAGAGTACGTTCAGAATATGGTTATTCGTGGTGCTGTCGGTCAGAGTACGATCAGGATATGGTTATTCGTGGTGCTGTCGGTCAGAGTACGTTCAGGATATGGTTATTCGTGGTGCTGTCGGTCAGAGTACGTTCAGGATATGGTTATTCGTGGTGCTGTCGGTCAGAGTACGATCAGGATATGGTTATTCGTGGTGCTGTCGGTCAGAGTACGTTCAGGATATGGTTATTCGTGGTGCTGTCGGTCAGAGTACGTTCAGGATATGGTTATTCGTGGTGCTGTCGGTCAGACTACGTTCAGGATATGGTTATTCGTGGTGCTGTCGGTCAGAGTACGATCAGGATATGGTTATTCGTGGTGCTGTCGGTCAGAGTACGATCAGGATATGGTTATTCGTGGTGCTGTCGGTCAGAGTACGTTCAGGATATGGTTATTCGTGGTGCTGTCGGTCAGACTACGTTCAGGATATGGTTATTCGTGGTGCTGTCGGTCAGAGTACGATCAGGATATGGTTATTCGTGGTGCTGTCGGTCAGAGTACGATCAGGATATGGTTATTCGTGGTGCTGTCGGTCAGAGTACGTTCAGGATATGGTTATTCGTGGTGCTGTCGGTCAGAGTACGTTCAGGATATGGTTATTCGTGGTGCTGTCGGTCAGAGTACGATCAGGATATGGTTATTCGTGGTGCTGTCGGTCAGAGTACGTTCAGGATATGGTTATTCGTGGTGCTGTCGGTCAGAGTACGTTCAGGATATGGTTATTCGTGGTGCTGTCGGTCAGAGTACGATCAGGATATGGTTATTCGTGGTGCTGTCGGTCAGAGTACGTTCAGGATATGTTTATTCGTGGTGCTGTCGGTCAGAGTACGTTCAGGATATGGTTATTCGTGGTGCTGTCGGTCAGAGTACGATCAGGATATGGTTATTCGTGGTGCTGTCGGTCAGAGTACGTTCAGGATATGGTTATTCGTGGTGCTGTCGGTCAGAGTACGTTCAGGATATGGTTATTCGTGGTGCTGTCGGTCAGAGTACGTTCAGGATATGGTTATTCGTGGTGCTGTCGGTCAGAGTACGATCAGGATATGGTTATTCGTGGTGCTGTCGGTCAGAGTACGATCAGGATATGGTTATTCGTGGTGCTGTCGGTCAGAGTACGTTCAGGATATGGTTATTCGTGGTGCTGTCGGTCAGAGTACGTTCAGGATATGGTTATTCGTGGTGCTGTCGGTCAGAGTACGATCAGGATATGGTTATTCGTGGTGCTGTCGGTCAGAGTACGATCAGGATATGGTTATTCGTGGTGCTGTCGGTCAGAGTACGTTCAGGATATGGTTATTCGTGGTGCTGTCGGTCAGAGTACGTTCAGGATATGGTTATTCGTGGTGCTGTCGGTCAGAGTACGATCAGGATATGGTTATTCGTGGTGCTGTCGGTCAGAGTACGTTCAGGATATGGTTATTCGTGGTGCTGTCGGTCAGAGTACGTTCAGGATATGTTTATTCGTGGTGCTGTCGGTCAGAGTACGTTCAGGATATGGTTATTCGTGGTGCTGTCGGTCAGAGTACGATCAGGATATGGTTATTCGTGGTGCTGTCGGTCAGAGTACGATCAGGATATGGTTATTCGTGGTGCTGTCGGTCAGAGTACGTTCAGGATATGGTTATTCGTGGTGCTGTCGGTCAGAGTACGATCAGGATATGGTTATTCGTGGTGCTGTCGGTCAGAGTACGATCAGGATATGGTTATTCGTGGTGCTGTCGGTCAGAGTACGATCAGGATATGGTTATTCGTGGTGCTGTCGTGGTTGTAGTTCTCTTACCATCTCTCAGTCTCTTGTTCTTTTCCTCAAGTGTGTCCAACTCCGGGTCATTCCTCTCCTTCTCTACCCTCTCTCGCTCCTCTCTCTCCTTCTCTACCCTCTCTCGCTCCTCTCTCTCCTTTCTCTCCTCAGTCTCCTTCGGCCTTCGCTCTGCTACGTCAACCTCCTGTCCAGAGAAGGAGAGAGAGCGAGACAAATGGAGAGGGGGAGAGAGGGAGAGAGAGCGAGACAAATGGAGAGGGGGAGAGAGGGAGAGAGAGTGAGACAAATGGAGAGGGGGAGAGAGGGAGAGAGGGAGAGAGAGCGAGACAAATGGAGAGGGGGAGAGGGGGAGAGAGAGCGAGACAAATGGAGAGGGGGAGAGAGAGCGAGACAAAGGGAGAGGGGGAGAGAGGAAGAGAGGACATCCATATGGACATCTTGGTTATTCCATCAACAAGCTGTTCAAAACCAGTGGAAACAGTTACATTTATATAGGGAAACAGGTGCAATATATAGGGAAACAGGTGCAATATATAGGGAAACAGGTTATATATATAGGGAAAATATATAGGGAAACAGATGCAATATATAGGGAAACAGGTGCAATATATAGGGAAACAGGTGCAATATATAGGGAAACAGGTGCAATATATAGGGAAACAGGTTATATATATAGGGAAAATATATAGGGAAACAGATGCAATATATAGGGAAACAGGTGCAATATATAGGGAAACAGGTGCAATATATAGGGAAACAGGTTATATATATAGGGAAAATATATAGGGAAACAGGTGAAATATATAGGGAAACAGGTGCAATATATAGGGAAACAGGTGAAATATATAGGGAAAGAGGTGAAATATAAAAAGAAACAGGTTATATATATAGGGAAAATATATAGGGAAACAGATGCAATATATAGGGAAACAGGTGAAATATATAGGGAAACAGGTGCAATATATAGGGAAACAGGTAAAATATTTAGGGAAACAGGTAAAATATATAGGGAAACAGGTAATATATATAGGGAAACAGGTAATATATATAGGGAAACAGGTGCAATATATAGGGAAACAGGTGCAATATATAGGGAAACAGGTGCAATATAAAGGGAAACAGGTGCAATATATAGGGAAACAGGTAAAATATTTAGGGAAACAGGTGAAATATATAGGGAAACAGGTGATATATATAGGGAAACAGGTGCAATATATAGGGAAACAGGTGCAATATATAGGGAAACAGGTTATATATATAGGGAAAATATATAGGGAAACAGATGCAATATATAGGGAAACAGGTGAACTATATAGGGAAACAGGTGCAATATATAGGGAAACAGGTGCAATATATAGGGAAACAGGTGAAATATATAGGGAAACAGGTAATATATATAGGGAAACAGGTGAAATATATAGGGAAACAGGTGCAATATATAGGGAAACAGGTAAAATATATAGGGAAAGAGGTGAAATATAAAGGGAAACAGGTTATATATATAGGGAAAATATATAGGGAAACAGATGCAATATATAGGGAAACAGGTAAAATATATAGGGAAACAGGTGCAATATATAGGGAAACAGGTGCAATATATAGGGAAACAGGTAAATATTTAGGGAAACAGGTGAAATATATAGGGAAACAGGTAATATATATAGGGAAACAGGTGCAATATATAGGGAAACAGGTGCAATATATAGGGAAACAGGTGAAATATAAAGGGAAAGAGGTGAAATATAAAGGGAAACAGGTTATATATATAGGGAAAATATATAGGGAAACAGATGCAATATATAGGGAAACAGGTGAAATATATAGGGAAACAGGTGCAATATATAGGGAAACAGGTGCAATATATAGGGAAAATATAAAGGGAAACAGGTGAAATATATAGGGAAACAGGTAAAATATATAGGGAAACAGGTGAAATATATAGGGAAACAGGTGCAATATATAGGGAAAAGGCTGCAAAAGTAGTATACTACAGTGCCTTGCAAAAGTATTCAGACCCCTTGGATTCATTCACATTTTATTGTGGGATTAAAAAGTTTATTACAAAGTGGGATTAAAATTGATTTTATTGTTTAATTCTTTTAAAACAATCTACGCAAAATAGTCTAATGGCAAAGTGGAAGAAAAATTCTCTCTTTTTTTAAAAAGATTTATAAAAATGTAATAACTCATATAGTCGCTGCATAAGTATTCAGCTCCCTGAGTATTCAGCTCCCTGAGTATTCAGCTCCCTGAGTATTCAGCTCCCTGAGTATTCAGCTCCCAGAGTATTCAGCTCCCAGAGTATTCAGCTCCCAGAGTATTCAGCTCCCAGAGTATTCAGCTCCCAGAGTATTCAGCTCCCTGAGTATTCAGCTCCCTGAGTATTCAGCTCCCTGAGTATTCAGCTCCCTGAGTATTCAGCTCCCTGAGTATTCAGCTCCCTGAGTATGGCATCGATTACAGCTGTCACGGCTGTCTGAAGAATGGGACCAAAGCACAGCGTGTGTATCGTTCCACATTTTATTATAACTGTGAAACTATGCAAGACATACAAATAAACTAATGAACAAAACAAACCGTGACGAAGAGGTGCAACATACACTTACTCAAAATAATCTCCCACAAAACCTAGTGGGACAACCAACAACTTAAATATGATCCCCAATTAGAGACAACGATAACCAGCTGCCTCTAATTGGAGATCATCCCCCAAAAAAACTAAATAGAAAAAAGAAACTAGAACCAACATAGAAATAAATAAACTAGACAAAACCCCCTGTCACGCCCTGACCTACTCTACCATAGAAAATAAAAGCTTTCTATGGTCAGGACGTGACAACAGCAAGTCTTCTTGGATATTTTTCAAACTTCTTCAAGTTCTGTCAATGTCACAAGCAGGCTTGACTACTGTAATGCTCTCCATTGGTCAACTGCAAAAACATACAGGATGCTGCAGCACGAGCACTGACCAAGACCAGATTCTTCTATTGGTTTTTAAATCAATCCACGATTGTTCACCCCAATACATGTCAGACATGCTTTTAAGTTCTGTACCCAGTATGTCCCTCAGGTCCTCTGGCACTGGCCTTTTAACTATCCCAAAGCCTAGGACCAAGAGGCATGGAGAGACATCTTTTAGTTATTATGCCCCCAGCCTCTGGAATAGCCTGCCAGAGAACCTGAGGGGGACCAAGAGGCATGGAGAGGCAGCCTTTAGTTATTATGCCCCCAGCCTCTGGAATAGCCTGCCAGAGAACCCGAGGGGGACCAAGAGGCATGGAGAGGCAGCCTTTAGTTACTATGCCCCCAGCCTCTGGAATAGCCCGCCAGAGAACCTGATGGGGGCTGAAACTGTGGACATATTTAAAAGAGATTTTAAAACATATTTTTAGCTTTGCTTTTCTCAGGGTGAGAAACAAGGGTTTTGCCACCAAGTACTAAGTCATGTTTTGCAGAGGGGTCAAATACTTATTTCCCTCATTGAAATGCAAATCAATTGATAACATTTTTGACATGCGTTTTTCTGGATTTTGTTGTTGTTATTCTGTCTCTCACTGTTCAAATAAACCTACCATTAAAATTATAGACTGATCATTTCTTTGTCAGTGGGCAAACGTACAAAATCAGCAGGGGATCAAATACTTTTCCCCCCCTCACTGTAACATGCTTCCCAAGTCGTAGTGGGAGGACCACACACCATACCCACCATGACGAACAAACAAATAGTCTAAACCTGGTTAGTTAGTGATGTGTTGTGTGGATTTACAGGCTTTTGCATTTAGGTTAAAAAGCTCTTCCTTTACTTCCTTTTTAGCAGTATTACTTTAGTTCCTTGTTGCAAACAGGATGCATGTTTTTGAATATTGTTATTTTGTATATTTGTATTTTTCTTTTCACTCTGTCATTTAGGTCATTATTGTGGAGTAACTACAATGTTGTTGATCCATGTTCAGTTTTCTACCATCACAGCCATTGAACTCTGTAATGGTTTTAAAAAAATCACCAAGGGGCCTCATGGTAACATCGCGGGGCAGTTTCATTCCTGTCCTTCAGTTCAGAAGGAACTAGAGAGTGGCGCTGGAGGAAATAGTTCAGAAGGAACTAGAGAGTGGCGCTGGAGGAAATAGTTCAGAAGGAAGTAGAGAGTGGCGCTGGAGGAAATAGTTCAGAAGGAACTAGAGAATGGCGCTGGAGGAAATAGTTCAGAAGGAACTAGAGAGTGGCGCTGGAGGAAATAGTTCAGAAGGAAGTAGAGAGTGGCGCTGGAGGAAATAGTTCAGAAGGAACTAGAGAGTGGCGCTGGAGGAAATAGTTCAGAAGGAACTAGAGAGGGGCGCTGGAGGAAATAGTTCAGAAGGAACTAGAGAGTGGCGCTGGAGGAAATAGTTCAGAAGGAACTAGAGAGTGGCGCTGGAGGAAATAGTTCAGAAGGAACTAGAGAGTGGCGCTGGAGGAAATAGTTCAGAAGGAACTAGAGAGGGGCGCTGGAGGAAATAGTTCAGAAGGAACTAGAGAGGGGCGCTGGAGGAAATAGTTCAGAAGGAACTAGAGAGTGGCGCTGGAGGAAATAGTTCAGAAGGAACTAGAGAGGGGCGCTGGAGGAAATAGTTCAGAAGGAACTAGAGAATGGCGCTGGAGGAAATAGTTCAGAAGGAACTAGAGAATGGCGCTGGAGGAAATAGTTCAGAAGGAACTAGAGAGTGGCGCTGGAGGAAATAGTTCAGAAGGAACTAGAGAGTGGCGCTGGAGGAAATAGTTCAGAAGGAACTAGAGAGTGGCGCTGGAGGAAATAGTTCAGAAGGAACTAGAGAGGGGTGCTGGAGGAAATAGTTCAGAAGGAACTAGAGAGTGGCGCTGGAGGAAATAGTTCAGAAGGAACTAGAGAGGGGCGCTGGAGGAAATAGTTCAGAAGGAACTAGAGAGTGGCGCTGGAGGAAATAGTTCAGAAGGAACTAGAGAGTGGCGCTGGAGGAAATAGTTCAGAAGGAACTAGAGAGGGGCGCTGGAGGAAATAGTTCAGAAGGAACTAGAGAGTGGCGCTGGAGGAAATAGTTCAGAAGGAACTAGAGAGTGGCGCTGGAGGAAATAGTTCAGAAGGAACTAGAGAGGGGCGCTGGAGGAAATAGTTCAGAAGGAACTAGAGAGTGGCGCTGGAGGAAATAGTTCAGAAGGAACTAGAGAGTGGCGCTGGAGGAAATAGTTCAGAAGGAACTAGAGAGTGGCGCTGGAGGAAATAGCAGCAGTTTTACAGGCTCCTGAGCAATTGTGTTTTTTATTTTAGTTTATTTATATAATGCTTCCGCCATCGTTTCTTATGACCGAAAACACCTTCTAGACATCAGAACAGTGATCGCTAACTACGATTTGGACGATAACTTCTACTTTAATAAGTCGGAGGTGAAAGACATATTGACCATCCCGGACCGGCCCAAATCCCCGACACTCGAAGGAGGAGGAGACGGCGCTATAGAGGCCAGAGTGCGGGATACCTGATGAGACTACGTCGGATAGTGGATAAAATCGCCTCTACCTTCCATTCTATTGGCAAACGTGCAATCACTAGAGAATAAACTGGATAAGCTCCGTTCGAGACTATCTTATCAACGTGATCTGAAGTACTGTAATATCCTGTGTTTCTCTGAGTCGCAGCTGAACTAGGACAAGGTAAATATATATCTAGCTGGTTCTTCTATAGATCGGCAGGACAGAACGGTGGCGCCGGGGAAGCTCAGGGGAGGGGGTTTGTGTCTTTTTGTTAACAACAGTTGGTGCGCGATCTCTAATATTAAGGAAGTCTCAAGGTTCTGCTCGCCTGAGTTAAAATACCTCATGATAAACTGTAGAACATACTATTTACCAAGAGAGTTTTCATTTATATTTCACCCAGAGGCAGCACTCCTAGTGGCTGGTGACTTTAATGCAGGAGAACTGAAATCCATTTTTATCTCATTTCTATCCAGCATGTCACCTGTGCAACTAGAGGCACCTTTACTCCACACACAGACACGCATACAAAGCTCACCCTCCATTTGGATAATCTGGCCATGACGTTATCCTCCTGATTCATGCTCAAAAGCAAAAACTCAAACAGCTATGAAGGGGATGCTAAGCTACAGGACTGTTTCACTGGCTTCATTAATTAAGTGCATCGATAACATTGTCCCCACATTGACCGTACGTACATATCCCAACCAGAAGCCATGGATTACAGGCAACATTCGCACTGAGTTAAAGGCTAGAGCTGCCACTTTCAAGAGACGCTTATCAAATTTTGTAACAATGCGGAGGGCTTGATGGTAGGTGGGAGCAGGAGGTCCTGTATAAACACAAACGCACTTCCTTGACAACAGCTCTGCGCTGCTCGGGGAAGTGCAAGAAGTCGGGGCGGCAGGTAGCCTAGTGGTTAGAGCATTGGACTAGTAATAATCTAAAAGATTCTGCCCCCTCAGATCCTCATAAAGTTCTACAGCTGCATCATTGAGAGCATCTTGACTGGCTACATCACCACTAGTATTGAGATAAAGTGGCAAGAAAAAGTATGCGAACCCTTTGGAATTACTAGTCACAATTATTAGTCACAAAAATAGACAAACACAGTCTGCTTACACTAATAACACACAAACAATTATACGTTTTCATGTCTTTATTGAACACACCGTGTAAACATTCACAGTGCAGGGTGGGAAAAGTATGTGAACCCTTGGATTTAATTACTGGTTGACCCTCATTTGGCAGCAATAACCTCAACCAAGCGTTTTCTGTAGTTGAGGATCAGACCTGCACAACGGTCAGGAGAAATTTTGGACCATTCATCTTTACAAAACTGTTTCAGTTCAGCAATATTCTTAGGATGTCTGGTGTGAACTGCTCTCAAGGTCATGCCACAGCATTTTAAAATCGGGATGAGGTCAGGACTCTGACTGGGCCACTCCAGAAGGCGTATTTTCTTCTGTTGAAGCCATTCTGTTGTTGATTTACTTCTGCCTTTTGGGTTGCTGTCCTGTTGCATCACCCAACTTCTGTTGAGCTTCAAATTGGCGGACAGATAGCCTAACATTCTCCTGCAAAATGTCTTGATAAACTTAGGAATACATTTTTCCGTCGATGATAGCAAGCTGTCCAGGCCCTGAGGCAGCAAAGCAGCCCCAAACCATGATGCTCCCTCCACCATACTTTACAGTTGGGATGAGGTTTTGATGTTGGTGTGCTGTGCCTTTTTTTCTCCACACATAGTGTTGTGTGTTCCTTCCAAACAACTCAACTGTAGTTTCATCTCTCCACAGAATATTTTGCCAGTAGCGCTGTGGAACATCCAGGTGCTCTTTTGCGAACTTCAGACGTGCAGCAATGTTTTCTTTGGACAGCAGTGGCTTCTTCCGTGGTGTCCTCCCATGAACACTACTCTTGTTTAGTGTTTTACGTATCGTAGACTCGTCAACAGAGATGTTAGCATGTTCCAGAGATTTCTGTAAGTCTTTAGCTGACACTCTAGGATTCTTCTTAGCCTCATTGAGCATTCTGCACTGTGCTCTTGCAGTCATCTTTGCAGGACGGCCACTCCTAGGGAGAGTAGCAACAGTGCTGAACTTTTTCCATTTATAGGCTTTTAGAGATACTTTTGTAACCCTTTCCAGCTTCATGCAAGTAAACAATTCTTAATCTTAGGTCTTCTGAGATCTCTTTTTTTCGAGGCATGGTTCACATCAGGCAATGCTTCTTGTGAATAGCAAACTCACATTTTGTGAGTGTGTTTTATAGGGCAAGGCAGCTCTAACCAACATCTCCAATCTCGTCTCATTGATTGGACTCCAGGTTAGCTGAGTCCTGACTCCAATTAGCTTTTGGAGAAGTCATTAGCCTAGGGGTTCACATACTTTTTCCAACCTACACTGTGAATGTTTAAATGATGTATTCAATATAGACAAGACAAATACAATTGTTTGTGTTTTATTAGTTTAAGCAGACTGTGTGTGTCTATTGTTGTGACTTAGACGAAGATCAGATCTAATGTGATGACCAATTTATGCAGAAATCCAGGTAATTCCAAAGGCTTCACATACTTTTTCTTGCCACTGTACATCCCAGTCACTGTCAGAGGAAGGGCCTAAAAACGACTCTTAACCACCCAAGACAAACAGTTCTCTCTGCTACCATCTGGAAGCAACAGGACCCTGAACAGCTTCTACCCCCAAGCAATACGACTGATAAATAGTAAAACAGTTAATCAATAGCTACCCGGACTATCTGCATTGATCCTTTCTGTACTCTTTTGACTCAACACATACGCTGCTGCTACTGTTTACTATCTGTCATTTTATTCCTAGTTATATGTACATATCTACCTCAACTACCTCGTACATTGGCTCAGTACTGGTACCCTGTGTATATAGCCTGGTACCCTGTGTATATAGCCTAGTTATCATTACTCAGTACTGGTACCCTGTGTATATAGCCTAGTTATCATTACTCAGTACTGGTACCCTGTGTATATAGCCTGGTACCCTGTGTATATAGCCTGGTACCCTGTGTATATAGCCTGGTACCCTGTGTATATAGCCTAGTTATCATTACTCAGTACTGGTACCCTGTGTATATAACCTAGTTATCATTACTCAGTACTGGTACCCTGTGTATATAGCCTGGTACCCTGTGTATATAGCCTGGTACCCTGTGTATATAGCCTGGTACCCTGTGTATATAGCCTAGTTATCATTACTCAGTACTGGTACCCTGTGTATATAACCTAGTTATCATTACTCAGTACTGGTACCCTGTGTATATAGCCTGGTACCCTGTGTATATAGCCTAGTTATCATTACTCAGTACTGGTACCCTGTGTATATAGCCTGGTACCCTGTGTATATAGCCTGGTACCCTGTGTATATAGCCTAGTTATCATTACTCAGTACTGGTACCCTGTGTATATAGCCTAGTTATCATTACTCAGTACTGGTACCCTGTGTATATAGCCTAGTTATCATTACTCAGTACTGGTACCCTGTGTATATAGCCTGGTACCCTGTGTATATAGCCTGGTACCCTGTGTATATAGCCTGGTACCCTGTGTATATAGCCTGGTACCCTGTGTATATAGCCAAGTTATCATTACTCAGTACTGGTACCCTGTGTATATAGCCTGGTACCCTGTGTATATAGCCAAGTTATCATTACTCAGTACTGGTACCCTGTGTATATAGCCTAGTTATCATTACTCAGTACTGGTACCCTGTGTATATAGCCTGGTACCCTGTGTATATAGCCAAGTTATCATTACTCAGTACTGGTACCCTGTGTATATAGCCTAGTTATCATTACTCAGTACTGGTACCCTGTGTATATAGCCTGGTACCCTGTGTATATAGCCTGGTACCCTGTGTATATAGCCTGGTACCCTGTGTATATAGCCTAGTTATCATTACTCAGTACTGGTACCCTGTGTATATAACCTGGTACCCTGTGTATAGAGCCTAGTTATCATTACTCAGTACTGGTACCCTGTGTATATAACCTAGTTATCATTACTCAGTACTCTGGTACCCTGTGTATCCTTTGACCAGAGCAACACGTATCAAACAGTAAACTTATATAATAATGGAACTGTATTGATACAAGGCAATGATTCAAGCCTCCAGGCTTTTGAGAATAGGGTTTTCTACCCTAAAAGCAGAAGCTGAAATCATCTCAGAAACTGAGGAAAAAGTCAAGGAGGGAGATGGAGAAAAGCAGGCCCCAACGGTCTCTGTGACCCAGCAAGAAGCCCTCAGTGTCCCTCTACCTACCTCACCTGCAGCAGAATGAGCCAAGGACATGCCTACAACACCAAGAACACCTGCTATGCAACGTTTCCACAACACCCTCTCTCTAGTCGAAACAGAGGTCCTAGAAAGTTCCATCTGTGCTTGAAATTCAATAGTTAACCGAGGGACCTTGCAGATGTTGTATGTACGAGGGACAGAGGAAGGGTTAGTCTTTCCAAAAACATTTCAACCCTTATTATTTCACACAGAGTATGACTATACTATAGTTATGAATTTATCCTAAAATATATGTACTTTTTTCCCCCCACTTTGATTGAGTATTTTGTGTAGATTGTTGACAAAAAATAACAATTAAATCAATTTTAATCCCACTTTGTAACACAATAACATGTGAAGAAATCCAATGGATCTGAATATTTTTGCAAGGCACTGTATGTAGAGAATATGGTTCAAAAGTAGTGCACTATAGAACAAATAGGGTACTATTTGTGACTCACCCTAGAGCTGTAAGGTCTACCAGAGACACCTGGCTTGAGTGACAGGTAGTCATCAGGGGCTTGGTCGTTGTAGTGATAGTTGCCGTCGGTGACGGCCGGGGGCGGTGACGGGAAGTCTAGACTCAAGTTCTCGTTCCCTGTCTGTACTGCCTTAGAGCTGGACTTACTGGGGCCTACACACACACACACACACACAGACAGACAGAGAGACAGACAGACAGACAGACAGACAGACAGACAGACAGACAGACAGACAGACAGACAGACAGACAGACAGACAGACAGACAGACAGACAGACAGAGCAGTAGGGTGCAACCAAACTTCCCATTATAGTACACATTTTGTATTTTTTTTATTACAATTTCTTCTCTCTAACTGTGGATTATTATTATTATTATTATATTTAGGCTCCCCTACTGGTATATATATATAAATTAAACAATATATCTTTAGCCTCCCCTACTGGTATATATATATATAAATTAAACAATATATATTTAGCCTCCCCTACTGGTATATATATATAAATTAAACAATATATCTTTAGGCTCCCCTACTAGTATATATATATAAATTAAACAATATATCTTTAGCCTCCCCTACTGGTATATATATAAATTAAACAATATATCTTTAGCCTCCCCTACTAGTATATATATATAAATTAAACAATATATCTTTAGCCTCCCCTACTGGTATATATATAAATTAAACAATATATCTTTAGCCTCCCCTACTAGTATATATATATAAATTAAACAATATATCTTTAGCCTCCCCTACTGGTATATATATAAATTAAACAATATATCTTTAGCCTCCCCTACTGGTATATATATAAATTAAACAATATACCTTTAGCCTCCCCTACTGGTATATATATAAATTAAACAATATATCTTTAGCCTCCCCTACTGGTATATATATATAAATTAAACAATATATCTTTAGCCTCCCCTACTAGTATATATATATATAAATTAAACAATATATCTTTAGCCTCCCCTACTGGTATATATATATAAATTAAACAATATATCTTTAGCCTCCCCTACTAGTATATATATATAAATTAAACAATATATCTTTAGCCTCCCCTACTGGTATATATATAAATTAAACAATATATCTTTAGCCTCCCCTACTGGTATATATATAAATTAAACAATATATATTTAGCCTCCCCTACTGGTATATATATAAATTAAACAAAATACCTTTAGCCTCCCCTACTGGTATATATATAAATTAAACAAAATACCTTTAGCCTCCCCTACTGGTATATATATATAAATTAAACAATATATCTTTAGCCTCCCCTACTGGTATATATATATAAATTAAACAATATATATTTAGCCTCCCCTACTGGTATATATATATAAATTAAACAATATATCTTTAGCCTCCCCTACTGGTATATATATAAATTAAACAATATATATTTAGCCTCCCCTACTGGTATATATATAAATTAAACAAAATACCTTTAGCCTCCCCTACTGGTATATATATAAATTAAACAATATATCTTTAGCCTCCCCTACTGGTATATATATAAATTAAACAATATATATTTAGCCTCCCCTACTGGTATATATATAAATTAAACAAAATACCTTTAGCCTCCCCTACTGGTATATATATAAATTAAACAATATACCTTTAGCCTCCCCTACTGGTATATATATATAAATTAAACAATATATCTTTAGCCTCCCCTACTGGTATATATATAAATTAAACAATATATATTTAGCCTCCCCTACTGGTATATATATAAATTAAACAATATATCTTTAGCCTCCCCTACTGGTATATATATATAAATTAAACAATATATCCTTAGCCTCCCCTACTGGTATATATATATATATATATAAATTAAACAATATATATTTAGCCTCCCCTACTGGTATATATATATATATATAAATTAAACAATATATATTTAGCCTCCCCTACTGGTATATATATAAATTAAACAATATATCTTTAGCCTCCCCTACTGGTATATATATAAATTAAACAATATATCTTTAGCCTCCCCTACTGGTATATACACTGCTCAAAAAAATAAAGGGAACACTAAAATAACACATCCTAGATCTGAATGAAAGAAATAATCTTATTAATTACTTTTTTCTTTACATAGTTGAATGTGCTGACAACAAAATCACACAAAAATAATCAATGAAAATCCAATTTATCAACCCATGGAGGTCTGGATTTGGAGTCACACTCAAAATTAAAGTGGAAAAACACACTACAGGTTGATCCAACTTTGATGTAATGTCCTTAAAACAAGTCAAAATGAGGCTCAGTAGTGTGTGTTGCCTCCACGTGCCTGTATGACCTCCCTACAACGCCTGGGCATGCTCCTGATGAGGTGGCGGATGGTCTCCTGAGGGATCTCCTCCCAGACCTGGACTAAAGCATCCGCCAACTCCTGGACAGTCTGTGGTGCAACGTGGCGTTGGTGGATGGAGCGAGACATGATGTCCCAGATGTGCTCAATTGGATTCAGGTCTGGGGAACGGGCGGGCCAGTCCATAGCATCAATGCCTTCCTCTTGCAGGAACTGCTGACACACTCCAGCCACATGAGGTCTAGCATTGTCTTGCATTAGGAGGAACCCAGGGCCAACCGCACCAGCATATGGTCTCACAAGGGGTCTGAGGATCTCATCTCGGTACCTAATGGCAGTCAGGCTACCTCTGGCGAGCACATGGAGGGCTGTGCGGCCCCCCAAAGAAATGCCACCCAACACCATGACTGACCCACCGCCAAACCGGTCATGCTGGAGGATGTTGCAGGCAGTAGAACGTTCTCCACGGCGTCTCCAGACTCTGTCACGTCTGTCACGTGCTCAGTGTGAACCTGCTTTCATCTGTGAAGAGCACAGGGCGCCAGTGGCGAATTTGCCAATCTTGGTGTTCTCTGGCAAATGCCAAACGTCCTGCACGGTGTTGGGCTGTAAGCACAACCCCCACCTGTGGACGTCGGGCCCTCATACCACCCTCATGGAGTCTGTTTCTGACCGTTTGAGCAGACACATGCACATTTGTGGCCTGCTGGAGGTCATTTTGCAGGGCTCTGTCAGTGCTTCTCCTGCTCCTCCTTGCACAAAGGCGGAGGTAGCGGTCCTGCTGCTGGGTTGTTGCCCTCCTACGGCCTCCTCCACATCTCCTGATGTACTGGCCTGTCTCCTGGTAGCGCCTCCATGCTCTGGACACTACGCTGACAGACACAGCAGCCTTCTTGCCACAGCTCGCATTGATGTGCCATCCTGAATGAGCTGCACTACCTGAGCCACTTGTGTGGGTTGTAGACTCGGTCTCATGCTACCACTAGAGTGAAAGCACCACCAGCATTCAAAAGTGACCAAAACATCAGCCAGGAAGCATAGGAACTGAGAAGTGGTCTGTTGTCACCACCTGCAGAACCACTCCTTTATTGGGGGTGTCTTGCTAATTGCCTATAATTTCCACCTGTTGTCTATTCCATTTGCACAACAGCATGTGAAATTTATTGTCAATCAGTGTTGCTTCCTAAGTGGACAGTTTGATTTCACAGAAGTGTGATTGACTTGGAGTTACATTGTGTTGTTTAAGCGTTCCCTTTATTTTTTTGAGCAGTGTATATATAAATTAAACAATATATCTTTAGGCTCCCCTACTGGTATATATATAAACAACATCACTTTCTCTAAATGACAAATTATTAAATACATTTACCTCAATAGTTTTCTTGGAGTGACTTCAACATTTTTTTAGTTGAGCAGGACTAGTGGCATCCAGGGAAAGTGTTACATTTTTGGGGGGTGACAAAGTGGTTCCTGTGAGAATTACAGGAGGGGGACGTTTAACCCTGGAGTGCGTTTACCTTTCCTCTTTGTGGTGTTGTCTATGTTCCTGGGCGATGGTTTCAACAAGCGGTTGGCATAGATATTCCTAGTGTCCAGTTCCCTCTCCTTCTCCTACAAGGGTTAGAGTTAGCTTTTATAACGCAACGTAGAGTGTATGTGTGTCTGTCTCCGTGTGTGTGTCTTCGTGATCATTCGGAAAGTTTTCAGACCCCTTGACTATTTCCATATTTTGTTACATTACAGCATCATTCTGAAACGGATTAAATAGAAAATGTTCCTCCTCAATCTACACTCAATACCCCATAATGACATCACAATACCCCATAAGCAAAAACAGATTTTGGGAAAATTGAAACAGAATTTTGGGAAAATTGATTACAAATTAAACACTGAAATACCTTATTTACATACAGTACCAGTCAAAACTTTGGACACACCTACTCATTCAAGTTTTTTTTTTTTTAACTATATATTACATGGTAGAATAATAGTGAAGACATCAAAACTATGAAATAACACATATGGAATCTGTAGTAACCAAAAAAGTGTTAAACAAATCAAAATATATTTTTGATTTTAGATTCTTCAAAGTAGCCACCTTTTGCCTCCTCCTCCATGCTTCACGGTGGGAACCACACATGTGGAGATCATCTGTTCACCTACTCTGCGTCTCACAAAGACACGGCGGTTGGAACCAAAAATCTCACATTTGGACTCAAAGGACAGATTTCCACCGGTCTAATGTCCATTGCTCGTGTTTCTTGGCCCAAGCAAGTCTGTTCTTCTTATTGGTGTCCTTTAGTAGTGGTTTCTCTGCAGCAATTCGACCATGAAGGCCTGATTCACGCAGTCTCCTCTGAACAGTTGATTTTGAGATGTGTCTGTTACTTGTACTCTTCGAAGCATTTATTTGGGATGCAATCTGAGGTAAAGTTAACTCTAATGAACTTACCCTCTGCAGCAGAGTTAACTCTGGGTCTTCCTTTCCTGTGGCGGTCCTCATGAGAGCAAGTTTCATCACAGCACTTGATGGTTTTTGCGACTGCATTTGAAGAAACATTCAAAGTTCTTGGAATTTTCCGGACTGACTGACCTCATGTCTTAAAGTAATGATGGACTGTTTTTTGAGCTGTTCTTGAAATAATATGGACTTGGTCTTTTACCAAATAGGGCTATCTTCTGTATACCACCCGTACCTTGTCACAACACAACTGATTGGCTCAAACGCATAAAGAAGGAAAGAAATTCCACAAATAAACTTTTAACAAGGCACACCTGTTAATTGAAATGCATTCCAGGTGACTACCTCGTGAAGCAGGTTGAGAGAATGCCAAAAGTATGCAAAGCTGTCATCAAGGCAAAGGATGACTACTTTGAAGAACCTAAAATATAAAATATATTTTGATTTGTTGAACACTTTTTTGGTTACTACATGATTCCTTATGTGTTATTTCATAGTTTTGTTGTCTTCACTATTATGTAAAATGTAAAAAAAAATTCAAAATAAAGAAAAACCCTGGAATGAGTAGGTGTGTCAAAACTTTTCACTGGTACTAAAAGAATTCATTCTTTGCTATGAGACTCAAAATTGAGCTCAGGTGCATCATGTTTCCATTGATCATTCCTGTGGTAAATTCAATTGATTGGACATGTTTTGGAAAGGCACACACCTGTCTATATAAAGTCCCATAGTTGACCGTGAATGTCAGAGCAAAAATGAAGCTATGAGGTCGAAGGAAATGTCCATAGAGGTCAGGGACAGGATTGTGTCGAGGCACAGATCTGGGGAGGGATACCAAAAACTGTCTGCAGCATTGAAGGTCCCCAAGAACACAGTGGCCTCCATCATTCTTAAATGGAAGACGTTTGGAACCACCAAGACACTTCCTAGAGCTGGTCTCCCGGCCAAACTGAGCAATCGGGGGAGAAGGGCCTTGGTCAGGGAGGTGACCAAGAACCCGATGGTCACTCTGACAGATCTGCGTCCCTCTGTGGAGATGGGAGAACCTTCCAGAATGACAACCATGTCTGCAGCACTCCACCAATCAGGCTTTTATGGTAGAGTGGCCAGATGAAAGCCACTCCTCAGTAAAAGTCACATGACAGCCCTCTTGGAGTTTGCCAAAAGGCACCTAAAGGACTCTGACTATTAGAAAGAAGATTCTCTGGGCTGATGAAACCAAGATTTAACTCTTTGGCCTGAATGCCAAGTATCACGTCTGGAGGAAACCTGGCACCATCCTTACAGTGAAGCATGGTGGTGGCAGCATCATTCTGTGGGGATGTTTTTCAGTGGCAGGGACTAGGAGACTAGTCAGGATTGAGGAAAAGATGAACGAAGCAAAGTGAAGAGAGATCCTTGATGGGAACTTGTTTGAAAGAGCTTGGGACCTCAGACAGGGTCAAAAGTTCACCTTCCAACAGGACAAGGACCCTAAGCACACAGCCAAGACAACACAGGAGTGGCTTCGGGACAAGTCTCTGAATGTCCTTGAGTGGCCCAGCCAGAGCCCGGACTTGAACCTGATCGAACATCTCTGGAGAGACCTGAAAATAACTGTGCAGCAACGCTCCCCATCCAACCTGACAGAGCTTGAGAGGATCTGCAGAGAAGAATGGGAGAAACTCCCCAAATACAGGTGTGCCAAGCTTGTAGCGTCATACCCAAGAAAACTCGAGGCTGTAATCGCTGCCAAAGGTGCTTCAACAAAGTACTGAGTAAAGGGTCTGAATACTTATGTAAATATGATATTTTAGGGTTTTATTTTAAATACATTTGGGGAAACAAATTTAAAACTATTTTCGCTTTGTCATTATGGGGTATTGTGTGTAGATTAGTGAGGAAAAAAAACAATTGAATCTATTTTAGAATAAGGCTGTAACGTAAAAATTGTGGAAAAAGTCAAGGGGTCTGAATAGTTTTCAGAATGCAGTGATGATATACAATACATGGAGTCAATGAGCAACGTAGTGTGTGTGTATGTGCCTTCATGCGTTTGTGTGTGTGTGTGTCCGTGTGAGTGAGTGTCCTTGTGTGTGTTTGTCCGTGTGTGTGTGTGTGTGTGTGTGTGTGTGTGTGTGTGTGTGTGTACCTTGAGTTTGTTGCTGAGCCGTTCCACCTCCTCCTGTAGGTCTGAGACCTGGTCCTGGGTACTGATGGTCTTCCTCCTCTCTGTAGCTAGCTGCCTCTGATAACTACTGCTGCTCAGTTCCACTCTGCGCTCCAGATCCTAAACACACACACACACACACACACACACACACTATAATTTGCATTATAGAAGCTAACTAACCCTTGTAGGAGAAGGAGAGGGAACTGGACACTAAGGAACATCAACAACTATGTTTTAAGGGAGAAGTAGACATTGATCTGAAGCCGGAAAATAATGGAAATTCACATGAGCACCACAATGCCTACTCCACCCATGCTCTACCAAGGTTTTACAGCACCACAATGCCTACTCCACCCATGCTCTACTAAAGTTATACAGCACCATAATGCCTACTCCACCCATGCTCTACCAAGGTTTTACAGCACCACAATGCCTACTGCACCCATGCTCTACCAAGGTTTTACAGCACCACAATGCCTACTCCACCCATGCACCACCAAGGTTTTACAGTGGTGTCAGTAGATACAGGACGTGGTGTAGGTAGAGGCCCAGCATAACAACATGTGGTGGTGTCAGTAGATACAGGACGTGGTGTAGGTAGAGGCCCAGCATAACAACATGTGGTGGTGTCAGTAGATACAGGACGTGGTGTAGATAGAGGCCCAGCACAACAACATGTGGTGGTGTCCGTAGATACAGGACGTGGTGTAGGTAGAGGCCCAGCATAACAACATGGTGGTGTCAGTAGATACAGGATGTGGTGTAGGTAGAGGTCTAGCATAACAACATGTGGTGGTGTCAGTAGATACAGGACGTGGTGTAGATAGAGACCCAGGTCTTGTCTCAGGGCAGTAAATTGCTGGTTTGAAGATAACCCTCTAGTGGTGTGGGGGCTGTGCTTTGGCAAAGTGGTGGGGTTATATCCTGCCTGTTTGGCTCTGTCTGGGGGTATCATCGGATGGGGCCACAGTGTCTCCTGACCCCTCCTGTCTCAGCCTCCAGTATTTTTGCTGCAATAGTTTGTGTCGGGGGGGCTAGGGTCAGTCTGTTATATCTGGTCTAATTCTCCTGTCTTATCCGGTGTCCTGTGTGAATTTAAGTATGCTCTCTCTAATTCTCTCTCTCGGAGGACCTGAGCCCTAGGACCATGCCTCAGGACTACCTGGCCTGATAACTCCTTGCTGTCCCCAGTCCACCTGGCCGTGCTGCTGCTCCAGTTTCAACTGTTCTGCCTGCTTCTATGGAATCCTGACCTGTTCACCGGACGTGCTACCTGTCCCAGACCTGCTGTTTTCAACTCTCTCTCTCTACCACACCTGCTGTCTCGAACTCTGAATGATTGGCTATGAAAAGCCAACAGACATTTACTCCTGAGGTGCTGACCTGTTGCACCCTACCCTCTACGACCACTGTGATTATTATCTGACCCTGCTGGTCATCTATGAACGTTTGAACATCTTGGCCATGTTCTGTTATAATCTCCACCTGGCACAGCCAGAAGAGGACTGGCCACCCGTCATAGCCTGGTTCCTCTCTAGGTTTTGGTCTTTCTAGGGAGTTTTTCCTAGCCACTGTGCTTCTACACCTGCATTGCTTTGCTGTTTGGGGTTTTAGGCTGGGTTTCTGTACAGCACTTTGAGACATCGGCTGATGTAAGAAGGGCTTTATAAATACATTTGATTGCTTGATTGATGTTGTTAAGTTCATGTTTTAAGTATCCCTATATTTCTGTTATTACGGGGCCATCCAGTCAAGAGTGCGCCTGCGCAGGAAGTTAGTTCGTTGATGGACCTAGCCGTGAGTGTAATGGCTACCTTGTAGTGTGTTCATACAGTATAGTAAACTTTGTTAAACTGGAACCTTGTCATTGTGTCATTTCGAGTTAACAGATGTGTCTGTTACTTGAACTCTGTGAAGCATTTATTTGGGATGCAATCTGAGGTGCAGTTAATCAGTTTCATCGTAGCGCTTGATGGTTTTTGCGACTGCACTTGAAGAAACTTTCCAGATTGACTGACCTTCATGTC
Source organism: Salmo trutta (assembly GCF_901001165.1). Classification (NCBI taxonomy): domain Eukaryota; kingdom Metazoa; phylum Chordata; class Actinopteri; order Salmoniformes; family Salmonidae; genus Salmo; species Salmo trutta. Next base: position 39,452,886 of record NC_042991.1, read on the forward strand.
TTAAAGTAATGATGGACTGTCGTCTATCTTTGCTTATTTGAGTTGTTCTTGCCATAATATGGACTTGGTGTTTTACCAAATAGGGCTATCTTCTGTATACCACCTCTACCTTGTCACAACACAACAGATTGGCTCAAAAACATTAAGAAAGAAATTCCACAAATTAACTTTTAAGAAGGCACACCTGTTAATTGAAATGTATTCCAGGTGACTACCTCATGAAGCTGGTTGAGAGAATGACAAGAGTGTGCAAAGCTGTCATCAAGGCAAAGGGTGGCTACTTTGAAGAATCTCATAGTATGTAAAGCTTCCATCAAAGCAAAGGATGAAGAATCTCAAATCTCAAATATACTGCTCAAAAAAATAAAGGGAACACTTAAACAACATAATGTAACTCCAAGTCAATCACACTTCTGTGAAATCAAACTGTCCACTTAGGAAGCAACACTGATTGACAATAAATTTCACATGCTGTTGTGCAAATGGAATAGACAACAGGTGGAAATTATAGGCAATTAGCAAGACACCCCAGCAGCAGGACCGCTACCTCCGCCTTTGTGCAAGGAGGAGCAGGAGAAACACTGCCAGAGCCCTGCAAAATGACCTCCAGCAGGCCACAAATGTGCATGTGTCTGCTCAAACGGTCAGAAACAGACTCCATGAGGGTGGTATGAGGGCCCGACGTCCACAGGTGGGGGGTTGTGCTTACAGCCCAACACCGTGCAGGACGTTTGGCATTTGCCAGAGAACACCAAGATTGGCAAATTCGCCACTGGCGCCCTGTGCTCTTCACAGATGAAAGCAGGTTCACACTGAGCACGTGACAGACGTGACAGAGTCTGGGGACGCCGTGGAGAACGTTCTGCTGCCTGCAACATCCTCCAGCATGACCGGTTTGGCGGTGGGTCAGTCATGGTGTGGGGTGGCATTTCTTTGGGGGGCCGCACAGCCCTCCATGTGCTCGCCAGAGGTAGCCTGACTGCCATTAGGTACCGAGATGAGATCCTCAGACCCCTTGTGAGACCATATGCTGGTGCGGTTGGCCCTGCTTTCCTCCTAATGCAAGACAATGCTAGACCTCATGTGGCTGGAGTGTGTCAGCAGTTCCTGCAAGAGGAAGGCATTGATGCTATGGACTGGCCCGCCCGTTCCCCAGACCTGAATCCAATTGAGCACATCTGGGACATCATGTCTCGCTCCATCCACCAACGCCACGTTGCACCACAGACTTTCCAGGAGTTGGCGGATGCTTTAGTCCAGGTCTGGGAGGAGATCCCTCAGGAGACCATCCGCCACCTCATCAGGAGCATGCCCAGGCGTTGTAGGGAGGTCATACAGGCACCTAGAGGCCACACACACTACTGAGCCTCATTTTGACTTGTTTTAAGGACATTACATCAAAGTTGGATCAGCCTGTAGTGTGGTTTTCCACTTTAATTTTGAGTGTGACTCCAATCCAGACCTCCATGTGTTGATAAATTGAATTTCCATTGATTATTTTTGTGTGATTTTGTTGTCAGCACATTCAACTATGTAAAGAAAAAAGTATTTAATAAGATGATTTCTTTCATTCAGATCTAGGATGTGTTATTTTAGTGTTCCCTTTATTTTTTTGAGCAGTGTATATTATCACACTTTTTTTGGTTACTACATGATTCCATGTGTTATTTCATAGTTTTGATGTCTTCACTATTATTCTACAATGTAGAAAATAGTAAAAATAAAGACAAACCCTGGAATGAGCATTTGAATGGCACTGTTTCAGAAATGCTACAAAAAAATAGCACATCGTTGGTCCTTAATGGACAGAAATTAGCATATGAAACCGATAAATGATACATTTAATAAAACTGTTGCACCTACAAACTTAGACAATCTGACCTTTTTTGAAGTCCAACAGTCGCTTTATGGACGCTATAGTCTGGTTGTAATCCGACGTCTCGATTTTGAGTTAGGTAGGTGCAGGAAATAATCTGAAAATACTAAAATGCTAACGACCCTGTTAAAAATCTGGTATGTGGAATTTTCATAGACATTGGTGTCATATCGGCTTATCACCCCTACAATAATCTATGCCAACCGCATGTTGAAACCATCACCCAGGAACATAAACACCACCAAGAGGATAGGTACTGCTTTGTCTGCCTGCCTGCCTGCCTGCCTGCCTGCGTGTATGTGTGTGTGTTTGAACTAGTGTCCTGTACTTCACCTTTAGAGCCCTGTGATGTGTGATCTTTGTTTAACATGTGCAGGAGATGGTCTCTGTAGCGTGTTAGTAGCTACTGTACCTTGATCTTCAGCTGGTTCTCCTGGTCCTTGACTCTCTCCTGCTCCAGTCTCCTGGTGAGCTCCTCCCTGGGACCTAGCTCCTGCTGTTCTGCCAGACGCCTCAGACGACCCAGGGACGACTGGCTACGCTGCAGCTGCTCCTGGAGGGAGGGAGGGACAGTCAGATGGACAGACAGATAGACAGGCAGAAAGGCACCTCTGGTCAGCTCACACTTAAACCTATTTGATTTATTTTGTACTCTTCTACAAAAAGCAAACACTAGAACTGGTCAGGTATGAGCCCTCTGGCTTTCCGTACCTGTGTGTCTTTGAGTCGCCTCTCAGTGTCCCTCTCCCTCTCCTGTGTCCGCCGTAGACGTTCCCGCAGAGCTGTGGTCTCGTTGGCGTGGCGCGACAGCAGCTGGGCGATCTCGCTCTCCGTGTCGTCGTATCGCTGCAGCGCCTTCTCCTGCCGGTGCTGTAGCTTTAGGAATCACACACAGACAGGCTCATTGAAATAGATTACGAGGATTCCTGTATCTGGGTTATTATGGCGTCTGTGGCAGCGCCATTGAGAATATCTCCATTTTAAAGTAGTCCATTTTATTCTTCTTTTGTGTTTGAAAAAAAAAAGCATAAACCTTATATTGGTGATTGACCTAAACCAAATATTATGTGTCATTAATTTATTGTGGCCACTAAAATGACAGTGATATAGCTTAAAGCAATTTACAAATCATAGGCGACCCAATATGAAAAACACAATGCTCTGATCATTGGCTGATCACACCCAATCCATAGGAAACCCTACCCAGTTGACTACTTTTAAATTGTGGAAGCCCTTGACAATGCCCATGCTAAAATGGGTTTTATCCATCAAGAGTCCTCTATCTATCTCTATGGACAGGCTGTATTAAAGTATCAAGAGTCCTCTATCTATCTCTATGGACAGGCTGTATTAAAGTAACTGTCCAATAAAAATGACATTGGAGGGACCCAAGGCGACTAAGTAACATCGCTTTTACCTGATTTAGAGTTAGAAATCCTAGGAATTATTCTAAAGTTACAGGAGTATTTCAACCCTAGTCAGAAAGTTAGGCAGAGGATGCGGTTCTCCTTGGTTACCTGTCTGAGGATGCGGTTCTCCTTGGTTACCTGTCCAAGGATGCGGTTCTCCTTGGTTACCTGTCCGAGGATGCGGTTCTCCTTGGTTACCTGTCCGAGGATGCGGTTCTCCTTGGTTACCTGTCCGAGGATGCGGTTCTCCTTGGTTACCTGTCCGAGGATGCGGTTCTCCTTGGTTACCTGTCCGAGGATGCGGTTCTCCTTGGTTACCTGTCCGAGGATGCGGTTCTCCTTGGTTACCTGTCCGAGGATGCGGTTCTCCTTGGTTACCTGTCCGAGGATGCGGTTCTCCTTGGTTACCTGTCCGAGGATGCGGTTCTCCTTGGTTACCTGTCCGAGGATGCGGTTCTCCTTGGTTACCTGTCCGAGGATGCGGTTCTCCTTGGTTACCTGTCCGAGGATGCGGTTCTCCTTGGTTACCTGTCCGAGGATGCGGTTCTCCTTGGTTACCTGTCCGAGGATGCGGTTCTCCTTGGTTACCTGTCCGAGGATGCGGTTCTCCTTGGTTACCTGTCCGAGGATGCGGTTCTCCTTGGTTACCTGTCCGAGGATGCGGTTCTCCTTGGTTACCTGTCCGAGGACGCGGTTCTCCTTGGTTACCTGTCCGAGGATGCGGTTCTCCTTGGTTACCTGTCCGAGGATGCGGTTCTCCTTGGTTACCTGTCCGAGGATGTCTCCTTGGTTACCTGTCTGAGGATGCGGTTCTCCTTGGTTACCTGTCTGAGGATGCGGTTCTCCTTGGTTACCTGTCTGAGGATGCGGTTCTCCTTGGTTACCTGTCTGAGGATGCGGTTCTCCTTGGTTACCTGTCTGAGGATGCGGTTCTCCTTGGTTACCTGTCTGAGGATGCGGTTCTCCTTGGTTAGCTGGTCAGTGTGGAGCTGAAGCTCTGCCAGGGCGTTGCGTAGCTCGTTGATCTTCAACAGGCGGGCCGACAGCATGCGCTTGGTCACCAGGTCAAGATCTTTAGGGGGCGCCGTGGAGTCCTTGATCAGGCTCTGGGACTCGGTCCGTACCCCCCAACGCTGAGGCCTCTGGGGCTGGGCGCCCAAACGGGGAGGGCGATACACACCCCGACGCACACCTATGGAGGAGAAACACACACACAGGGTTACACACAGCACACACCTGGGACACACACAATACAAAGGACATGAAACTATGCATCACTCCCTAAGGATATCACACTGCTTGCTTGGCCAGTACCACTTCCTCCTGATTCAGCACATACCTGGATCCAACCCTGGCCCTCCGCCTTACAAACACACATGACTGTCCTCCCTAAAGCGTCTCTACCGGTCGCGCCACTCAAAAGCTAGCTCTTACATCTGAGGAGTAAGTTTCATACATCTCTGTGTGTTACAACAACATAACAACTAGGACATCTCTGTGTGTTATACCTACATAACAACTAGGACACAGCCATGTGTTATACCTACATAACAACAACATAACAACTAGGACATAGCCATGTGTTATACCTACATAACAACTAGGACATCTCTATGTGTTACACCTACATAACAACTAGGACATAGCCATGTGTTATACCTACATAACAACTAGGACATCTCTATGTGTTACACCTACATAACAACTTGGACATAGCCATGTGTTATACCTACATAACAACTAGGACATCTCTAAGTGTTACACCTATATAACAACTAGGACATAGCCATGTGTTACACCTACATAACAACTAGGACATCTCTATGTGTTACACCTACATAACAACAACATAACAACTAGGACATCTCTGTGTGTTACACCTACATAACAACTAGGACATAGCCATGTGTTACACCTACATAACAACAATATAACAACTAGGACATCTCTGTGTGTTACACCTATATAACAACTAGGACATCTCTGTGTGTTATACCTACATAACAACTAGGACATTTCTGTGTGTTATACCTACATAACAACTAGGACATAGCCATGTGTTATACCTACATAACAACTAGGACATAGCCATGTGTTACACCTTAGAGTAGTACAGAGACCACATTTGAAATGTGCTAGCGAGTTACACTGCTATCTACTGGAGACATTGCGTGGGTTGGTGTGAGTGTACAGTACCTGCTTTGTGTAGAGGACTGCTGGAGACCCTCTTGGCGCGAGGTCCCTTTCTGCGAGGGCTTGGGGAAGGCGTACGGGAGTAGGGCGACAGCGTGCGTTCCGAGGGTGTTAGGTTCTCGTAGTCTTCAGAGTAGAATGAGCTGCTCCTCCTATGCTCTCTGTCTGACATGCGATCCCGGTCAGGATCTAGTTCCTGTGTCCGTGTCTTAGCCTGGTCCCCGGCACAGCTGTCCCTCACGTCCCTTTCGCCGTCCCGACTCTTGTCCCGTTTCAGAGTTCCTAGAGACGCCTCGGAACCTTTCCCAGCCGTGCGGGACTGCCGACTCTGACGCTCCGCGTCTCGGTTGTCCCCGTAAGGGTGAGGAATGTTCTCCGTATCCATGTTGTTCCCTCTGACAGGAGATTCTTCATGGATACGCATAAGAAGTCATTCAATGATTCAGATTAGTCCTATTACACTGTATCACTGACTGTGTAGGCTCCCTACCAGTCAATAACATTGATATAACCTAGTGTACTACAAACGGCAATAGGGTGCCATTTGGAACACAGCCTTAATCATTCTCTCTAAGGCATAATAACATCCTAGCCTAGTCAGTCTGTTGATTGCTTTAGCCATTTTGTCATTTTATTTCACAGGAATGCAATTCAGTAGGACAACTTTTTTTTGGACAGGCCTGAGAAGCTTTCACATCTTTAATCTTTAAAAAAAAAAAAGTAATGTATTTAACCTTTATTTAACTGGGCAAGTCAGTTTTAAGAACATATTCTTATTTACAATGACGGCCTAACCCCGGGCCAAATACAGACGCCGCCCTATGGGACTCCCAATCACGGCCGGTTATGTTACAGCCTGGATTCGAACCAGGGTGTCTGTAGTGACACCTCTAGTAACACTCGGGAGATGGCACACGTTCAAATCAAATACAGGAATAGGAATAAAGTGGCAGATAGTGAACAGTAGCAGTTGCTGTGATGAGTCCAAAAAGTTAGCGCAAACAAACAGTGTTTCTATTTCTATTGGACAAATTCAGGTAGGGTCCTGCCCCGTTTCGTTCTGTTTACTCTTGTTTGCTTCCGTTTGATTCTTAAACAGTAAACGCACAGATATTTCACTGGATGTATAAATGTGAAGCATCCGGTTAGCGTTTCCTCTCACTACCAAATTTGGAAGTAAGAGGAAGCCCACTTTGGGAGAAGATGGAACAAGATGGATTTTGGCCGAAATTCTGCAAATCTTCTCATCAATTAAACATTTGATCTCAATACAGTTTTCTGTTACCAAAACAAACAAAAAATATGTTATCAACAGAACGGACTAAGTTTTGAAGACTTCACTCTTTTTGCAAAAGTTTTTTTTAATTTTATTTTTTTAAATCACGCTGTTTAGGAGGAGTACAAAGGCGAGTTAAGTTCCCTAACATAAATATACAGATGTATACTAGACTGCGTCAATAAGATATCCCCTAGCTGGTGTTTCGCTTAGCAAGCCACCTTCTTGCTTCTTCTGGCCACTATGACTCATTTGTTCCCATTGGAAAAGACAAGCTGTGGTCTATCTTGGTTTAGTTATAAAAACCTTTCCGTTGCTAAACGTAATCCCCAACTAGCCCCCCACACACACACACATCCAAAAGCAACATGTTAGCTAATGTTAGCTAGCTGCTACGTCACCAGATTTAATCAACATGTATTTGAGACAATTTGCTATTTTTGTTTTTCGTCTAATTTTAAATGAAAGTTTGTAAAGAGGCATTATCAACCCACCTCGTTAAGATTACCTTGGCGTCACGTCTTCATGACTTCTCCCTTTCCGCTGAATAGTCTCTGTCCGGTCAAGTTGATAGCTAACTAGTCTTAGATGTCTAGCTGTTTGTCTCGCTACCTAGCACCGTGGCTCGTTAGCTCTGTATAGCTAGTTATATAGCTAACGACGTTAGCTAAATTAGCAAACCTAGCTAACAACAACAGCCTCCCGTACCTTAGTAACAACATTTAACCCTGCAGTTATACCAGAATATATCCATGGCTCTTTAGCTATCTATTTAGGATATTGGTCATTTATTGCCCTCTAATTGTGGGGTGGGGGATTTACTAAAAAGCAAGCTAGGGATAGAAACAGGACTAGCCGCTAGCTACATGGCAGATTCCGCCGAGCCCTTCGGTCGGTCCGCTCTGGTCACTATGACGCGGTGCCATGGCAACCCCCTCCCGTACCACTTTACGGTGTCGTTCCATAGTTGAACCAGAGAGAGACGCTGTGACCACATGTTGCATGAACCCAGATAAGAGATTATCCTTATTAATATTATATATATTATAATATTATATATAATATATTATAATATTATTATTATTAATTCATTCCAGTAACCGAAGGGATCCATTCCTGATATATTTGCATGTTATTAAAAAAAAGGTGGATTTTTGTAAGCATTTATTGGTTTATGGTTATAAACTGTATACACGGCACAAACGGAGAATAAATCGGACGAAAATGTGGATTATTGTGAGTGCAGTAGAAAGCTTTGTGGGTCTCAATGAGTTTACAGCAGAGGCAATGCAAAAAATCATGTCAAAGGATGTGATTTGAATGTGACTTTTTTTTATTGTAGGTGTCTGTTTTTGTATTTTGTATTATGGATTTGAATTTCTTCTGTTTCTACCATGTTTGTACCATGTTTTGTGCTGCTACCACATTGTGTGTGTTGCTACCATGTGTTGCTACCATGTTGTTGTCATGTTGTGTTGCTACCATGTTGTTGTCATGTTGTGTTGCTACCATGTTGTTGTCATGTTGTGTTGCCACCATGTTGTGTTGCTACCATGTTGTTGTCATGTTGCTACCATGTTATCATGTTGTGTTGCTACCATGTTGTTGTCATGTTGTGTTGCTATCATGTTGTGTTGTCATGTGTTGCTGCTTTGCTATGTTGTTGTCTTAGGTCTCTCTTTATGTAGTGTTGTGTCTCTTGTCATGATGTGTGTTTTGTCCTACATCTTTTATTTTGAATTTTATTTTTAATCCCAGCCCCCGTCCCCGCAGGAGGCCTTTTGCCTTTCGGTAGGCCGTCATTGTAAATAAGAATTTGTTCTTAACTGACTTGCCTAGTTAAAAAATATATATATAAAACAAAAAAAATCCATCCAAGTTGTCAGACCCAGGTAGCTTGTCATTGTTGATACTTTTTTTCACCTCTTCCACACTGACTTTACAGAATTCTAAATTACAACGCTCGTATTTCATAATTTGGTCAGTTATGCGTGGACGTGTAGGTTCAGAATCTGTTGTTGTTGTTGTGTGTTTAATTATGATTCCTGCTGATATGTATTATTGATTATGTTAAGAGATTTTGATTTACATGAGAGGACTACTACAAATAACATTATAATAACATTATAATAACATTGTAACAATGATAAATAAATAACACAAAAAGAAGAAATATAAGAATGCCTTTATTTTGCTAAACAAGACAATGGTTATACATTCAGAAAGTATTCACACCTCTTGACTTGTGAGATGTTGTGTCCCCCTTGGCTTACACACAATGCCCCGTTTTAAAGTAGAATTCATTTTTTTTTTTACATGTTTACAAATCAATAAAAATGAAAAGCTGAAATGTCTTGAGTCAATAATAAGTATGGCAAGCCTAAATAAGTTCAGGAGTAAAAATGTACTCACATAATAAATTGCATGGACTCACTGTGTGCAATAATAGTGTTTAAAAATGCAGACATTGAATATCCCTTTGAGCATGGTGAAGTTATTAATTACACTTTGGATGGTGTATCAATACACCCAGTCACTACAAATATACAGACGTCCTTCCTAATTCAGTTGCCAGAGAGGAAGGAAACCACTCAGGGATTTCACCATGAGGCCAATGGTGACTTTAAAACAGTTACAGAGTTTACTGGCTGTGATAGGAGAAAATTGAGGATGGATCGACAATATTGTAGTTACTCCACAATACTAACCTAAATGACAGAGTGAAATAAGAAAGCCTGTACAGAATACAAATATTCCAAAACATGCATCCTGTTTGCAACAAGGCCCTTAAGTAAAACTATTTTTTTTTTGGCAAAGACATGAACTTTATGTCCTGAAAACAAAGCGTTATGTTTGGGGCAAATTCAACACAACATATCACTGAGTACCACTCTTCATATTTTCAAGCATGATGGTGGCTGCATCACGTTATGGGTATGCTTGTCATCGCCAAGGACTAGGGAGATTTTTAGGATGAAAAGAAACAGAATAGAGCTGAGCACCTGTGAAATCCAAGAGGAAAACCTGGTTCAGTCTGCTTTCCAACCGACACTGGGAGATGAATTCACCTTTTCAGCAGGACAACACAAGGCCAAATCTACACTGTAGTTGCTTACCAAGACTACACTGAATATTCCTGAGTGGCCTAGTTACAGTTTTGACTTAAATTAGCTTGAAAATCTATGGCAAGACTTGAAAATGGCTGTCTAGCAAACTTGACTAGCGTGAAGAATTCAAAACAGAATAATGTGCAGATGTTGTACAATACAGCTGATCAAAGTTCTTAGAGACATCCAGTAAGACTCAAAGCTCTTAGAGACATCCAGGAAGACTCTAAGCTCTTAGAGACATCCAGGAAGACACAGAGCTCTTAGAGACATCCAGTAAGACTCAAAGCTCTTAGAGACATCCAGTAAGACTCAAAGCTCTTAGAGACATCCAGCAAGACTCAAAGCTCTTAGAGACATCCAGTAAGACTCAAAGCTCTTAGAGACATCCAGTAAGACTCAAAGCTCTTAGAGACATCCAGTAAGACTCAAAGCTCTTAGAGACATCCAGGAAGACTCAAAGCTCTTAGAGACATCCAGTAAGACTCAAAGCTCTTAGAGACATCCAGGAAGACTCAAAGCTCTTAGAGACATCCAGTAAGACTCAAAGCTCTTAGAGACATCCAGGAAGACACAGAGCTGTAATAGCTGCCTAAGGTGATTCTAACATGTATTGACTCAGGGGTGTGAATACTTATGTAAATGAGATATTTCTGTATTTCATTTTCAAATGAATTCAGGCTGTAACACAACACAATGGGGATTAAGTCATGGAGTGTGAATACTTTCTGAAGTGGAGGGAAGAGTCTTCTGGCAGGTGATCTTCCTTTGTCTGTTACAGCTTAAAGAAGGCCTCTGCTTTTCCAGCCTCCACCGCCTCATAAAACACAGAGAAGTCCTGCAGAGCGAGAAAGATGAGGGAGAGAGAGAGCGATGAGAGATGGCAGAGAGAGCAATGAGAAAGGGGTGCAGAGAGCGATGAGAGATGGGGAGAGAGAGGGATGAGAGATGGGGAGAGAGAGGGATGAGAGATGGGGAGAGAGAGCGATGAGAGATGGGGAGAGGGCAGAGAGAGTGATGAGAGATGGGGAGAGAGAGGGCAGAGAGAGCGATGAGAGAAGGCAGAGAGAGGGCAGAGAGAGTGATGAGAGAGAGAGAGTGCAGAGAGAGTGATGAGAGATGGGGGAGTGAGAAGGCAGAGAGCGATGAGAGATGGGGGAGAGAGCGGGCAGAGAGAGCGATGAGAGATGGGGGAGAGAGCGGGCAGAGAGAGCGATGAGAGATGGGGGAGAGAGCGGGCAGAGAGAGCGATGAGAGATGGGGGAGAGAGAGGGCAGAGAGAGCGATGAGAGATGGGGGAGAGAGAGGGCAGAGAGAGGGCAGAGAGAGCGATGAGAGATGGGGGAGAGAGAGGGCAGAGAGAGCGATGAGAGATGAGGGAGAGAAGGGGGAGAGAGAGTGATGAGAGATCGGGGAGAGAGATGGGGGAGAGGAGAAAAACATAAATTGGATAGGGAGGGAGAGCGTGAGAGCTGTGGATGCAGTGTGTTTCACTGATTCTGAGTAATACTGATGCAAATAGATGGAAATGGGATTGGACAGATGAACAAACACAACGCTTTAAACACAATAACTGCATCACAGACAGACAGGACCAGCAACGATAAACACCCAACAACAACATGGAACAGTATTTGTCTACAATCAGAGGTTAATTTCTTCTTCTTTCAGTTAACGGCAGGGCCAGACACAGTGACGTACCACCAGGTCTGAGCAAGCCCCCCCCCCCCCCCCCCCCCCCCCTACAATTCTCCACATTTTGCCATGGGGCAAAGAGAAAATCTCCTATTATTCTACACATTACGCCATGAGGCTGAGAGAATTTTACATTTTTAAAGCTAATTTCCTACTATTCTACACATTTTGCCTTGAAGCTGAGAAAGAATTGTGCAGTTTTACGGCTAATTTTCTGTAATTCTAAATGTGCTTGCCATGGCTTAGGACGTGTCCATATGCTACCTGGGGAGGGGGGACCCCCAGAGTCCGGACCCCCCCCCCCACCCCCCTGCCTTGCGGGGGCTGCAGGTGTGTGAGGTACACCAGTGACCATACAGTCCACCCCAACAGGAAGTACCCTGTTCACATGAAGGTTTTCAAGTGGCCTCGCCCTGCTGTGGTAAAATTCCAGTGCCGCCTGAACGAGAATTACTAGTGTGTGTGTGTGTTGTGTGTGCGTGTGTGTGTGTGCGTGCGTGCGTGTGTATTGACTTAAAGCTATGGGCGTTGTGCAGCCTAAGTAATGATTCGATTCTGGTCCACACCCAGGCTGCGTTCCAAATGGCACCCTATAGTCAGAGTAGTCTAGTCAGTAGCTCTAGTCAAAAGTAGTGCACGATATAGGGAATAGGTGCAACCAGTCAGTCAGGAGAACCAGGATGTCACACTGCAGGTGTAGGCTTTTGTTCCAGTCTGACACTTATACACCTGATTGAAATGGTTAAAGGTCCACACTGAAGGTGGAACAAAAGCTTGCACAAACAGTATCGCTCCAGAACCAGTATCTCTCCAGAACCAGTATCTCTCCAGAACCAGTAGCTCTCCAGAACCAGTATCTCTCCTGAACCAGTATCTCTATAGAACCAGTATCTCTCCAGAACCAGTATCTCTCCAGAACCAGTATCTCTCCAGAACCAGTATCTCTCCTGAACCAGTATCTCTATAGAACCAGTATCTCTCCAGAACCAGTATCTCTCCTGAACCAGTATCTCTCCAGAACCAGTATCTCTCCAGAACCAGTATCTCTCCTGAACCAGTATCTCTCCAGGACCAGTATCTCTCCAGAACCAGTATCTCTATAGAACCAGTAGCTCTCCAGAACCAGTATCTCTCCAGAACCAGTATCTATCCAGAACCAGTATCTCTCCAGGACCAGTATCTCTCCAGAACCAGTATCTCTCCTGAACCAGTATCTCTCCAGAACCAGTATCTCTCCAGGACCAGTATCTCTCCAGAACCAGTATCTCTCCTGAACCAGTATCTCTCCAGGACCAGTATCTCTCCAGAACCAGTATCTATCCAAAACCAGTAGCTCTCCAGAACCAGTAGCTCTCCAGAACCAGTAGCTCTCCAGAACCAGAGAAGCTAGAACTGGGTCCCAAATGTGACCCTACTCCTTATTTGGTGCTATTGACCAGGGCCCACACATATACAATAGGCCCTTGGTCAAAAGTAGTGGACTATATAGGAAACAGGGCCATTTAGAATGTAGCCCTGGCCTTGTGCTAAAGTAGTGGACTATATAGGAAACAGGGCCATTCAGAATGTAGCCCTGGCCTTGTGCTAAAGTAGTGGACAATATAGGAAACAGGGACATTTAGAATGTAGCCCTGGCCTTGTGCTAAAGTAGTGGACTATATAGGAAACAGGGCCATTCAGAATGTAGCCCTGGCCTTGTGCTAAAGTAGTGGACTATATAGGAAACAGGGCCATTCAGAATGTAGCCCTGGCCTTGTGCTAAAGTAGTGGACTATATAGGAAACAGGGCCATTCAGAATGTAGCCCTGGCCTTGTGCTAAAGTAGTGGAAACAGGGCCATTCAGAATGTAGCCCTGGCCTTGTGCTAAAGTAGTGGAAACAGGGCCATTCAGAATGTAGCCCTGGCCTTGTGCTAGCTGCTTCTAGACTCACCCCGCAGTACACGTCCTTGTTGAAGACCTGTGGTGGCAGAGCGGTGGGGTTTCCTGTCTTCTTCCTCATCTCTTCTTTGACCTCTGACCCCTGGGTGATGTCCACCGCCTTGTACTTGATCTTCTTAGAGTCCAGGAAGGAGAAGATCTGGCTCTGCTGCTGTTTTAGCTGATGTGTAAATAATAAAGAACAATTTTTATTTATTTAACTAGGCAAGTCAGTTAACAAGAAAATCTTATTAACAATGACGGCCTACCGGGGGTTAACTGCCTTGTTCAGAACGACAGATTTTTACTCTGTCAGCTCAGGGATTTGAACTTTCAACCTTTCAGTTACTAGTCCAACACTCTAAGCACTAGGCTACCTGCCGACCCAATCGTAACACTTAAAATATTTTGTCATATTAATAATTTATTTCTAACATTGTCTGCTTCCCAAATGGCACCCTTTCCCCTATATAGTGCACTGCTGTTGACCAGGGCCCATAAGGGTGAATCAGAGTCACCTATGGAAGGATATTGTAAAAATTTAACGATCTATACTTAATATACTTAGTATAACTTAATATTATAATGATTACAGAGGTAGTGGTACAGTATAACTTCATATTATAATGATTACAGAGGTAGTAGTACAGTATAACTTGATATTCTGATTATTACAGAGGTCCACCACATTCACAGTAGAGCTCAGGGACGGTGTGACGGTATCTCAGATTACAAGTTCTGATCTAGGATCTGTCCATGTAATCTAATTCATAGTGTTGTAAAAAGCACAACTGATCCTAAAATCAGAACTTTTACTCTGAGACGCTTGATAGCCTGCGTACGGTTGGTTCCGTGGTCCACAGAAAATCTGTTAGCCTGACAGAGGCAGGCCGAGCCGGGAGTGGCGTGGTAGGTGCAGCCGGGTAAACCTTTACATTTGAGTTATTTATCAGATGCTCTTGTCCAGAGCGACTTCCTGTTATTCATCTTAAGGTAGCTAGGTAAGACAACCACAACTCATAGTCAATACAACTCTCCTCGATAAAGCAGCTATCAGCAAAGTCAGAGCTGGTAAGTCAGAGCTAGTAAGTCAGAGCTAGTAAGTCAGAGCTAGTAAGTCAGAGCTAATAAGTCAGAGCTAATAAGTCAGAGCTAATAAGTCAGAGCTAATAAGTCAGAGCTGGTAAGTCAGAGCTGGTAAGAGAAGTGTTCAGTTTGACTTCTTCTTCTATATATCACTCAGGTAAAAGAGGCAGAGCGGTGAAGTGGATGCAGCCAGGTAAATGAATGAGACAGGTGAGAACACATACCTCTCTGGAACCGCTCGCGCTGCTGAAATACACGATGATAGACATGATACCTGATGATATATACTGCTACAAAATATCAATATAATATGATCCAGTTAAGTTTGTGTTCCAGTGGTGTGTTGTCCCATAGAGAGCTGTCTCTCTGTGTGTGTGTGTGGAGAGGAGTGGAGTGTAGACTGCTTCAAGGTGTCGCAACAGACAAGGTGAACAGGTTTAAACATGGCTTACCTGTTGGCCACACCCCCCTGGCTGCCGACCACTCCTGTTATGTCTATTTCTTGCTGTTGTCACACACACACATACATCACACACACATAGACACACACACACACACACACACATTACACACACAGATACACACGCATCACACACACACACAGATAGATACACACGCATCACACACACACATACACACACACACACACAGATAGATAGATACACACGCATCACACACACACATACACATACACACACACACACAGATAGATAGATACACACGCATCACACACACACACATACACACACATAGATAGAGAGAGAGAGAGAGAGAGAGGGAGAGAGAGAGAGACAGAGAGAGAGAGAGACAGAGAGAGAGACAGAGAGAGACAGAGAGAGAGAGAGAGAGAGAGAGAGAGAGAGAGACAGAGTGAGAGAGAGAGACAGAGACAGAGAGAGAGACAGAGAGAGACAGAGAGAGAGAGAGAGAGACAGAGTGAGAGAGAGAGACAGAGACAGAGAGAGAGAGAGTGGCATGCCATTGAGCACCTCAGAGAATGTTTGTCTCAGGTCTGAAGAGATGCAGAAGGTATATACAGTACATATATATACAGTACATATATACAGTACATATATATATATATATATATATACACAGCCTTCAGAAATAACCCTTTGACTTTTTCCACATTTTGTTGTTACAGCCTGAATTACATTGAGATGTTTTGTCACTACCCACAATACCCCATGATGTCAAAGTGGCATTGTGTTTTTACAAATTTGTACAAATTAATTTCAAATGAAAAGCTGAAATGTCTTGAGTCAATAAGTATTCAACCCCTTTGTTATGTCAAACCTAAATAAGTTCAGGAGTAAACATTTGCTTAACAAGTCCCATAATAAGTTGTATGGACTCACTGTGTGGAATAATAGTGTTTAACATGATTTTTGTAATGACGACCTCATCTCTGTACCCCACACTTACAGATAATTGTAAGGTCCCCTAGTTGAGCAGTGAATTTCAACCACAAAGACCAGGAAGGTTTTCCAGTGCCTCACAAAGAAGGGCACCTACTGGTAGATGTGTAAAAAAATAATTTAAAAAAAAGACATTGAATATACCTTTGAGCATGGTGAAGTTGTTAATTACACTTTGGATAGTGTATCAATAAACCCAGTCACTACAAATATACAGACGTCCTTCCTAATTCAGTTGCCAGAGAGGAAGGAAACCACTCAGGGATTTCACCATGAGACCAATGGTGACTTTAAAATAGTTACAGAGTTTAATGGCTGTGAAATGAAAACTGAGGATGGATCAACGACATTATAGTTACACCACAATACTAACCTAATGTAACGGTCGTCGTATGTAGTGGACCAAGGTGCAGCGGGTTGAGTGCTCATTTTAACGTTTATTGAACACTTAAATGACAAAACAAGAAAACGAACAACTGCACAGTATTGCAGGCTAACACAGCAGTGCAAAAACAACTTCCCACAAACCACAGGTGAAAAAAGGGCTACCTAAATATGACTCCCAATCAGCAACAACGATGTACAGCTGTTCCTGACTGAGAGCCATACCAGGCCAACACAAAGAAATACATAATATAGACAGAGCATAGAAATACAAAACATAGAACATAACCAAAACCCCCGGAATACTCTAAACAAACACCCCTCTACATAAACACATATCCCAACAAACCCCGAACCACATAAAACAAACACCCCTCTGCCACGTCCTGACCAAACTACAATAACAAATAACCCCTTTACTGGACGTGACAACTAAATGACAGAGTGAAAGAAGGAAGCCTGTACAGAATGAAAATATTCCAAAACATGCATCTGTTTTGCAACAAGGGACTAAAGTAAAACTGAAAAACATTTGGCAAAGCAATTAACATTTTGTCCTGAATAAAAAGTGTTATGTTTGGGCAAATCCAATACAACACATTACTGAGTACCACTCTTGATATTTTTAAGCATAGTGGTGGCTGCATCATGTTATGGGTATGCTTGTAATCGTTAAGGACTGGGGAGTTTTTCAGGATAAAAATAAATGGAATGGAGCGAATCACAGGCAAAATCCAAGAAGAAAACCTGGTTCAGTCTGCTTTCCACCAGACACTAGGAGATGAATTCACCTTTCAGCAGGACAATAACCTAAAACACCAAAGGTCAAATCTACACTGGAGTTGCTTACCAAGAACACAGTGAATGTTCTTGAGTTGCCGAGTTACAGTTTTGACCAAAATCTTCTTGTAAATCTATGGCAAGACCTGAACATGGCTGTTTAGTAACGATCAACAACCAATTTGCCAGAGCTTGAAGAATTTAGGAAATAATTGTCACGTCCTGACCAGTATAGGGGTTATTTGTGATTGTAGTTTGGTCAGGACGTGGCAGAGGGTATTTGTTTTATGTGGTTCGGGGTGGTGGTTTGTTTAGAAGGGTGTTTGATTTATTATTTCCGGGTTTTGGGTTATGTTCTATGTTTTTGTATTTCTATGTTCTTTCTAGTTTAGTATTTTCTATGTTAGGTAATTGGGTGTTGGACTCTCAATTGAAGGCAGGTGGTTGTAGTTGCCTTTGATTGAGAGTCCTATAATTAGGGATGTGTTTTGTTTGTTTATTGTGGGTAGTTGTCTTTAGCACTGCTGTTATGCGTGTAGCCTGTGAAACTGTTTCCTGTCGGTGTTTATTGGTTTTCCGTGTTCACAGTTTTTATTTAAAATGAATATAATGATGAGCACGCAACCCGCTACGCCTTGGTCCTCTCTTCATGAAGACAGACGTTACAATAATAATGGGCAGATATTGTACAATCCAGATGTGGAAATCTCTTAGAGAGATTACCCAGGAAGACTTACAGCTTTAATCGCCACCAAAGGTGATTCTAACATGTATTCACTCAAAGGTGTGAATACTTATGTAAACAAGATATTTCTGTATTTCATTTTCACTACATTTGCAAACATTTCTAAAAACATGTTTTCACTTTGTCATTATGTGGCATTGTTTGAGAAAGAACAAACAATTTAATCCATTTTGAATTCAGGCTGTAACACAACAAAATGTGGAAAACATCAAGGGGTATGAATACTTTCTGAAGGCACTGTACATATTTCCACTCAAAGTTCAGCATTCTGAAGAAACATGAGAATATGCATCCCAAAAATATGCATGTTACAATCATAGACTGTATGCAATAAAAACATTCTAATGAATCTTAGCATTGGCGATGGATTGCGGCAGTAGATTAAATACAAAACATTGGTTGACACATTTTAAATAATGGAGAAAAAATATATTTTTTAAACTGTGTACTTTCAAATATGTTCAATTAATTATATTGTAATGACCTCGATAGATCATAAGTAAGAGAATGTCCACAACAGGGGATCGAGTACTCAAATGTAACAGTTTATGAACCAGAACTCACACAGGCTACTGTTTGTCCGTAGCCTACGCCAAATAAATACGTTATTCCAGAAACAACGGGATATTCCAGAAAGATAGTTCAAATTTAGGATTCCCTGAACATACAGTCGTGACCAAAAGTTTTGAGAATGACACAAATTTAAATTTTCAAAGTTTGCTGCTTTAGATATTGTTGTCAGATGTTACTATGGAACACTGAAGTATAATTACAAGCATTTCATAAGTGTCAAAGGCTTTTATTGACAATTACATGAAGTTGATGCAAAGAGTCAATATTTGCAGTGTTGACCCTTCTTTTTCAAGACCTCTGCAATCTGCCCTGGCATGCTGTCAATTAACTTCTGGGCCACATCCTGACTGATGGCAGCCCATTCTTGCATAATCAATGCTTGGAGTTTGTCAGAATTTGTGGGTTTTTGTTTGTCCACCCGCCTCTTGAGGATTGACCACAAGTTCTCAATGGGATTAAGGTCTGGGGAGTTTACTGGCCATGGACCCAAAATATCGTTGTTTTGTTCCCCGAGCCACTTAGTTATCACTTTTGCCTTATGGCAAGGTGTTCCATCATGCTGGAAAAGGCATTGTTCATCACCAAACTGTTCCTGGATGGTTGGGAGAAGTTGCTCTCGGAGGATGTGTTGGTACCATTCTTTATTCATGCCTGTGTTCTTAGGCAAAATTGTAAGTGATCCCACTCCCTTGGCTGAGAAGCAACCCCACACATGAATGGTCTCAGGATGCTTTACTGTTGGCATGACACAGGACTGATGGTAGCGCTCACCTTTTCTCCGGAGAAGCTGTTTTCCAGATGCCACAAACAATCAGAAAGTGGATTCTTCTGATCCTGAGTCTTCTGATCCCTCCTGTCTCAGCCTCCAGTATTTATGCTGCAGTAGTTTATGTGTCGGGGGGCTAGGGTCAGTCTGTTACATCTGGAGTATTTCTCTTGTCTTATCCGGTGTCCTGTGTGAATTTAAATATGCTCTCTCTAATTCTCTCTTTCTTTCTTTCTCTCGGAGGACCTGAGCCCTAGGACCATGCCTCAGGACTATCCGGAATGATGACTCCTTGCTGTTCCCAGTTCACCTGGCCGTGCTGCTGCTCCAGTTTCAACTGTTCTGCCTGCGGCTATGGAACCCTGACCTGTTCACCGGACGTGCTACCTGTCCCAGACCTGTTGTCCCAGACCTGCTGGAACCCTGACCTATTCACCGGACGTGCTACCTGTCCCAGACCTGCTGTTTTCAACTCTCTAGAGACAGCAGGAGCGGTAGAGATACTCTCAAAGATCGGCTATGAAAAAGCCAACTGACACTTACTCTTGTGTTACTGACTTGTTGCACCCTCGACAACTACTATGATTATTATTATTTGACAATGCTGGTCATTTATGAACATTTGAACATCTAGGCCATGTGCTGTTATAATCTCCACCCGGCACAGCCAGAAGAGGACTGGCCACCCCTCATAGCCTGGTTCCTCTCTAGGTTTCTTCCTAGGTTCTGGCCTTTCTAGGGTGTTTTTCATAGCCACCGTGCTTCTACACCTGCATTGCTTGCTGTTTGGGGTTTTAGGCTGGGTTTCTGTACAGCACTTTGAGATATCAGCTGATGTACGAAGGGCTATATAAATACATTTGATTTGATTTGATGTCCAATCAATTGAATTTACCACAGGTGGACTCCAATCAAGTTGTAGAAACATCTCAAGGATGATCAATGGAAACAGGATGCACCCGAGCTCAATTTCGAGTCTCATAACAAAACGTCTGAATACATTTATTTTTATTTATCCTTTATTTAACTTATCTTATTTAACTTACTTATAATTACTTATGTAAATAAGTTATTTCAGGTTTTATTTTATTTTATACATTTGCAAAAATGTCTAAAAACCTGTTTTCGCTTTATCATTATGAGTTATTGTGTGTAGATTAATGAGGGATATTTTTTTATAAAAATAAAAAAATCAGTTTTAGAATAAGGCTGTAATTTAACAAAATGTTGGGAAAAAAGTCAAGGGCTCTGAATACTTTCCGAAGGCATTGTACACACCGTAGACAAGAGAAAGATGGTGACGTTCATAGAAAGAGCTATCAATAGCACTGCTGAAGTAGAGTCAACAAAACAGAGAGGATTCAGCTTCTAGCGAAAGCAGCTGGGACACACCTGAATATGACAGGGTTGCCATGGGAAGAGGTGGGAGATGACCTCAATCAAACCGAGGCAGGAAACATGGCTCAAACCGACTGTGGACTTTATCATACAGAGATATGTAGTGGTTCGTGGGGACAGAGAGGCGGGGGCACCTTCATAAAGCAAGGACTTCCTTACAGGATGCTAGGCAAAGGTATTGAACAGGAATATGTGGTGGTGGAGGTGTGGTTGAGAGGAGGGGTGATAGTGGTAGTGAACTACTATAATCCGTGTTAGATATTGGACCTGGAAGAGCTGGAGAGGGTGGATGGCCAGGATAGAAGTTAGATAATGTGGTGTGGGGATTTTAATACCTACAACACACTCTGGGTGGAGGGCCAGGATAGAAGTTAGGTAATGTGGTGTGGGGACTTTAATGCCTACAACACACTCTGGGTGGAGGGCCAGGATAGAAGTTAGATAATGTGGTGTGGGGACTTTAATGCCTACAACACACTCTGGGTGGAGGGCCAGGATAGAAGTTAGATAATGTGGTGTGGGGACTTTAATGCCTACAACACACTCTGGGTGGAGGGCCAGGATAGAAGTTAGATAATGTGGTGTGGGGACTTTAATGCCTACAACACACTCTGTCAAGCCCCGACAGAGTAGTTATTTGCTCTGATTCATGTGCAGTGTTGATGAGTCTCCTGTCCTTTAGGTCACGTAGCAGACAAGACGACCTGCTAAATGACGTACTACATCCACATGCAGGATTATACAGATGGGTTACAGATAACATTTAAAATGTGTTCCCTGATAAACACAGTGTCCCTGTTAATGTGTTCCTGAAAAGTCACCATCCACATGAAGCCTCTAGATAAAACAACTACAATAACATAATGATTATTCGACCTGTGTGCAATCAAAAGAACATGGTATGATGGCCAACTTGGTTAGCTATGGGATGAAATGAAAACTTTTCAACAAATCAACAGACCCCCCCCCCTAAAAAAAATATTTTACCAAGCTCGAGAAATACACTTTCAATCAGTACTGAGTTAAATGAACAACCAAAAATGTTTTGGAATGAACGCTTGCTGTCATCACCACTGTCCATTTAAATATAGTGTGAAGTTAACGCTTCAATAACAGGGTTCGTAGCTTAATCGTGAGTGTCGCCACTCGCCCTGGGATTTAATGGTCCTGGGATTGCCTGACGGAAAAGGATATTTTGACCATTCTCTTAACTGTAAAGTTTTTCTGACACCCCTCCATTTCCCGACACGCCGTTGAGTGTGAAGCGTCTTACTACTATGTTGGTCTGTTGTATTGTGGATTCTCCGAGCTGGTCACGGGTGCACCTCAGCCACACTCAAGGTCCTAAACGATATCATAACCGCCATCGATAAAAGACAGTACTGTGTAGCCATCTTCATCAACCTGGCCAAGGCTTTCGACTCTGTCAATCACCGTATTCTTATCGGCAGACTCAATAGCCTTGGTTACTCAAATGACTGCCTCGCTTGGTTCATCAACAACTTCTCAGACAGAGTTCAGTGTGTCAAATCGGATGGCCTGTTGTCCGGACTTCTGGCAGTCTATGGGGGTGCCACAGGGTTCAATTCTCGGGCCGACTCTTTTCTCTGTATACATCATTGATGTCGCTCTTGCTGCTGGTGATTCCCTGATCCACCTCTACGCAGACGACACCATTCTGTATACTTCTGGCCTTTCTTTGGACACTGTGTTAACTAACCTCCAGACAAGCTTCAATGCCATACAACTCTCCTTCCGTGGCCTCCAACTGCACTTAAATGCAAGAAAAACTAAATGCTTCAACCGATCGTTGCCTGCACCTGCCTGCCCGTCCAGCATCACTACTCTGGACGGTTCTTAGAATATGGGGACAACTACAAATACCTAGGTGTCTGGTTAGACTGTAAACTCTCCTTCCAGACTCACATCAAACATCTCCAATGCAAAATGAAATCTAGAATCGGCTTCCTATTTTGGAACAAAGCATCCTTCACTCATGCTGCCAAACATACCCTCGTAAAACTGACTATCCTACCAATCCTCGACTTCGGCGATGTCATTTACAAAATAGCCTCCAACACTCTACTCAACAAATTGGATGCAGTCTATCACAGTGCCATCCGTTTTGTCACCAAAGCCCCATATACTACCCACCACTGCGACCTGTACGCTCTCGTTGGCTGGCCCTCGGTTCATACTCGTCGCCAAACCCACTGACTCCAGGTCATCTACAAGACCCTGCTAGGTAAAGCCCCGCCTTATCTCAGCTCACTGGTCACCATAGCAGCACCCACTCGTAGCATGCACTCCAGCAGGTATATCTCACTGGTCACCCCCAAAGCCAATTCTTCCTTTGGCCGGCCGCCTCTCCTTCCAGTTCTCTGCTGCCAATGACTTGAACGAACTGCAAAAATCTCTGAAGTTGGAGACTCATATCTCCCTCACTAGCTTTAAGCACCAGCTGTCAGAGCAGCTCACAGATCACTGCACCTGTACACAGCCCATCTATAAATAGCCCATCCAACTACCTACCTCATCCCCATACTGTATTTATTTATTTATCTTGCTCCTTTGCACCCCAGTATCTCTACTTGCACATTCATCTTCTGCACATCTACCATTCCAGTGTTTAATTGCTATATTGTAATTACTTCGCCACCATGGCCTATTTATTGCCTTAACTCCCTTAACTTACCTCATTTGCACTCACTGTATATATACTTTTTGTTTTCTTTTTTCTACTGTATTATTGACTGTATGTTTGTTTATTCCATGTGTAACTCTGTGTTGTTGTATGTGTCGAACTGCTTTGCTTTATCTTGGCCAGGTCGCAGTTGTAAATGAGAGCTTGTTCTCAACTAGCCTACCTGGTTAAATAAAGGACTTGTTCTCTACTAGCCTACCTGGTTAAATAAAGGACTTGTTCTCTACTAGCCTACCTGGTTAAATAAGGGTGAAATAAATAAAATAAAAGAATAAAGAGGTATTTGGTTGTGAGACTCAGAAGAGTTACAGGGTGTTAAGTGGTGGTGTCCCATCCTTTCAGGCTGTTGGCTGAAATGAATAGCTGAAAGGATGGACTAAATATATTGTTTATTATTATTATAAAAAATAAAAACATTTGAGTGTAGTATTAGATGGTAGGGTATTTATTTATTTATATATATATTTTTTTCAATCAAAGTATAAGGGAGTTGTAGTCCAGTCTAGTAGGTGGCGGTAATGCAACATTTATTGGGACCAACCACCATTAAACCTCATAGAAGAAGACACAATTAACCAAAACAGACCCGCTTCTAGTCACCTTGATTTAATCCAACTTTCCCACTGCGTTCTTCATAGTCCTCGATATTACAAATGAATCTCCTTGACTGAACGTTCTGCTACACTATTTTATTGATAACGACCTATTAGACAGGCAGAATAATGGCCACCTACTTCTCGGGTCCTTCTGCCCTTAAATGAATGTCGCCGACTAAATGACGTCCTCTTTACCCGCTGTCACAGAGGAGATCGGGTGGGTTTCATGATCTCGCCAAAAACAATCTGTCGGATTGATCAAGCATCCTTTGTTTAAAATTCCCCACAGTCACCCTGTCATCATGGATAATAACTTTTCTATCATGTTTGGTCAATATTGCAGATTTTTAGGTCCCCCATCCATCGCTAATCGACAATGGCCGAGGAAGGGTAAGCGTGACTTCTCCCGCTGTGCGCTGAACCAGGACTAACTAACTAACTAACTCAATTGCACGTTTCAAAGTTGTATCATTTGTAAAGTGGGGATGTGTGAAATATTTCCACTCTAGAACTATTGATAACAGTAAAAATGAAACGTTAGTAAGCTAAGCATGTGTTTAGTTAAGCAGTTAACGTTAGCAAGTTAGGCATGTTTAGTCCTTTGGTTAGTTTTATTTTTTACCTTATTTAACAAGGCAAGTCAGTTAAGAACAAATTCTTATTTTCAATGACGGCCTACTGGGGAACAGCAGGTTAACTGCCTTGTTCAGGGGCAGAACGACAGATTTTGTACCTTGTCAGCTCTGGGATTCGATCCAGCAACCTTTCGGTTACTAGTCCAACACTCTAACCACTAGACTACCTACTATTTCTGTGAATATAGTGAGTTGACAGTGTAATGGTTAATTTCCGGCGGATGTGTGATGATTTACTTTCTTTAGTCGGATACCCCTTCACTCTAAATGATGAGTGAGATCCCCTGTCTGACACGCCAGGAAAACATTCAAACCAGCTCACTTATCTTAAAAGGCTAATTGTAGCTAATGTAACTCGTTTCCTCTAATCGTCTCCTCTCCTTGTTTCCTTGTCTCCTCTCCTTGTCCCCCACTGCAGCATCGCTGCTGGAGGTGTGATGGATGTCAACACCGCTCTCCCCGAGGTGCTCAAGACCGCCCTCATCCATGACGGCCTGGCTCGTGGTATCCGCGAGGCTGCCAAGGCCCTGGACAAGTGAGTGAATACTTCTGGTCCTCTTGTGTCCTAAATGGTTCCCTATTTAGTGCACTACTTTTGACCAGGGGCCCTGCACCTGTATTCAGCATTTCACTGTAAGGTCTACTACTGCTGAATACAACAGGTGTAGGTAGACCTTACAGTGAAATGCTGAATACAACAGGTGTAGTAGACCTTACAGTGAAATGCTGAATACAACAGGTGTAGTAGACCTCACAGTGAAATGCTGAATACAACAGGTGTAGTAGACCTTACAGTGAAATGCTGAATACAACAGGTGTAGTAGACCTCACAGTGAAATGCTGAATACAACAGGTGTAGTAGACCTCACAGTGAAATGCTGAATACAACAGGTGTAGTAGACCTCACAGTGAAATGCTGAATACAACAGGTGTAGTAGACCTCACAGTGAAATGCTGAATACAACAGGTGTAGTAGACCTCACAGTGAAATGCTGAATACAACAGGTGTAGTAGACCTCACAGTGAAATGCTGAATACAACAGGTGTAGTAGACCTTACAGTGAAATGCTGAATACAACAGGTGTAGTAGACCTCACAGTGAAATGCTGAATACAACAGGTGTAGTAGACCTTACAGTGAAATGCTGAATACAACAGGTGTAGTAGACCTCACAGTGAAATGCTGAATACAACAGGTGTAGTAGACCTCACAGTGAAATGCTTAATACAACAGGTGTAGTAGACCTCACAGTGAAATGCTGAATACAACAGGTGTAGTAGACCTCACAGTGCAATGCTGAATACAACAGGTGTAGTAGACCTCACAGTGAAATGCTGAATACAACAGGTGTAGTAGACCTCACAGTGAAATGCTGAATACAACAGGTGTAGTAGACCTCACAGTGAAATGCTGAATACAACAGGTGTAGTAGACCTCACAGTGAAATGCTGAATACAACAGGTGTAGACCTCACAGTGAAATGCTTAATACAACAGGTGTAGTAGACCTTACAGTGAAATGCTGAATACAACAGGTGTAGTAGACCTCACAGTGAAATGCTGAATACAACAGGTGTAGTAGACCTCACAGTGAAATGCTGAATACAACAGGTGTAGTAGACCTTACAGTGAAATGCTGAATACAACAGGTGTAGGTAGACCTCACAGTGAAATGCTGAATACAACAGGTGTATTAGACCTCACAGTGAAATGCTGAATACAACAGGTGTAGGTAGACCTTACAGTGAAATGCTGAATACAACAGGTGTAGTAGACCTCACAGTGAAATGCTGAATACAACAGGTGTAGTAGACCTGACAGTGAAATGCTGAATACAACAGGTGTAGGTAGACCTCACAGTGAAATGCTGAATACAACAGGTGTATTAGACCTCACAGTGAAATGCTGAATACAACAGGTGTAGGTAGACCTTACAGTGAAATGCTGAATACAACAGGTGTAGTAGACCTCACAGTGAAATGCTGAATACAACAGGTGTAGGTAGACCTCACAGTGAAATGCTGAATACAACAGGTGTAGTAGACCTCACAGTGAAATGCTGAATACAACAGGTGTAGTAGACCTTACAGTGAAATGCTGAATACAACAGGTGTAGACCTTACAGTGAAATGCTGAATACAACAGGTGTAGTAGACCTCACAGTGAAATGCTGAATACAACAGGTGTAGTAGACCTTACAGTGAAATGCTGACTACAACAGGTGTAGTAGACCTCACAGTGAAATGCTGAATACAACAGGTGTAGTAGACCTCACAGTGAAATGCTGAATACAACAGGTGTAGTAGACCTCACAGTGAAATGCTGAATACAACAGGTGTAGTAGACCTCACAGTGAAATGCTGAATACAACAGGTGTAGTAGACCTCACAGTGAAATGCTGACTACAACAGGTGTAGTAGACCTCACAGTGAAATGCTGAATACAACAGGTGTAGTAGACCTCACAGTGAAATGCTGAATACAACAGGTGTAGTAGACCTCACAGTGAAATGCTGAATACAACAGGTGTAGTAGACCTCACAGTGAAATGCTGAATACAACAGGTGTAGTAGACCTCACAGTGAAATGCTGAATACAACAGGTGTAGGTAGACCTTACAGTGAAATGCCGAATACAACAGGTGTAGTAGACCTTACAGTGAAATGCTGAATACAACAGGTGTAGTAGACCTCACAGTGAAATGCTGAATACAACAGGTGTAGTAGACCTCACAGTGAAATGCTGAATACAACAGGTGTAGTAGACCTCACAGTGAAATGCTGAATACAACAGGTGTAGTAGACCTCACAGTGAAATGCTGAATACAACAGGTGTAGTAGACCTCACAGTGAAATGCTGAATACAACAGGTGTAGTAGACCTCACAGTGAAATGCTGAATACAACAGGTGTAGTAGACCTTACAGTGAAATGCTGAATACAACAGGTGTAGTAGACCTCACAGTGAAATGCTGAATACAACAGGTGTAGTAGACCTCACAGTGAAATGCTGAATACAACAGGTGTAGTAGACCTCACAGTGAAATGCTGAATACAACAGGTGTAGTAGACCTTACAGTGAAATGCTGAATACAACAGAGAGGCTATATACAGTAGTGAGGCTATATACAGTAGAGAGGTTATACACAGTAGAGAGGCTATATACAGTAGAGAGGCTATATACAGTAGGGAGGCTATATACAGTAGAGAGGCTATATACAGTAGAGAGGCTATATACAGTAGAGAGGTTATATACAGTAGAGAGGTTATATACAGTAGAGAGGCTATACACAGTAGTGAGGCTATATACAGTAGAGAGGCTATATACAGTAGAGAGGCTATATACAGTAGTGAGGCTATATACAGTAGAGAGGTTATACACAGTAGAGAGGCTATATACAGTAGAGAGGCTATATACAGTAGAGAGGCTATATACAGTAGAGAGGCTATATACAGTAGAGAGGCTATATACAGTAGAGAGGCTATGTACAGTAGAGAGGCTATATACAGTAGAGAGGTTATATACAGTAGAGAGGCTATATACAGTAGAGAGGCTATATACAGTAGAGAGGCTATATACAGTAGAGAGGCTATATACAGTAGAGAGGCTATATACAGTAGAGAGACTATATACAGTAGAGAGGCTATATACAGTAGAGAGGCTATATACAGTAGAGAGGCTATATACACAGTAGAGAGGCTATATACACAGTAGAGAGGCTATATACACAGTAGAGAGGCTATATACACAGTAGAGAGGCTATATACACAGTAGAGAGGCTATATACACAGTAGAGAGGCTATATACAGTAGAGAGGTTATATACAGTAGAGAGGCTATATACAGTAGAGAGGCTATATACAGTAGAGAGGCTATACACAGTAGAGAGGCTATATACAGTAGAGAGGCTATATACAGTAGAGAGACTATATACACAGTAGAGAGACTATATACACAGTAGAGAGGCTATATACAGTAGAGAGGCTATATACAGTAGAGAGGCTATATACAGTAGGGAGGCTATATACAGTAGAGAGGCTATATACAGTAGAGAGGCTATATACAGTAGGGAGGCTATATACAGTAGAGAGGCTATATACAGTAGAGAGGCTATATACAGTAGAGAGGTTATATACAGTAGAGAGGTTATATACAGTAGAGAGGCTATACACAGTAGTGAGGCTATATACAGTAGAGAGGCTATATACAGTAGAGAGGCTATATACAGTAGTGAGGCTATATACAGTAGAGAGGTTATACACAGTAGAGAGGCTATATACAGTAGAGAGGCTATATACAGTAGAGAGGCTATATACAGTAGAGAGGCTATATACAGTAGAGAGGCTATATACAGTAGAGAGGCTATGTACAGTAGAGAGGCTATATACAGTAGAGAGGTTATATACAGTAGAGAGGCTATATACAGTAGAGAGGCTATATACAGTAGAGAGGCTATATACAGTAGAGAGACTATATACACAGTAGAGAGGCTATATACAGTAGAGAGACTATATACACAGTAGAGAGGCTATATACAGTAGAGAGGCTATATACAGTAGAGAGGCTATATACACAGTAGAGAGGCTATATACACAGTAGAGAGGCTATATACACAGTAGAGAGGCTATATACACAGTAGAGAGGCTATATACACAGTAGAGAGGCTATATACAGTAGAGAGGTTATATACAGTAGAGAGGCTATATACAGTAGAGAGGCTATATACAGTAGAGAGGCTATACACAGTAGAGAGGCTATATACAGTAGAGAGGCTATATACAGTAGAGAGGCTATATACACAGTAGAGAGGCTATATACACAGTAGAGAGGCTATACACAGTAGAGAGGCTATATACACAGTAGAGAGGCTATATACACAGTAGAGAGGCTATATACACAGTAGAGAGGCTATATACACAGTAGAGAGGCTATATACACAGTAGAGAGGCTATATACACAGTAGAGAGGCTATATACACAGTAGAGAGGCTATATACACAGTAGAGAGGCTATATACACAGTAGAGAGGCTATATACACAGTAGAGAGGCTATATACACAGTAGAGAGGCTATATACACAGTAGAGAGGCTATATACACAGTAGAGAGGCTATATACACAGTAGAGAGGCTATATACACAGTAGAGAGGCTATATACACAGTAGAGAGGCTATATACACAGTAGAGAGGCTACGTAACAGTAGAGAGGCTACGTAACAGTAGAGAGGCTACGTAACAGTAGAGAGGCTATATACACAGTAGAGGCTACGTAACAGTAGAGAGGCTACATACAGACACCGGTTAGTCAGGCTGATTGAGGTAGTATGTACATGTGGTTAAAGTGACTATGCATATATGATGAACAGCAGCAGCGTAAAAGAGGGGTTGGTTACTAGATGATAACTGTGTTGGTTCTATTTCTGATGTGATGGTAAATTTACTACTGATTGTTAATGGTGGTTTCTCACCTCCATCCAGGCGCCAGGCCCACCTCTGTGTTCTTGCTGCCAACTGTGACGAGCCCATGTACGTCAAGCTGGTGGAAGCCCTCTGCGCCGAGCATCAGATTAACCTCATCAAGGTATGGAGCTGGGGGGGACATGGGAGGGCATTGGGGGGGGGGGGGACATGGGAGGGCATGGGTAATGATAACTAGACTATATACACAGGGTACCAGGCTATATACACAGGGTACCAGTAATGATAACTAGGCTATATACACAGGGTACCAGTAATGATAACTAGGCTATATACACAGGGTACCAGTAATGATAACTAGGCTATATACACAGGGTACCAGGCTATATATGCACAGGGTACCAGGCTATATATGCACAGGGTACCAGGCTATATATGCACAGGGTACCAGGCTATATATGCACAGGGTACCAGTACTGAGTAATGATAACTAGGCTATATACACAGGGTACCAGGCTATATACACAGGGTACCAGTACTGAGTCATGATAACTAGGTTATATACACAGGGTACCAGGCTATATATGCACAGGGTACCAGGCTATATATGCACAGGGTACCAGGCTATATATGCACAGGGTACCAGGCTATATATGCACAGGGTACCAGGCTATATATGCACAGGGTACTAGGCTATATACACAGGGTACCAGTAATGATAACTAGGTTATATACACAGGGTACCAGGCTATATACACAGG
Organism: Salmo trutta; assembly: GCF_901001165.1. NCBI lineage: Eukaryota > Metazoa > Chordata > Actinopteri > Salmoniformes > Salmonidae > Salmo > Salmo trutta. Next base: position 39,483,619 of record NC_042991.1, read on the forward strand.
GTACCAGTACTGAGTAATGATAACTAGGCTATATACACAGGGTACCAGGCTATATACACAGGGTACCAGGCTATATACACAGGGTACCAGTACTGAGTAATGATAACTAGGCTATATACACAGGGTACCAGGCTATATACACAGGGTACCAGTACTGAGTAATGATAACTAGGCTATATACACAGGGTACCAGGCTATATACACAGGGTACCAGTACTGAGTCGATGTACAAGGGTATGAGGTAATTGACGTACAGTGGGGGGGGGAAGTATTTGATCCCCTGCTGATTTTGTACGTTTGCCCACTGACAAAGAAATGATCAGTCTATCATTTTAATAGTAGGTTTATTTGAACAGTGAGAGACAGAATAACAACAAAAACATCCAGAAAAACTCATGTCAAAAATGTTATAAATTGATTTCCATTTTAATGAGGGAAATAAGTATTTGACCCCCTCTCAATCAGAAAGATTTCCGGCTCCCAGGTGTCTTTTATACAGGTAACGAGCTGAGATTAGGAGCACACTCTTAAAGGGAGTGCTCCTAACCGCAGCTTGTTACCTGTAAAAAAGACACCTGTCCACAGAAGCAATCAATCAATCAGATTCCAAACTCTCCACCATGGCCAAGACCAAACAGTGGGGACTGCAGTCATGTTATTACTGCCCTATGGAGATACTAGGTGGTAGCACAGCTTATCTATTGAAACTCTCTTCTCCCCATCTCTGACCACCAGGTTGATGACAACAAGAAGCTGGGCGAGTGGGTTGGTCTGTGCAAGATCGACCGGGAGGGAAAACCCCGTAAGGTGGTGGGCTGCAGCTGTGTTGTGATCAAGGTATAAACACACTGCTCTGTTCTTGGAAACACCTCAGAGGGGAAAGCTACAGTAATGGTGTGAATCCACTATGAAGTCATGGAGGGCTCGGACTGCTCCTTGTGATGTCACAAACAGGGTAGTGAGGCGTCGGAACGCTCCTTGTGATGTCATAAACAGGGTAGTGAGGCGTCGGAACGCTCCTTGTGATGTCATTTACATATTTTTTTTAACATTTTAGTCATTTAGCAGACGGTCTTATCCAGAGCGACTTACAGTAGTGAATACATACATTTCATTTTTTTTTTTTTTTTCCCCATACTGGTCCCCCGTGGGAATTGAACCCACAACCCTGGCGTTGCAAACACCATGCTCTACCAACTGAGCCACACGGGACCAAACAGGGCAGTGAGGTGTCGGAACGCTCCTTGTGATGTCATAAACAGGGCAGTGAGGTGTCGGAACGCTCCTTGTGATGTCATAAACAGGGCAGTGAGGTGTCGGAACGCTCCTTGTGATGTCACAAACAGGGCAGTGAGGTGTCGGAACGCTCCTTGTGATGTCACAAACAGGGCAGTGAGGTGTCGGAACGCTCCTTGTGATGTCATAAACAGGGCAGTGAGGTGTCGGAACGCTCCTTGTGATGTCATAAACAGGGCAGTGAGGTGTCGGAACGCTCCTTGTGATGTCATAAACAGGGCAGTGAGGTGTCGGAACGCTCCTTGTGATGTCATAAACAGGGCAGTGAGGTGTCGGAACGCTCCTTGTGATGTCATAAACAGGGCAGTGAGGTGTCGGAACGCTCCTTGTGACGACTGTTTATGAAATGGCCATGTGGTTCCATGTGGCGGGTTAAATGTCCACTGTGCTCTGAGCGGTGTGGTGGTCGTGCCATAGCGGTGCGAGGGTCCGCAGTTTAAAAAACAAAAAAGCAAATTCCCCACCTGGAATTGCTAATAACCCTGCAACAGCCCGACTACATGTGAGAATCTATTCATGCACCCAAACCTAACCCGCAAATATCGAAAATGTACTATAGGTTACAGTCAAAGATGGCAAAAAAAAGGATGGGGGTGCAGGATAATTTGTTTTTTTTGCCTGGTTTACAGCGGCTATGTTCCCTGGTCCACATTTAGCCTACATTTGGTGTATCATTTTACTGCAAGAAATGCTTAATTCTGCAGGAGTTAATAAGGTTATGTAAGAAGTTATAAACCTAGTCAGTGTCCAGATGTCAGTTTCCATTTAACCCATCTGAATAGCAGGCTACAGTTCCCTTGACCTGCCATAGGCCTATTTTAAAGTCCCATCTTGTGACTGTTGAATTTGTGTAGCGCCTCACAATCACCACACAACATAGCCGGCACTGCTGATCCCAAAAGCATCATTTGGCAGTTGGCTGTGTTGGTTATTTGACGCGATCACAGTTAAACTCTAACGTTTAGGCTTATGCACTTAAACCAGAGAGCCGCAAATAATGAAAGAAAAACCTCAATGTAGCCTATAGATATAAATTACACAAGAATGATACATTTCTGGATTTAAGGTATTGTTTCTCTTTATTCAACCTGCCCGCCCATCAGCCACACAGTATTAAACCCGTCTGGACTGCGGGTTGTGAGTCATCAGTAGTGGGCCAGTCGAGTGCAGCTGCTGTGCTGTCAGTGTCATGCAGCTGCTTGTCCTATACAGCTGGCCAGAGTGTCTGCCAGGGTACGAGCCCCTACACCTCACTGTGGTGTCTGGAGTCCCAATTAATGGCAACATGTACCTTTTTTATTAGACTGAATCAACCTGTAACATACTGACCACAATGTACAACTCTACCTGTAACATACTTTGTGGTCAGTATGTACATGTTCTCTGTTCCAAATAGGTCCCTATTCCCTGTATAGTGCACTACTTTTTAGTATTAAGTTCACTATATATAAGGTGTCATTTGGGACACTTCTCAGTTTGTTCTAAACAATGAACTGTCCTGTAGCTAGTATCCTGTGTAACTGTTTTCTCCCCCCCCATCTCTACAGGACTATGGCAAGGAGTCTCAAGCTAAGGACGTGATTGAGGAATACTTCAAGGCCAAGAAATGAGGTGTCATTTTCAATAAAAGCTGAAATGCCGTTTCTGTCTGGAGAGTTAATTATTAAGTCCGGTCTGAGAGAGATACAGAGCTTTATTTAAAGGTACAGTCTGCCACTACTACAACCACTGTTGAGTGACTGAGCTGAAAACCTTTCAGACTCTTCTGTTAAAACAACGAGAGTCAACATACACGTTATCAAGATTCTAATCTTAATTGGCACATTTCAAACTGTCCTTTTTGTGAGGTACAGGCAGGAACTATTTCTGTAAAATGGTGGAGTCGATAAACCAGAATCGGAGGATCCATCGTTAAAATCTCTATAGTTTGGAAACGTTTTGTCTTCCTACAACGGCGATGGATTATACTAACCTTACTACATGGTTGTTGCAGGTTTGACTCGTTAGTTCTATTAGCTATGTCGTCTATGATGTTACTTTAGCTAATATGGTGACAACGATATAGGCTGTGTGCAGCGGTTATGATATGAAGGTTCAGCTTGGAAAGGATTCCTCGCCTGGTCACATACAGCTGATGTGTTGCGCATTGACGTCCACAAGCGACGGGAAGATGTGGAAGGAGGAGAGACGCGAGAAGGAACGACAACGTGGCTGCTATGAAAGTGAACTGTGTTTACATGTGATCAGGGGTGTATTCATTCAGCCGCTTCTGTTAAATCTTTTTACATTTTTTATTTTATTTCACCTTTATTTAACCAGGTAGGCTAATTGAGAACTTGTTCTCATTTACAACTGCGACCTGGCCAAGATAAAGCAAAGCAGTGTGACAGACAACACAGCTACACATGGGGTAAACAATAAACAAGCCAATAACATGATAAACAAGTCAATGACACAGTAGAAAAAAAGAAAGTATATACAGTGTGTGCTAAAAGGCATGAGGAGGTAAGGCAATAAATAGGCCATAGGAGCGAATAATTACAATTTAGCAGATTAACACTGGAGTGATAAATGAGCATATGAAGATGTGCATGTAGAGATACACAATGTTTCTTATGCGGAGCAAAACGGTGGGGGGGGGTAAAAAAGGGAATCGTCCTCACCTTAACCCCCTCTGATCTCTAGTATATTGTCTGTGAAGAAACGAAGGGGGAAAAAATCCAACACTTTTGTTTGGAATTCATGTGCAATGCTTTCAAAGTATTCATACCCCCTTGACTTATTCCACATTTTTGTGTTACAGCCTGAATTCAAAATGAATTAAATAGATGTGTGTAGATGTTATCTGACTTCACACCCCATAATGACAAAGTGAAAGCAATATATATATATATATATCAGAAATATCTCATTTATATAAGTATTCACACCCCTGAATCAATACTTTGTAGATGCACCGTTGGCAGTGATTACAAGTCTTTCTGGGTAAGTGTAAGAGCTTTCCACAACTGGATTGCCCTGATTCATTTCAGAAATTCTTCCAAGTCTGGTTTAATTGGTTGTTGATTGCTAGGCAAACATTTATTCAGCTCTCATCCATTTTATATGCAGATGATTGTCTTGTACACAGTTGGCCCCAACCTGGATTTTGTGTTAAAACGCTTTACAACAAAGCTTTCTTAATGTCCAACAACTTTTCTCTGCCCTTAACCTTGTTCTGAACAGCTCCAAAACAAAGGTAATGTGGTTTGGTAAGAAGAATGCCCCTCTCCCCACAGGTGTGATTACTACCTCTGAGGGTTTAGAGCTGGAGGTAGTCACCTCATACAAGTACTTGGGAGTATGGCTAGACAGTACACTGTCCTTCTCTCAGCACATATCAAAGCTGCAGGATAAGGTTAAATCTAGACTTGGTTTCCTCTATCGTAATCGCTCCTCTTTCACCCCAGCTGCTAAACTAACCCTGATTCAGATGGTCATCCTACCCATGCTAGATTAGTTACCCTCTTATAGGGACAAGGACTTCTCTCCAGCTACAAGACAGGAGGCTCCTCCTCTCAGTGCTGTTAGTCTGAATCATGGAGGGGGGGGGGTTCTCCCTCTACAGGTAGCCCAAATCTGATATTTTTTCCCACTAATTGATCTTAGGACCAATCAGAAAAGTTTGGAAAGTGAAAAGATCTGATAAGATTGGTCAAAGGGCCAATTAGTGGAAAACAAAGATCAGAATTGTGCTACCTGTGTAAACTCAACCGAAGTTGGTTTACTGGAGATCAGTGACAGGATCCACGTGCACTTTCACAACCTCATCGAGTCGAACCAGTCGATGGCGTGTACTGGTTCAGGGAGAGCACAGCGACGCTGTCGCGGTGAGCGGCTGTACTCCTTTTACGGTCATGACACACAGTGATGACTTGTGTTTCTGCAGCGTGATTGGTACAGGGGGCGGTGGGGTGTGTTTCTGCAGCGTGATTGGTACAAGGGGCGGTGGGGTGTGTTTCTGCAGCGTGATTGGTACAGGGGGCGGTGGGGTGTGTTTCTGCAGCGTGATTGGTACAGGGGGCGGTGGGGTGTGTTTCTGCAGCGTGATTGGTACAGGGGGCGGTGGGGTGTGTTTCTGCAGCGTGATTGGTACAGGGGGCGGTGGGGTGTGTTTCTGCAGCGTGATTGGTACAGGGGGCGGTGGGGTGTGTTTCTGCAGCGTGATTGGTACAGGGGGGGTGGGGTGTGTTTCTGCAGCGTGATTGAGGTAATGTAACTGGTGTGATTGGTACAGGGGGGGGTGGGGTGTGGTCCTGGAGAGCACTGTCCTTTCTCTGTCTGAAGGAGATTGTGTGACTACACAGAGCAAACAAATAATCGGTAAAAACACAGTGTTACCGCTTTGTTTACCCTGGCCAGAGGGACAGGGTCCTAGTAGGCTGTAAATACAGTGTTACCGCTTTGTTTACCCTGGCCAGAGGGACAGGGGTGTAGTAGGCTGTAAATACACAGTGTTACTGCTTTGTTTACCCTGGCCAGAGGGACAGGGGTCCTAGTAGGCTGTAAATACAGTGTTACTGCTTTGTTTACCCTGGCCAGAGAAACAGGGTCCTAGTAGGCTGTAAATACAGTGTTACTGCTTTGTTTACCCTGGCCAGAGGGACAGGGTCCCAGTAGGCTGTAAATACAGTGTTACCGCTTTGTTTACCCTGGCCAGAGGGACAGGGTCCTAGTAGGCTGTAAATACAGTGTTACTGCTTTGTTTACCCTGGCCAGAGGGACAGGGGTGTAGTAGGCTGTAAATACAGTGTTACCGCTTTGTTTACCCTGGCCAGAGGGACAGGGTCCTAGTAGGCTGTAAATACAGTGTTACCGCTTTGTTTACCCTGGCCAGAGGGACAGGGGTGTAGTAGGCTGTAAATACACAGTGTTACTGCTTTGTTTACCCTGGCCAGAGGGACAGGGGTCCTAGTAGGCTGTAAATACAGTGTTACTGCTTTGTTTACCCTGGCCAGAGAAACAGGGTCCTAGTAGGCTGTAAATACAGTGTTACTGCTTTGTTTACCCTGGCCAGAGGGACAGGGTCCCAGTAGGCTGTAAATACAGTGTTACCGCTTTGTTTACCCTGGCCAGAGGGACAGGGTCCTAGTAGGCTGTAAATACAGTGTTACTGCTTTGTTTACCCTGGCCAGAGGGACAGGGGTGTAGTAGGCTGTAAATACAGTGTTACCGCTTTGTTTACCCTGGCCAGAGGGACAGGGTCCCAGTAGGCTGTAAATACACAGTGTTACTGCTTTGTTTACCCTGGCCAGAGGGACAGGGTCCTAGTAGGCTGTAAATACACAGTGTTACTGCTTTGTTTACCCTGGCCAGAGGGACAGGGGCCTAGTAGGCTGTAAATACACAGTGTTAATGCTTTGTTTACCCTGGCCAGAGGAACAGGGTCATAGTAGGCTGTAAATACAGTGTTACTGCTTTGTTTACCCTGGCCAGAGGGACAGGGGTGTAGTAGGCTGTAAATACAGTGTTACTGCTTTGTTTACCCTGGCCAGAGGGACAGGGGTGTAGTAGGCTGTAAATACAGTGTTACTGCTTTGTTTACCCTGGCCAGAGGGACAGGGGTGTAGTAGGCTGTAAATACAGTGTTACTGCTTTGTTTACCCTGGCCAGAGGGACAGGGGTGTAGTAGGCTAGCTAGACGATGCAGCTGCTGTTAGTAGCCTACAGTTGATAAGACTGGAGAATAGTCTAGTTTCCATGCGACCCAGCATGTCAGATCAGTAGTGTCTAGGTGTATAGGCTGCTACAGCATTTGTGGGAAGAGATTTTGCTTGTGTTGGATCGGGAGTGATGTGTTACCATGCTTGCTAAATATATACCCGGAGGAAAGTGGAGAGCGTGTCTTGTTCTGTTCGTTGTGCCGATGGATAGAGGACTCATCACGGATATAACCTGTTTTAGCATGGACATCCACCATGCTTCCGCCATTTTAAAGTAGTCAACTGGTTGGGGATTGCTATGGATTGTAGCCTCAATGTTGTTGCCCATGCTGTCACAGACTCTATAATGGCACAGATATAAAGATGAGTTCTCTATCTATCTATCTATCTATCTCTATGGAGCTGCCCATGCTGTCATAGACTATTATAGGGCAGATATACAGATGTGTCCTCTATCTATCTCTATGGAGCTGCCCATGCTGTCATAGAATCTATAATGGCACAGATATAAAGATGAGTCCTCTATCTATCTCTATGGAGCTGCCCATGCTGTCATAGACTATTATAGGGCAGATATAAAGATGAGTCCTCTATCTATCTCTATGGAGCTGCCCATGCTGTCACATACTCTATATGACACAGATATAAAGATGAGTCCTCTATCTATCTCTATGGAGCGGCCCATGCTGTCATAGACTATTATAGGACAGATATAAAGATGAGTCCTCTATCTATCTCTATGGAGCTGCCCATGCTGTCATAGACTATTATAGGACAGATATAAAGATGAGTCCTCTATCTATCTCTATGGAGCTGCCCATGCTGTCATAGACTATTATAGGACGATATAAAGATGAGTCCTCTATCTATCTCTATGGAGCTGCCCATGCTGTCATAGAATCTATAATGGCACATATATAAAGATGAGTCCTCTATTTCTATGGTTGTGCCCTGCGACATGCGACTTCCGTGAATCTGATTGTGAAGGACAGAGAAATTGTACACATACACACACAGGAGTGGCTCATGGCACCCGCCTGTCTCCATAGGCAGCCTACCGCCTGTCTCCATAGGCAACCTACCGCCTGTCTCCATAGGCAGCCTACCGCCTGTCTCCATAGGCAACCTACCGCCTGTCTCCATAGGCAACCTACCGCCTGTCTCCATAGGCAACCTACCGCCTGTCTCCATAGGCAACCTACCGCCTGTCTCCATAGGCAGCCTACCGCCTGTCTCCATAGGCAACCTACCGCCTGTCTCCATAGGCAATCTACCGCCTGTCTCCATAGGCAACCTACCGCCTGTCTCCATAGGCAACCTACCGCCTGTCTCCATAGACAACCTACCGCCTGTCTCCATAGGCAACCTACCGCCTGTCTCCATAGGCAACCTACCGCCTGTCTCCATAGGCAACCTACCGCCTGTCTCCATAGGCAACCTACCCGGAGAACAGAGCCTAAACTGGGAGAGATTGTAATCTCTGGCAACACTGCCACCTACCAGTCAGGTTAATCATTGCAAGCACATGTCTCTAATTCACCCCCACCCTCCCCACTCTCTCTCCTCTCAGTGAAGTGAATACTGACTACAGTAGAATGTGTGATCGGAGGTGATGCTCTAGCGCTCTCTTTAGGTTGAATAATGAATTACAGGTGTGATCACGTTCCCAGTTCATCTTCACCCTTCTGTCTACCAGCAGGGGGTGCTCTTAGACAGAGCACTGCTTCATAGCGATGGCGAGGCCCCATCCAGAAACAAGCCTTTACTCATGGCCCACACACTTGTCTACATCTGAGAGGATTGATCTGAATCAGAAGGAAATGTAGTCTAAAAGGGGCCATCTGCTATTTTTGGACTTTTAAATGAATGATTCTTGAAGAATATAGTTTATAAATGCCTCATGAGCTCAATTAAACTGTCGTATCCACTCAGACCCCAAAATATAAGAGTGTTTTACTCCATTGTTTACAAACACTGTACTTATAAACAAACACTGTATAACTTCAGAACATGGTTAAAAGTAGCATTTCGATTTCATGGATGGTCAGTCCTTCTTACATTTTTCCAGACCCATCCCGCCGCTGTTTAGCTTTTATAAAAAGGTCATGTTCGCTAATTTAAACGCTACATTTTTCTACTGAAGTAGGCAACTACAGAATATATATAAAATATGGGATGATTCTTTGTCTCTCTCCCAAATATTCTCACACAAATTCTCACAAAAGAGAGCGAGAAACAGAGAGAGAAAATGGGAGAGAGGAGAAGGAGGAGGGGAGGATGAGGAACGAGGGTAGGCCTACGAGCAACCGACCATACACGTGCCGAACATCTCTAATTAAATTAGATTTTCCTTTCTCTTTTTTCCCCCCCATCTCGATTGGGCAGCGCTCCAACAGCTATTAGCCAGAGCAGCCTGCTCAGCACATGGGAATCCCCAACCCTTGCCCCCGTTATCTCACTAATGACCCACCTCCTCTCTCCCTCATCCCCCTCTCCTCCCTATACCCCACTCCCACCATCTCTCTCTCAGGCGGACAATTGTATTTTCTTCCCGGTGGTCTGGTCCCTTAAGGGGTGAGAGGGGAGAGGGCAGGGGAGAGGAGAGGGCAGGGGAGAGGAGAGGGCAGGGGAGAGGACAGGGGGGAGAGAGGGGAGAGGGGAGAGGAGAGGGGAGGGGAGAGAGAGGAGAGAGAGGGGAGAGGAGAGGGGAGGGGAGAGGGCAGGGGAGGGGAGAGAGAGGGGAGAGGAGAGGGGAGAGGAGAGGAGAGGGGAGAGGAGAGGGGAGAGAGAGGGGAGAGGGTGTGTCACAGCGATGCTGATGTATTGGGTCGGAAGGATGCTTTCAATAGGGCTCGGTCCCAAATGGCACCCTAATGAAAGTTTTCTAGATCAAATCCCCCGAGCTGACAAGGTAAAAATCTGTCGTTCTGCCTCTGAACAAGGCAGTTAACCCACTGTTCCCTGGTAGGCTGTCATTGTAAATAAGAATTTGTTCTTTAACTGACTTGCCTAGTTAAATAAAGGTTAAAAATAAATAAAAAATGAGAGGGGGAAGTAATTGCTGTATTTACAGATGCTACTGTAATTTAACCCCACAGATTACAGTACAGTACCGTATCTTTGGAGCTCCAAAAACCTTTTGACCACTAGTGGGTGTATGGTATTGTTGTTTCTGACTCATTAACATATTTTGAGGCATGTCTTGTAAAAGACTATATTTGTTGCACATGTGAGTTAGAATGCTGTACCAATTGAACTCCTATGTGATTATAGTGCCCCATTAATGTGAAATGTATAGGGCACAGATTGGAGTGGCAGCCATGTTTTGTTTTGCGCTGTAGTCACTGCCAGTTTGGAAGCCTTTGTTATTAAGGCCTCTAGAAGTGGATGTGATATAAAACACCATCTCTATTCATTCATATGCTGTAATGTGTAAACACTTTACCTAGCAGCAACCTGCTTTCACCAATCTCTTGTAATTACAGTAAAATACTGTGAAATACAAAACCCCTCCCCTCAAAGAATGTAGTTCATTCATTCATTAATTCATTCTGATTACAGTAACATTTACTTTAAAAAAAGAAGTATAATACAGTATTTTTATGGTATTGTACTGTGTGTCATTATACAGGACTTGTTTTGATACTGTAGTTAGATTACAGATTATTTAGTAAACAGTTAGCCTATGTTTACTAATCTACTTTCAGATCGGTGAGAAAATATCCAAATTGAAATGTATCCAATAACACTTATACTCTTTGAAATAATATGATACACGGCCTAACTAAATTCAAACAAATAAATTAAAACATTTACGGAAATACCTATTTTATGGGCCACATAGGAGTATGAATATTTTACTTCCTAATTCTGTCTTCCGTACAGGCTATAACGTGATATAGGCTACATTTGTCTTCTTTGATTTTAGTTTTGTTATAGGGACATTTTACAGGGATAACTAAGTTATATTTTAATGGATAAAACCACAAACGAGAGCTTTTTCTATTCTATTCTAGTATGCAAGAACATACGCCTATTTATAAAACGGATGAGCTCAATGATTATTGATTTATTCCCCGTCTCTGTGATCACTACAGTCAATGAATGAATGTAGCCTAGGTCTCCTCTCCTTTAGTCTAAAGTCAGTCCCAGCGGGGCTGTGTGAGGGTCATCCCGTCCCGCCAGTGGATCGTTACAATAACACGGTTATAATGGATGGATGGAGGCGCTTGTTATTACTCCACGGTCCGCTCTGCACTCTGCTGCGCTCTCTACAACACAGGCAGGAATTCTCTGATGGACAACGAGTTTGCAGCTCAGGACAGTTCGTGTGTGTGTGTGTGTGTGTGTGTGTGTGTGTGTGTGTGTGTGTGTGTGTGTGTGTTGCTTGCTTCTCTCCCTTCCTCCATTGCGCCAAAGCCAGCTGCATAAATATCTGTCTGCGGAGTGTAAACAGTGCGGTCATAACCCGCGTGAATTAAACAAGGCGTCTGCAGCGGGATTAAGCGCCGTGCGGACATTTACCACTTTCAAAACGGCTGTTAATTTAAACAATGAACTTCAAACCCACATACC
>NC_042991.1:39500191-39563501 GCF_901001165.1 Salmo trutta
TCTCAGCCTGTCTGTTCTCAGCCTGTTCTCAGCCTGTTCTCAGCCTGTTCTCAGCCTGTTCTCAGCCTGTTCTCAGTCTGTTCTCAGTCTGTTCTCAGCCTGTTTTCAGTCTGTTCTCAGCCTGTTCTCAGCCTGTTCTCAGCCTGTTCTCAGCCTGTTCTCAGCCTGTTCTCTGTCTGTTCTCTGTCTGTTCTCAGCCTGTTCTCAGTCTGTTCTCAGTCTGTTCTCAGCCTGTCTGTTCTCAGCCTGTCTGTTCTCAGCCTGTCTGTTCTCAGTCTGTTCTCTGTCTGTTCTCTGTCTGTTCTCAGTCTGTCTGTTCTCAGTCTGTCTGTTCTCAGTCTGTTCTCAGTCTGTTCTCAGTCTGTCTGCTCTCAGTCTGCTCTCAGTCTGCTCTCAGTCTGTTCTCTGTCTGTTCTCTGTCTGTTCTCTGTCTGTTCTCTGTCTGTTCTCTGTCTGTTCTCAGTCTGTTCTCAGTCTGTCTGTTCTCAGTCTGTTCTCAGTCTGTTCTCAGTCTGTTCTCAGTCTGTTCTCAGTCTGTCTGCTCTCAGTCTGTTCTCTGTCTGTTCTCTGTCTGTTCTCTGTCTGTTCTCTGTCTGTTCTCAGCCTGTTCTCAGTCTGTTCTCAGCCTGTCTGTTCTCAGCCTGTCTGTTCTCAGCCTGTCTGTTCTCAGCCTGTCTGTTCTCAGCCTGTCTGTCCTCAGCCTGTCTGTTCTCAGCCTGTCTGTTCTCAGCCTGTCTGTTCTCAGTCTGTTCTCTGTCTGTTATCTGTCTGTTCTCAGTCTGTTCTCTGTCTGTTCTCAGTCTGTCTGTTCTCAGTCTGTTCTCAGTCTGTCTGTTCTCAGTCTGTCTGGTCTCAGTCTGTTCTCAGTCTGTTCTCTGTCTGTTCTCTGTCTGTTCTCTGTCTGTTCTCAGTCTGTCTGTTCTCAGTCTGTCTGTTCTCAGTCTGTTCTCAGTCTGTTCTCTGTCTGTTCTCAGTCTGTCTGTTCTCAGTCTGTTCTCAGTCTGATCTCAGTCTGTTCTCTGTCTGTTCTCAGCCTGTCTGTTCTCAGTCTGTCTGTTCTCAGTCTGTCTTTTCTCAGTCTGTCTGTTCTCTGTCTGTTCTCTGTCTGTCTGTTCTCAGTCTGTTTGTTCTCAGTCTGTTCTCAGTCTGTTCTCAGTCTGTTCTCAGTCTGTTCTCAGTCTGTTCTCAGTCTGTTTTCAGTCTGTTCTCAGTCTGTTCTCAGTCTGTTCTCAGCCTGTTCTCAGCCTGTCTGTTCCCTGTCTGTTCTCAGTCTGTTCTCAGTCTGTTCTCTGTCTGTTCTCTGTCTGTTCTCTGTCTGTCTGTTCTCAGTTTGTCTGTTCTCAGTCTGTCTGTTCTCAGTCTGTTCTCAGTCTGTTTGTTCTCAGTCTGTCTGTTCTCAGTCTGTTCTCAGTCTGTCTGTTCTCAGTCTGTCTGTTCTCAGTCTGTCTGTTCTCAGTCTGTTCTCAGTCTGTTCTCAGTCTCTTCCCAGCCTGTTTTCAGTCTGTTCTCAGCCTGTTCTCAGCCTGTTCTCAGCCTGTTCTCAGTCTGTTCTCAGTCTGTTCTCAGTCTGTCTGTTCTCAGTCTGTTCTCAGTCTGTTCTCAGCCTGTTCTCAGCCTGTTCTCAGTCTGTTCTCAGTCTGTTCTCAGTCTGTTCTCAGCCTGTTCTCAGCCTGTTCTCAGTCTGTTCTCAGTCTGTCTGTTCTCAGTCTGTTTGTTCTCAGTCTGTCTGTTCTCAGTCTGTTCTCAGTCTGTCTGTTCTCAGTCTGTCTGTTCTCAGTCTGTCTGTTCTCAGTCTGTTCTCAGTCTGTTCTCAGTCTGTTCTCAGTCTGTCTGTTCTCAGTCTTGTTCTCAGTCTTGTTCTCAGTCTTGTTCTCAGCCTGTTCTCAGCCTGTTCTCAGTCTGTTCTCAGTCTGTTCTCAGCCTGTTCTCAGTCTGTTCTCAGTCTGTTCTCAGTCTGTCTGTTCTCAGTCTGTTCTCAGTCTGTTCTCAGCCTGTTCTCAGCCTGTTCTCAGTCTGTTCTCAGTCTGTTCTCAGTCTGTTCTCAGTCTGTTCTCTGTCTGTTCTCTGTCTGTTCTCTGTCTGTTCTCAGTCTTGTTCTCAGCCTGTTCTCAGTCTGTCTGTTCTCAGTCTGTTCTCAGTCTGTTCTCAGTCTCTTCCCAGCCTGTTTTCAGTCTGTTCTCAGCCTGTTCTCAGCCTGTTCTCAGCCTGTTCTCAGTCTGTTCTCAGTCTGTTCTCAGTCTGTCTGTTCTCAGTCTGTTCTCAGTCTGTTCTCAGCCTGTTCTCAGCCTGTTCTCAGTCTGTTCTCAGTCTGTTCTCAGTCTGTTCTCAGTCTGTTCTCTGTCTGTTCTCTGTCTGTTCTCAGTCTGTCTGTTCTCAGTCTTGTTCTCAGTCTGTCTGTTCTCAGTCTGTTCTCAGTCTGTTCTCTGTCTGTTCTCTGTCTGTTCTCAGTCTGTCTGTTCTCAGTCTGTCTGTTCTCAGCCTGTTCTCAGCCTGTTCTCATTCTGTTCTCAGTCTGTTCTCAGTCTGTTCTCAGCCTGTTCTCAGTCTGTTCTCAGTCTGTTCTCAGTCTGTCTGTTCTCAGTCTGTTCTCAGTCTGTTCTCAGCCTGTTCTCAGCCTGTTCTCAGTCTGTTCTCAGTCTGTTCTCAGTCTGTTCTCAGTCTGTTCTCTGTCTGTTCTCAGTCTTCTCAGTCTGTCTGTTCTCAGTCTGTCTGTTCTCAGTCTGTTCTCAGTCTGTTCTCAGTCTGTTCTCAGTCTGTTCTCAGTCTGTCTGTTCTCAGTCGGTTCTCAGTCTGTCTGTTCTCAGTCTGTCTGTTCTCAGTCTGTTCATTCTCAGTCTGTTCATTCTCAGTCTGTTCATTCTCAGTCTGTCTGTTCTCAGTCTGTTCTCAGTCTTTCTGATCTCAGTCTGTTCTCAGTCTGTCTGTTCTCAGTCTGTCTGTTCTCAGTCTGTCTGTTCTCAGCCTGTCTGTTCTCAGTCTTGTTCTCAGTCTGTTCTCAGTCTGTTCTCAGTCTGTTCTCAGTTTGTTCTCAGTCTGTCTGTTCTCAGTCTGTTCTCAGTCTCTCTGTTCTCAGTCTGTTCTCTCTCAGTCTGTTCATTCTCAGTCAGTCTGTTCTCAGTCTGTTCTCAGTCTGTTCTCAGTCTGTTCTCAGTCTGTTCTCAGCCTGTTCTCAGTCTGTCTGTTCTCAGTCTGTCTGTTCTCAGCCTGCCTATTCTCAGCCTGTTCTCAGTCTGTTCTCAGCCTGTTCTCAGTCTGTTCTCAGTCTGTTCTCAGTCTGTTCTCAGTCTGTCTGTTCTCAGTCTGTCTGTTCTCAGTCTGTCTGTTCTCAGTCTTGTTCTCAGTCTTGGTCTCAGTCTTGTTCTCAGTCTGTCTGTTCTCAGTCTGTTCTCAGTCTGTTCTCAGTCTGTTCTCAGTCTGTCTGTTCTCAGTCTGTTCTCAGTCTGTCTGTTCTCAGTCTGTCTGTTCTCAGTCTGTTCATTCTCAGTCTGTTCATTCTCAGTCTGTCTGTTCTCAGTCTGTTCTCAGTCTTTCTGATCTCAGTCTGTTCTCAGTCTGTCTGTTCTCAGTCTGTCTGTTCTCAGTCTGTCTGTTCTCAGTCTGTCTGTTCTCAGCCTGTTCTCAGCCTGTTCTCAGCCTGTTCTCAGCCTGTTCTCAGCCTGTTCTCAGTCTGTCTGTTCTCAGTCTGTCTGTTCTCAGTCTGTCTGTTCTCAGTCTGTCTGTTCTCAGTCTGTCTGTTCTCAGTCTGTCTGTTCTCAGTCTGTCTGTTCTCAGTCTGTTCTCAGTCTTGTTCTCAGTCTTCTCAGTCTGTCTGTTCTCAGTCTGTCTGTTCTCAGTCTGTCTGTTCTCAGTCTGTTCTCAGTCTGTTCTCAGTCTGTCTTGTTCTCAGCCTGTTCTCAGTCTGTCTGTTCTCAGTCTGTTCTCAGTCTGTTCTCAGTCTGTCTGTTCTCAGTCTGTCTGTTCTCAGTCTGTCTGTTCTCAGTCTGTCTGTTCTCAGTCTGTTCTCAGTCTGTTCTCAGTCTGTTCTCAGTCTGTCTGTTCTCAGTCTGTCTGTTCTCAGTCTGTTCTCAGTCTGTTCTCAGTCTGTCTGTTCTCAGTCTTGTTCTCAGTCTTGTTCTCAGTCTTGTTCTCAGTCTGTCTGTTCTCAGTCTGTCTGTTCTCAGTCTGTCTGTTCTCAGTCTGTCTGTTCTCAGTCTGTTCTCAGTCTGTTCTCAGTCTGTTCTCAGTCTGTTCTCAGTCTGTTCTCAGTCTGTCTGTTCTCAGTCTGTTCTCAGTCTGTTCTCAGTCTGTTCTCAGTCTGTCTGTTCTCAGTCTGTCTGTTCTCAGTCTGTTCTCTCTCAGTCTGTTCATTCTCAGTCTGTTCATTCTCAGTCTGTCTGTTCTCAGTCTGTTCTCAGTCTGTTCTCAGTCTGTTCTCAGTCTGTTCTCAGTCTGTCTGTTCTCAGTCTGTCTGTTCTCAGTCTGTCTGTTCTCAGTCTGTCTGTTCTCAGCCTGCCTGTTCTCAGCCTGTTCTCAGTCTGTTCTCAGCCTTGTTCTCAGCCTGTTCTCAGCCTGTTCTCAGCCTGTGGGCATCATGTTGTGTAGTGATCCAATATCCATAGCCATGCCATTTAACAGTTATCACTGGCCCTTGCTCAGCTTTACTCACCAAGAGCCCAACGCCGAGCCTTCTTACTAGCAAAGTCACTGATCAAGTCTTTGAAGTCCAGCTTTCTAGCTAACTGACTTTCAATGGACAGCATGGCAAGACTGCAAAGCCTGTCCTGGGACATAGTGGACCTCAAATAGTTTTTTAATCAGCTTACTGAAAGCTGTCTCGCCACCAGCAATAGTCACAGGCAAAATATACGTAAATCAATGCACACTTCTCCAAAAATGCTTTGCAGCTGCATCTTACAAATTGCATTCAGGTGACCAAGAGGGGACAAGTTAGGAGGGTAAAGTGGCAGCATATACAGTGTTCAGGTGTCTTACTTCCTTATGAAACTCAGGTGTAAGATCTCTGGAATACTTCATGATCAGTGGTTGGCACACAGAAGGGACTTTATCCTCCACGAATCTGCCCAACTTTCAGAACGAACAGCAGAAAATACTTCTAATTTTTTTTTGCAGTGGTGTGGAACCTTAGTGTCCAAGTCACTTAGGATATTGTCCATAGCAGTAAAAATGTCCTGAGCTGTCTCCTCTTGAGAGGTCTCGTCATGGAATCTCTTCCTTTCCTCTGGCGGCTGTGTTCCCTTGATAAAGTGAGGTGCAACATCCATTTGGGTAGCAATCAGTGTTACCTCAGACAGGAGCGACTCCCATCCATCTCTAAGAGCCTGCATCTCTTCCTTTAAGGCTAGGTTGATGATAGGCACAATTTCTTTTTCAATATTAAATTATTAACCTAATGTTCTAATAATTATTTAGGGCCCCTGTGCCCCCATAGAATTGTCCTACCCCCCCCCCCCACCCCCCAAAATGCACCCCTGGGTATAGCCTGGGACTGTACAGCACATCCACTATAGCCTACACGAGAATCAATAAACTAAAATGTATAAACACTTACCCTGTATCTCTCTATACTCATATCTTATCAATGATTAAATTAAACGTTAATAAAAGCATACACTTCCCAGAATGATATGACTGAACATTATCCATTGGGATGTTTAATATGAAATATTTAGGATTGAACCTGTATGAACTATGTGCTACTTTTAATATAAATACAGTATATTTATTTTTTTTACTAAGAAAAAATGTTAAATATTTGTTTGTAAAATAAATGTCCACTAAAATATGGAGAAATTCTAAATTAATGAAGTATATTTCAAATGGATTTGATGTGTTACATCAGCGAAGGCCTGTCTTCTTGATTGGCTTATTTCCCGTGTTACATCAGCGAAGGCCTGTCTTCTTGATTGGCTTATTTCCCGTGTTACATCAGCGAAGGCCTGTCTTCTTGATTGGCTTATTTCCCTTGTTACATCAGCGAAGGCCTGTCTTCTTGATTGGCTTATTTCCCGCTTGCATTAAAATAGGAAAATTGGACATTTCGATAACGTTGAAATTGAATAAAAAATGAATAGTCAAATATAGAATTTATTATTATTATTATTATTATAATTATTATTACTAGGTTATAGCAAATTCCCCAGAATGTACATGCTGTGTAGTCTACTGCAGGTGTTGTTGCCCTGCTATAACTACATGCTGTGTAGCCTACTGCAGGTGTTGTTGTCCAGCTATAACTACATACTGTATAGTCTACTGCAGGTGTTGTTGCCCAGCTATAACTACATGCTGTGTAGCCTACTGCAGGTGTTGTTGCCCAGCTATAACTACATGCTGTGTAGTCTACTGCAGGTGTTGTTGCCCTGCTATAACTACATGCTGTGTAGCCTACTGCAGGTGTTGTTGTCCAGCTATAACTACATGCTGTGTAGCCTACTGCAGGTGTTGTTGCCCAGCTATAACTACATGCTGTGTAGTCTACTGCAGGTGTTGTTGCCCTGCTATAACTACATGCTGTGTAGCCTACTGCAGGTGTTGTTACCCTGCTATAACTACATGCTGTGTAGCCTACTGCAGGTGTTGTTGCCCAGCTATAGCTACATGCTGTGTAGCCTACTGCAGGTGTTGTTGCCCAGCTATAGCTACATGCTGTGTAGCCTACTGCAGGTGTTGTTGCCCAGCTATAACTACATGCTGTGTAGCCTACTGCAGGTGTTGTTGCCCTGCTATAACTACATGCTGTGTAGTCTACTGCAGGTGTTGTTGCCCAGCTATAACTACATGCTGTGTAGTCTACTGCAGGTGTTGTTGTCCTGCTATAACTACATGCTGTGTAGCCTACTGCAGGTGTTGTTGCCCAGCTATAGCTACATGCTGTGTAGTCTACTGCAGGTGTTGTTGCCCAGCTATAGCTACATGCTGTGTAGTCTACTGCAGGTGTTGTTGTCCAGCTATAACTACATACTGTGTAGTCTACTGCAGGTGTTGTTGCCCAGCTATAACTACATGCTGTGTAGCCTACTGCAGGTGTTGTTGCCCAGCTATAACTACATGCTGTGTAGTCTACTGCAGGTGTTGTTGCCCTGCTATAACTACATGCTGTGTAGCCTACTGCAGGTGTTGTTGTCCAGCTATAACTACATGCTGTGTAGCCTACTGCAGGTGTTGTTGCCCTGCTATAACTACATGCTGTGTAATCTACTGCAGGTGTTGTTGCCCAGCTATAACTACATGCTGTGTAGTCTACTGCAGGTGTTGTTGCCCAGCTATAACTACATGCTGTGTAGCCTACTGCAGGTGTTGTTGCCCTGCTATAACTACATGCTGTGTAATCTACTGCAGGTGTTGTTGCCCAGCTATAACTACATGCTGTGTAGCCTACTGCAGGTGTTGTTGCCCAGCTATAACTACATGCTGTGTAGCCTACTGCAGGTGTTGTTGTCCAGCTATAACTACTTTCTACATTCCATTCCACATGAACAGCAGAATAGTGCGCTACATAAACCCTGGTGAAAAATAGCATGCTTTGTTCAAAAAGTAGGGCACTATATTAAAGGGAATAGCCTAGGGTGCCGTTTAGGATGTGGCCTATCGTCCACCAACCTAATCCTCAAGTCCGTTAATTTCAATGTGAGGCAATCCGCACCGACCGCGACTCTGCCGGGACCAGATTGCGGTGTGTGCAGTGTGTCGCATGCTTGTGCGTTGCTTTACCATGTGGAATGAGAAACAGAAGTAGATAGACCACCACAGAAGGTGCTGATGTGGGGAGGTAGGTGGCCTAGTGGTTAGAGCGTTGGGCCAGTAACCAGCAGGTAGCCTAGTGGTTAGAGCGTTGGGCCAGTAACCAGCAGGTAGCCTAGTGGTTAGAGCGTTGGGTCAGTAACCAGCAGGTAGTCTAGTGGTTAGAGCGTTGGGCCAGTAACCAGCAGGTAGTCTAGTGGTTAGAGCGTTGGGCCAGTAACCAGCAGGTAGCCTAGTGGTTAGAGCGTTGGGTCAGTAACCAGCAGGTAGTCTAGTGGTTAGAGCGTTGGGCCAGTAACCAGCAGGTAGTCTAGTGGTTAGAGCGTTGGGCCAGTAACCAGCAGGTAGCCTAGTGGTTAGAGCGTTGGGCCAGTAACCAGCAGGTAGCCTAGTGGTTAGAGCGTTGGGCCAGTAACCAGCAGGTAGCCTAGTGGTTAGAGCGTTGGGTCAGTAACCAGCAGGTAGTCTAGTGGTTAGAGCGTTGGGCCAGTAACCAGCAGGTAGTCTAGTGGTTAGAGCGTTGGGCCAGTAACCAGCAGGTAGCCTAGTGGTTAGAGCGTTGGGTCAGTAACCAGCAGGTAGTCTAGTGGTTAGAGCGTTGGGCCAGTAACCAGCAGGTAGCCTAGTGGTTAGAGCGTTGGGTCAGTAACCAGCAGGTAGCCTAGTGGTTAGAGCGTTGGGCCAGTAACCAGCAGGTAGCCTAGTGGTTAGAGCGTTGGGCCAGTAACCAGCAGGTAGCCTAGTGGTTAGAGCGTTGGGCCAGTAACCAGCAGGTAGCCTAGTGGTTAGAGCGTTGGGCCAGTAACCAGCAGGTAGCCTAGTGGTTAGAGCGTTGGGCCAGTAACCAGCAGGTAGCCTAGTGGTTAGAGCGTTGGGCCAGTAACCAGCAGGTAGCCTAGTGGTTAGAGCGTTGGGCCAGTAACCAGCAGGTAGCCTAGTGGTTAGAGCGTTGGGCCAGTAACCAGCAGGTAGCCTAGTGGTTAGAGCGTTGGGCCAGTAACCGAAAGGTTGCTGGATCGAATCCCTGAGCTGACCAGGTAAAAATCTGTCTTTCTATCACTGTTCCCCTGGCGCCCGAAGACGTGGATGTCGATTATGGCAGCCCCACTGCACCTCTCTGATTCAGAGGTGTTGGGTTAATGTTGAAGACACATTTCAGTTGAATGCATTCAGTTGTACAACTAATGTTGCCACCAAGGGAGGACCTGGCGACTTTCAGCACCGTTGCCCCTTAATTAATGGGAGCGTGAGAACAGGGAGGTGTCTTGGGGGAAGGGGGTGTCTCAGATAGAGCACTCTGGCGCCTTCGGTCCCTCCGATGTAATGGATACCGGCGATCCCCGGAAACCCAGGAGCTGCTCTTTGGCAACATCATTCCACACCGATTCCCACCAAATCCTCTACCGGCCGAAACAAAACAACAGACATTATGGGCAGGGTTAAGTGGGGTAACAATAGACATTATGGGGAGGGTTAAGTGGAGAGGGTTAAGTGGGGTAACAATAGACATTATGGGGAGGGTTAAGTGGGGTAACAATAGACGTTATGGGGAGGGTTAAGTGGGGTAACAATAGGCATTATGGGGAGGGTTAAGTGGAGTAACAACATACATTATGGGGAGGGTTAAGTGGAGAGGGTTAAGTGGGGTAACACCAGATGTTATGGGGAGGGTTAAGTGGGGTAACAACAGACATTATGGGCAGGGTTAAGTGGGGTAACAATAGACATTATGGGGAGGGTTAAGTGGGGTAACAATAGGCATTATGGGGAGGGTTAAGTGGGGTAACAACAGACATTATGGGGAGGGTTAAGTGGAGACTAAAACAACAAACAACACGCACACAGAACCATAGAACTAGACAGACAGACAGACAGACGGACAGACACAACAATGAGGTCCTTGATCCCATTGCAGTCAGACTCCAATGTTTTATCAGTCTTGGCATTGAAATGATTTAACATGTCTGGTGTAATATGACAGTTTTTTTCTCTTCAGACAGACAGCAGACAGAGCACTGAGCGTTCCTCACACCTGGCCTGGGCCCATAATAGAGTCTCACAGCACTGAGCGTTCCCCACACCTGGTCTGGGCCCATAATAGTATCACACAGTGCTGAGCGTTCCTCACACCTGGCCTGGGCCCATAATAGAGTCTCACAGCACTGAGCATTCCCCTCACCTGGTCTGGGCCCATAATAGTATCACACAGCACTGAGCGTTCCTCACACCTGGCCTGGGCCCATAATAGTATCACACAGTGCTGAGCGTTCCTCACACCTGGTCTGGGCCCATAATAGTATCACACACTGAGCGTTCCCCACACCTGGTCTGGGCCCATAATAGTATCACACAGCACTGAGCGTTCCCCACACCTGGTCTGGGCCCATAATAGTGTCTCATATCACTGAGCGTTCCCCACACCTGGTCTGGGCCCATAATAGAGTCTCACAGCACTGAGCGTTCCTCACACCTGGTCTGGGCCCATAATAGTGTCTCACAGCACTGAACGTTCCTCACACCTGGTCTGGGCCCATAATAGTATCACATAGTGCTGAGCGTTCCTCACACCTGGCCTGGGCCCATAATAGTATCACACAGTGCTGAGCGTTCCTCACACCTGGTCTGGGCCCATAATAGAGTCTCACAGCACTGAGCGTTCCTCACACCTGGTCTGGGCCCATAATAGTGTCTCACAACACTGAGCGTTCCCCACACCTGGCCTGGGCCCATAATGGTCTGGGCCCATAATGAGCGTTCCCCTCAGGGCAGTGTGGATCTGTCGGGAGTGGGTCCTTGGTATCTGGGATGATGGTGTTGATGTGAGCCATGACCTACCTTTCAAATCGTTTCATGGCTACAGATCAAATCAAACTTGATTAGTCACATAGACATGTTTAGCAGATGATATTGCTGGTGAGGCGAAATGCCTGTGTTTCTAGCTCCAACAGTGCAGTAATATCTAACAATTCACAATAATACACAAGCCAACTAGCCAACTTCTACCGACTAGCAGCACTGTAGAACTGTAGAAACTATTACATTACAACGGAACGACTTGATTAGTGTAGTGTTAGTGTTAGTGTTAGTTAGCTAGCTACATAGTTGTCTTTGCTGTCTTTGTATCTAAGATAATTGTGTAGTTTAGAGTAATTATCGAGGTTAGCTAGCCAGCCGCGACGCGACGCCGTTGTCCAGACTCCAGACTTAGTCAACACACCTAGTCATCATCAAACCCACTGCTAGCTAGCCAACCGTTACCGACTAGCAGCGCTGTAGATACTAATACATTACAACGGAACGATTTGACTAGTGCAGTGTCAGCTAGCTAGCTACATAGCTAGCTACATAGTTGTCTTTGTCATAGCTTGATAATTGTGTAGTTTAGTAATTATCGAGGTTAGCTAGCCAGCTATTTCCGTCCCCCGCGACGCCATTTTTCCAAACCTAGCCAACTATTACCGACGAGCAGCATTGTAGAAACTAAATACATTACAAAGGAACGTCTTGATTAGTGTTATGTTAGCTAGCTACAAAGTTGCTTTTGTATCATGACAAGGTGTAGTACTGAAACTATCGAGGTTACCTAGCCAGCTACACGTTCAAACAAAGTCAACAACGCAGCCACTGCTAGCTAGCCTACTCCACCAGCCAGCAGTACTGTATCATTTTCGTAATTTTAGTCAATAAGATTTTTGCAACGTAAGCTTAACTTTCTGAACATTCGAGACGTGTAGTCCACTTGTCATTCCAATCTCCTTTGCATTAGCGTAGCCTCTTCTGTAGCTTGTCAACTATGTGTCTGTCTATCCCTGTTCTCAGATACCACAGATAACATTGCTACTCCTACTGCTCTCTCGTTGTCTGCCCACGTGTTCTCGCATACCCCTAGAGCATCGAGCCAGCGGGGTGGTGGCACTGGAATCCTCATCTCTCCGAAGTGGACATTCTCTCTTTCTCCCCTGACCCATCTGTCTATCTCCTCATTTGAATTCCATGCTGTCACAGTTACCAGCCCTTTCAAGCTTAACATCCTTATCATTTATCGCCCTCCAGGTTCCCTTGGAGAGTTCATCAATGAGCTTGACGCCTTGATAAGTTCCTTTCCTGAGGATGGCTCACCTCTCACAGTTCTGGGTGACTTTAACCTCCCCACGTCTACCTTTGACTCATTCCTCTCTGCCTCCTTCTTTCCACTCCTCTCCTCTTTTGACCTCACCCTCTCACCTTCCCCCCTTACTCACAAGGCAGGCAATACGCTTGACCTCATCTTTACTAGATGCTGTTCTTCCACTAATCTCATTGCAACTCCCCTCCAAGTCTCCGACCACTACCTTGTATCCTTTTCCCTCTCGCTCTCATCCAACACTTCTCACTCTGCCCCTACTCGGATGGTATTGCGCCGTCCCAACCTTCGCTCTCTCTCTCCCGCTACTCTCTCCTCTTCCATCCTATCATCTCTTCCCTCTGCTCAAACCTTCTCCAACCTATCTCCTGATTCTGCCTCCTCAACCCTCCTCTCCTCCCTTTCTGCATCCTTTGATTTTCTCTGTCCCCTATCCTCCAGGCCAGCTCGGTCCTCCCCTCCTGCTCCGTGGTTCGACGACTCACTGCGAGCTCACAGAACAGGGCTCCGGGCAGCCGAGCGGAAATGGAGGAAAACTCGCCTCCCTGCGGACCTGGCATCCTTTCACTCCCTCCTCTCTACATTTTCCTCTTCTGTCTCTGCTGCTAAAGCCACTTTCTACCACTCTAAATTCCAAGCATCTGCCTCTAACCCTAGGAAGCTCTTTGCTACCTTCTCCTCCCTCCTGAATCCTCCCCCCCCCCTCATCCCTCTCTGCGGATGACTTCGTCAACCATTTTGAAAAGAAGGTTGACGACATCCGATCCTCGTTTGCTAAGTCAAACGACACCGCTGGTCCTGCTCACACTGCCCTACCCTGTGCTTTGACCTCTTTCTCCCCTCTCTCTTCAGATGAAATCTCGCGTCTTGTGACGACCGGCCGCCCAACAACCTGCCCACTTGACCCTATCCCCTCCTCTCTTCTCCAGACCATTTCCGGAGACCTTCTCCCCTACCTCACCTCGCTCATCAACTCATCCTTGACCGCTGGCTACGTCCCTTCCGTCTTCAAGAGAGCGAGAGTTGCACCCCTTCTGAAAAAACCTACACTCGATCCCTCCGATGTCAACAACTACAGACCAGTATCCCTTCTTTCTTTTCTCTCCAAAACTCTTGAAAGTGCCGTCCTTGGCCAGCTCTCCTGCTATCTCTCTCAGAATTACCTTCTTGATCCTAATCAGTCAGGTTTCAAGACTGGGCATTCAACTGAGACTGCTCTTCTCTGTGTCACGGAGGCTCTCCGCACTGCTAAAGCTAACTCTCTCTCCTCTGCTCTCATCCTTCTAGACCTATCTGCTGCCTTTGATACTGTGAACCATCAGATCCTCCTCTCCACCCTCTCCGAGCTGGGCATCTCCGGCGCGGCCCACGCTTGGATTGCGTCCTACCTGACAGGTCGCTCCTACCAGGTGGCGTGGCGAGAATCTGTCTCCGCACCACGTGCTCTCACCACTGGTGTCCCCCAGGGCTCTGTTCTAGGCCCTCTCCTATTCTCGCTATACACCAAGTCACTTGGCTCTGTCATATCCTCACATGGTCTCTTCTATCATTGCTATGCAGACGACACACAATTAATCTTCTCCTTTCCCCCTTCTGATAACCAGGTGGCGAATCGCATCTCTGCATGTCTGGCAGACATATCAGTGTGGATGACGGATCACCACCTCAAGCTGAACCTCGGCAAGACGGAGCTGCTCTTCCTCCCGGGGAAGGACTGCCCGTTCCATGATCTCGCCATCACGGTTGACAACTCCCTTGTGTCCTCCTCCCAGAGTGCTAAGAACCTTGGCGTGACCCTGGACAACACCCTGTCATTCTCCACTAACATCAAGCCGGTGACCCGATCCTGTAGGTTCATGCTCTACAATATTCGCAGAGTACGACCCTGCCTCACACAGGAAGCGGTGCAGGTCCTAATCCAGGCACTTGTCATTTCCCGTCTGGATTACTGCAACTCGCTGTTGGCGGGGCTCCCTGCCTGTGCCATCAAACCCCTACAACTCATCCAGAACGCCGCAGCCCGCCTGGTGTTCAACCTTCCCAAGTTCTCTCACGTCACCCCGCTCCTCCGCACACTCCACTGGCTTCCAGTTGAAGCTCGCATCCGCTACAAGACCATGGTGCTTGCCTACGGAGCTGTGAGGGGAACGGCACCTCCGTACCTTCAGGCTCTGATCAGGCCCTACACCCAAACAAGGGCACTGCGTTCATCCACCTCTGGCCTGCTCGCCTCCCTACCTCTGAGGAAGCACAGTTCCCGCTCAGCCCAGTCAAAACTGTTCACTGCTCTGGCACCCCAATGGTGGAACAAGCTCCCTCACGACGCCAGGACAGCGGAGTCAATCACCACCTTCCGGAGACACCTGAAACCCCACCTCTTTAAGGAATACCTGGGATAGGATAAAGTAATCCTTCTACGCCCCCCCCCTTAAAAGATTTAGATGCACTATTGTAAAGTGGTTGTTCCACTGGATATCATAAGGTTAATGCACCAATTTGTAAGTCGCTCTGGATAAGAGCGTCTGCTAAATGACTTAAATGTAATGTAAATGTAACAATAATACACACAATACACAATAATACACACAACCAAAAAGTAAAAGAGGACTATATAAATATTAGGATGAGTAATGTAGGAGTGGCATTGACTAAAATATACAGTATAATAGAATGCAGTATATACACATGAGATGAGTAAAGCAAGAAAAAAATGTAAACATTATTAAAGTGACTAATGTTCCAATATTAAAGTGGCCAGTGATTTCAAGTCTCTCTATATAGGGCAGCAGCCTCTAATGTGCAAGGTTACGTAACCGGGCTAAAACCGCCTAGTGATGGCTATTTAACAGTCTGATGGCCTTGAGATAGAAGCTGTTTTTCACTCTCTAGGTCCCAGCCTTCTGACCTCGCCTTCTGGATGATAGCAGGGTGAACAGGCAATGCTCGGGTGGTTGTTGTCCTTTTTGATATTTTTGGCCTTCCTGTGATATCGGGTGCTGTAGGTGTCCTGGAGGGGGCAGGTAGTTTGCCCCCGGTGATGCGTTGAGCAGACTGCACCACCCTCTGGAGAGCCCTGCGGTTGCGGGCGGTGCAGTTGCCGTACAAGGCAGTGATACAGCCCAACAGGATGCTCTCGATTGTGCATTTGTAAAAGTTTGTGAGGGTTTTAGGTGCCAAGCCAATTTTCTTTAGCCTTCTGAGGTTGAAGAGGCTCTGTTGCACCTTCTTCACCACACTGTCTCTGTGGGTGTACCATTTCAGATCTTCAGGGTTGTGTACGCCAAGGAACTTGGAGCTTTCCACGTGTTCTACTGTGGTCCCGTCGATGTGGATAGAGGCGTGCTCCCTCTGTTGTTTCCTGAACTCCACGATCAGCTCCTTTGATTTGTCGACATTGAATGAGAAGTTATTTTCTTTGCACCACACTCCCAGGGCCCAGATGTGAGTGCTACAGGCCGATAGCCTTAGCCTTCTTCGGCACAGGGTCTAGGTTGGTCTGCTTGAGACGTGTTGGTATTACAGACTGGGTCAGGGAGAAGTTGAAAATGTGATCACACAGTCTTGCTAGCCTCGAAGTGAGAGTAGAATCCATTCAGCTTGTCTGGTAGGCTTGCATCACAGGGCAGCTCGCGGCTGGGTTTCCCTTTGTAATCCATGACAGTTTGCGAGCCCTGCCACATCCGATGATCGTCAGAGCCGGTGTAGTAGGATTCGATCTTAGTCCTGTATTGACACTTTGCCTGTTTGATGGTTCGTCAGAGGGCGTAGAGAAATTTCTTATAAGTGTCTGGATTAGTGTCCCACTAAAGCGGCAGCTCTAGACGTTTAGCTCAGTGCGGATGTTGCCTGTTATCCATGATTTCTGGTTGGAATATGTATGTCCGTCACTGTGGGGACGACGTCATCGATGGTGGTGTTGGACAGCTCCGAAAAATATAGATAAACTCTCTTTTTATCAGGTTTTTAGTACAGAATGTTACAATTAAGTGAAATCAATTATAGATATTTTTTTTACCAAGTAACACTTCTCAAAAAGCACCGAATTGGTGGAACGAACCAGCGAGTGTGGTCAGTAGTGTGGTCTGTGGTGAGGTCTGTGGCGAGGTCTGTGGCGAGGTCTGTGGCGAGGTCTGTGGCGAGGTCTGTGGTGAGGTCTGTGGTGTGGTCTGATGGTAAAACAGATCCTAGTTGAAGTGTGTGTTGGTACTCTGTGTGTGTCTGTGTGTGTGTGTGTGTGTGTCTATGTGTGCGTGTGTGTGCGTGCGTGCGTGTGTGTAGGTCTATCTGTGTGTGTGTGTGTGTGTGTGTGTGTAGGTCTCTCTGTGTTTAGAAGTGTAATTCTCAGTCTCAGTGATACAGACCATATCCCTGAGTGTCTAGCAACACTGTCCTACTCCCACTACAAACCAGCCCTGCTGCCCCTTAAACACCACAAACATCCTGCAGCTGCAGCAGATCTCTCTAACTTCTGACAGAGAGCTTGGGCACTGGACCAGCTTCAGTTACACCACCACAATCACATAGCTAATCAATCACATAGCTAATCAATCACATTCAATCACATAGCTAATCAATCACATTCAATCACATAGCTAATCAATCAGATTCAATCACATAGCTAATCAATCACATAGCTAATCAATCACATTCAATCACAACTAATCAATCACATTCAATCACATAGCCAATCAATCACATTCAATCACATAGCTAATCAATCACATTCAATCACAGCTAATCAATCACATTCAATCACATAGCTAATCAATCACATAGCTAATCAATCACATAGCTAATCAATCACATTTAATCACATAGCTAATCAATCACATTCAATCACATAGCTAATCAATCACATTCAATCACAGCTAATCAATCACATAGCTAATCAATCACATAGCTAATCAATCACATTCAATCACATAGCTAATCAATTACATTCAATCACATAGCTAATCAATTACATTCAATCGCATTCAATCACATAGCTAATCAATCACATTCAATCACATAGCTAATCAATCACATTCAATCACATAGCTAATCAATTACATTAAATCGCATTCAATCACAGCTAATCAATCACATTCAATCACCCAGCTAATCAATCACATTCAATCACAGCTAATCAATCACATTCAATCACATAGCTAATCAATCACATTCAATCACAGCTAATCAATCACATTCAATCACATAGCTAATCAATCACATTCAATCACATAGCTAATCAATCACATTCAATCGCATTCAATCACATAGCTAATCAATTACATTCAATCACATAGCTAATCAATCACATTGCTAATCAATCTAATCAAATCAAATGTATTTATAAAGCCCTCTTTACATCAGCTGATGTCACAAAGTGCTTATACAGAAACCGAGCCTAAAACCGAGAGAGCAGGCGATGCCGGTGGCTAGGAAAAACACCCTAGAAAGGCGGGGAACCTAGGAAGAAACCTAGAGAGGAACCAGGCTCTGAGGGGTGTCCAGTCATCTTCTGCCAGTGCCGGGTGGAGATTATAAGAGTACATGGACATTAAGGCCAGATCGTTCTTCAAGATGTTCAAACGTTCATAGATGACCTGCAGGGTCAAATAATAATCACAGTAGTTATAGAGGGTGCAACACATCGGCGTCTCAAGAGTAAATGTCAGTTAACTTTCGAGCAGAGGTCGGTACAGCAGGTGTGGTAGATGGGAGAGGGAGCGAATCGAAACAGCAGGTTCGGGACAAGGTAGCACGACCTGTGAAAAGGTCAGGGTTCCACAGTCTCAGGCAGAGCAGCAGCATGACCAGGTGGACAGCAAGTCCTGGTCCTCTGGGAGGGGAGAGAAATGGAAGAATTAGAGCAAGCATACCTGTTTTATTTTATTTAACTAGGCAAGTCAGTTAAGAACAAATTCTTATTTACAATGACGGCCTACTCCGGCCAAACCCGGACGACGCTGGGCCAATTGTGCGCCACCCTATGGGACTCCCAATCACATCCGGATGTGATGCAGTCTGGATTCGAATCAGTGATGCCTCTTGCACTGAGATGCAGTGCCTTAGACCGCTGCGCCACTCAGGAGCCCACTAAGATCACACAGGACAGAATAATTAAGACAGGAAATTACACAAGATATGACAGACTGACCCTAGCCCCCCGGGAACATAGACTATTGCAGCATAGATACTGGAGGGTGAGACAGGGGGGTTGGGGGACACTGTGGCCCCGTCTGACGATACCCCCGGACAGGGGCAACCAGGCAGGATATAACCCCCACCTACTTTGCCAAAGCACAGCCCCCACACCACCAAAGGGATACCTTCAACCACTAACTTACCATCCTGAGACAAGGCTAAGTATAGCCCACAAAGATCTCCTCCACCGCATGACGCCGAGGACAGGAAGAAAGATCATGTCAGTGACTCAACCCACTCAAGTTGAGTATAATGAAAATAGCCTGGCACGACGCAATACTCCCCCCAATGCCCCCCCCCCCCCCCCCCCCCCCCCCGGGGACGGCATGGGAGAGCACTAGTAAACCAGTGACTCAGCCCCGTAATAGGGTCAGAGGCAGAGAATCCCAGTGGAGAGAGGGGAAACCGGCCAGGCAGCAAGGGCGGTTCATCACTCCAGTGCCTTTCCGTTCACCTTCACACCCCTGGGCCAGAATACACACAATCATAGGACCTACTGAAGAGATAAGTCTTCATTAAAGTCTTAAAGGTTGAGACCGAGTCTACGTCTCTCACATGGGTAGGCAGACCATTCCCTAAAAATTAACATCTATAGGAGAAAGCCCTGCCTCCAGCTGTTTGCTTAGAAATTCTAGGAACAATAAGGAGGCCTGCGTCTTGTGACCATAGCGTACCTGTAGGTATGTACGACAGGACCAAATCGGAAAGATAGGTAGGAGCAAGTTCATGTAATGCTTTGTAGGTTAGTAGTGAAACCTTTGTAGGTTAACAGTAAAACTTTGAAATCAGCCCTAGCCTTAACAGAGATTAGCACTGGAGTAATTCTGGCAGATGTATTTAGCACTAGCTAATGGTGTGTGTGTGTGTGTGTTTAAAATGTCCAATCATAAGTGTGTGTGTGTGTGCTTCTCAGTGACAGAGTCCCTTGTGACACTCCTCTCCTTTTCCCAGGTCCCCAGTAGTCATAACAACCTGTCAACCGTGCACTCTGATTGGACAGGCTGTCAGTTCTCTACTCTGATTGGTCCCTAAGGTGATGGAAGACCGGGACAGCCAGCCAATCCCCAGGGACCATTTACACAGCTCAGCACATTCCACAATGTGCATACACTCTCACACACACACACACACACACACACACACACACACACACACACACACACACACACACACACACACACACACACACTAGCATATACATTTCTGAGAACCATGTGTTTCCTAGAGCTTGGTGAGAGTGTGGTTGTCCTATAGTTATTTATCATACAACCTTTCCACAACGTTCTGGGGACGGTGCAGGATAGTTGCTTGGCTTTGGAACATCCTCAGCAGAAGGAACTTGACAAAAACAAAAAATCTATTTTATTACTTTAAAGGTCACCTGCACTATTTCAACCTAATTCCTGTCCTTGTGTGGAAATGCTAATTTAGTTCCACCCTCCAAATATCGACGTATGGTTCCTTATAAATATTGATTAATCGGGCATGTACATCTCTACCTTCCTCCGCGTGCACAGCCCGCACTCCACGATTTGTAAACAAACCAAACAGCCAGGTTCAGGGTCGTTTAGCCTCTACGGGATTGGTCTCCTTAAACCGGGACAGTTGTCGCTCAATATGCGATAATGTGACTAGAAAACGTTGTGTACAACAGCCAACTTTCCGGGACATAGACATGTCTTATATGGGCAGAAAACTTGTTAATCTAACTGCGTCCAATTTACAGTAACTATTACAGAAAATAATTCCATTGTATTGTTTGAGGATAGTGCACAACAACAAAACACTTTTATCACAGCAACTGGTTTGATACATTCACCTCGGAAGGTAAATTGTCACGTCCTGACCCTTGTAAGAGGTCATTTTCCATAGTAGAGTAGTCGGGGCGTGACAGGTGGGTGTTTTGGGTGGTTTTGGGTTTTCTGTTTCTATGTGGGGTTTTTCTAGATTTCTATTTCTATGTTTTTGTTTTCTATGTTTTGGCCAGGTATGGTTTCCAATCAGAGGCAGCTGTCTATCGTTGTCTCTGATTGGAAGCTATACTTAGGCAGCCTGTTTTTGTGGGGTGTGGGGTGTGGGTAGTTGTTTTCCGTTTTGTCAAAGTGTACCTTACGTGTACCTTACTGTTGTCGGTCGTTTTGCTGTTTTGTTCAAGTGTCTTCATTAAAAGTCAAATATGAGCACTATACACGCTGCACCTTGGTGTGACAGAACTACCCACCACCAACGGACCAAGCAGCGAGCACTCTCCAGGAGGATGAGCGGGACCAAGCAGCGAGCACTCTCCAGGAGGATGAGCGGGACCAAGCAGCGAGCACTCTCCAGGAGGATGAGCGGGACCAAGCAGTATGGCTTGGAGTCATGGACCTGGGAGGAGATCCTGGATGGGGCAGGACCGAGCACTATGGCTTGGAGTCATGGACCTGGGAGGAGATCCTGGATGGGGCAGGACCGAGCACTATGGCTTGGAGTCATGGACCTGGGAGGAAATCCTGGATGGGGCAGGACCGAGCACTATGGCTTGGAGTCATGGACCTGGGAAGAGATCCTGGATGGGGCAGGACCGAGCACTATGGCTTGGAGTCATGGACCTGGGAGGAAATCCTGGATGGGGCAGGACCGAGCACTATGGCTTGGAGTCATGGACCTGGGAGGAGATCCTGGATGGGGCAGGACCGTGGACCAGGCCGGGAGAGTACCGCCGCCCGCCGGAGGAGATAGAGGCAGCGAAGGCGGAACGGCGATACTGGGAAGAACAACTAGGCAAGCAACTAGAGGCCGAGAGGCAGCGGCAAAAAAATTGGGGGGGGGGGGGCACGGGTAGATGGGCTAAGGCCAGGTTTAAGACCTGGGCCAACTCCCCGTGCTTACCGTGGGGAGCGAGTGACTGTAGAAGCACCGTGTTATGCGGTGGTGCACACGGTGTCACCCATGCGCACTCACAACCCGGTGCGCTCTGTGCAAGCTCCTCACCGTTGCCGTGCTAGAGTTGGCATTCAGCCAGGAAGGAGTGCGCCGGCTCAGCGTTCCTGGTCTCCGGTGCGTCTCCTCGGCCCAGGTTATCCTGCGCCAGCTCTACGCACGGTACCCCCAGTTCGCCAGCTCAACTCAGTGTGGCCTATTCCAGCTCCCCGCCCTTGCTGGGCTATAGTCAACATCGAGCCAGGACGGGTTGTGCCAGCCCTAAGCGCCAGACCTCCAGTGCGCCTCCAAGGCCCAGTGTACCCTGTGCCTGCTCCGCGCACTCTCCCTCCAGTACGACACCATAGCCCAGTACGTCCTGTGCCTGCTCCGCGCACTCTCCCTCCAGTACCCCTCCATAGCCCAGTACGTCCTGTGCCTGCTCCTCACACTCTCCCTCCAGTACCCCTACATAGCCCAGTACGGCCGGTGCCTGCTCCTCACACTCTCCCTCCAGTACCCCTACATAGCCCAGTACGGCCGGTGCCTGCTTTGAGCACTCGGTCCTCAGTGCGTCTCCCCAGTCCGGTGAGACCTGGTCCAGCTCCACGAATAAATCCTCCAGTGATAATCCATGGCCCGGAGACTGTAAGGATAATCCATGGCACAAAGCCTGTAGGGATAATCCATGGCCCGGCACCTGTAGAGATGATCCATGGCACGAAGCCTCCAGTGATGATCCAAGGTACGGAACCTGTATTGATGATCCAAGGCATGGAGCCTGCAACAATGGTCCCTAGTCCGGAACCTACAATGACGCTCTCCAGCGACGCTCCTCAGCCCGGAGCCTCCAGCGACGCTCCTCAGCCCGGATTCTCACACAGAAGTGGGGGGGGGGGGATTAGCGGGCGGGAGGGGTGCTACACCCGGAACCAGAGCCGCCGCCAATTATAGATGCCCACCCGGAACCTCCCCAATAGGTTCAGGTTTGCGGCCGGGAGTCTGCACCTTTGGGGGGGGGGGGGGGGGTACTGTCACGCTCTGACCTAGGAGAGCTGTGTTTTCTCTGTTTAGCTAGGCCAGGGTGTGAAAGGTGGGTGGGCTTTCTATGTTTTGGTTTTCTATGTTTTGGCCGGGTGTGGTTTCCAATCAGAGGCAGGTGTCTATCGTTGTCTGATTGGAAGCCATACTTAGGCAGCCTGTTTTTTCCTTTGGGTTTTGTGGGTAGTTGCTTTCTGTTTAGTTGTAAGTACCTGACAGAACTGTCGGCTGTCATTTTTGTTTAATTTGTAGTGTTCATTTTTTGCATTAAACTACAAAATGAACATATTCCACGCTGCACCTTGGTCTACTCATTTTGACGCCTGTGACAGTAAATAATGTACTTACATTCAGTAATCTTGCTCTGATTTATCATCCTGAGGGTCCCAGAGATAAAATGTAGTGTAGTTTTGTTTGGAAAAATCTATTTTTATATTCAAATGTAGGAACTGGATTCTACAGTTTGACCCCACTGCTGTCTCTGGCGTCACACCCACCCCACCCGGCCATCTAGATGTGTGAAGGTTAGTGTATTTTCTGTAGGGAAGCTAATGATCCGTCATGTATGACATTCCTGGGAGCAGAGCCGGTCCTGACCTCCCTGGGGCCCTAAGCAAAATTCTGCTAAGGGGCCCTCTTACCTGACCCATGAGCCATGTAAACCATTTACCATTGTTACACCTGACACCTCAGTGCTCCCACTACAATCCTCCCTCTTCCATGTGTCGGTCTAACAATAAGTGGACCTATACAGAACAGAATGAAGTATAAACAAATAATATTTATTGAATATTTTCTATAGAATCTTAAAATAAGTGATTATTAACATAAATAAGAAATTGTAGAAAATGTTAAATGTAGAAAATAATCAAATATAACACTAAGCTTTGGATCTGCTGCCTGGTAATTAATCCAGTAATTAGTCCAGTAATTAGTCCAGTAATTAGTCCAGTAATTAATCCAGTAATTAGTCCAGTAATTAGTCCAGTAATTAATCCAGTAATTAGTCCAGTAATTAGTCCAGTAATTAGTCCAGTAATTAATCCAGTAATTAGTCCAGTAATTAATCCAGTAATTAATCCAGTAATTAGTCCAGTAATTAGTCCAGTAATTAGTCCAGTAATTAGTCCAGTAATTAGTCCAGTAATTAGTCCAGTAATTAATCCAGTAATTAGTCCAGTAATTAGTCCAGTAATTAATCCAGTAATTAATCCAGTAATTAATCCAGTAATTAGTCCAGTAATTAATCCAGTAATTAATCCAGTAATTAGTCCAGTAATTAGTCCAGTAATTAGTCCAGTTTCTCACAATATTATACAATTAGCTTTGTCTATACAATGTAAACATAAGCCTATAGACTATGGCTGCAGCTATATGTCTTAAAATAGTCAAATAAAACCTATTCAGCTGTGTGATTTTCTTTGGTTCCCTCTACAGCCTGGGCATTTTCAGCATCATCATGGACACCAGTCTATCTGGACTGTCTGGAAGAAATTGAGAAAGTATGTCACATAGTTAGTTAAGCAGTCATTTACACAAATGCACTTCTGCCATACAATCTTAAAATGTTACTAAGTATGTAAACATTTGAATGTTTGAATTAAAATCTTACCATCAAAATGTTCCTCTTCTGCACTCTCTTGAGGTAAAATCATCCATGATGTCATCATAGGACATGTGTTTTTCCCCACGTCATGATTTATGCTCGTGATAACTCAAACGTTCCTGTGACATGGAAGACCTCAGGTAGCTTTTGATGAGCTTTCATTTTGAAAAGCTCCTCTCTGCTGATGCTACTGTTACTGGTAGGGTGACTGCAATGATTAGGGCTATCCAAAAGGTTAGGATAGAGTTCCTCCAGGTTTTACCTCACAGAGAAAGGAAAGCAGCTCAAAGGCAGTCATCTTATCTGATAGCAGATCAGGTAAATTCTGAATCTCGTGTGTCACAGTAATCTCTGAAGGTTTAAGAGTGTTTTCAACTTCCATGCAGTGAGCCTTTAAAGATTCACTGGACATCTGAGAGGCAGTGCTGAAGTTCAGCAGCACTCCATATTTGGTTTTGATGTCACGCCTTGACCATAGAGAGCCTTTTTATTCTCTATTTTGGTTAGGTCGGGGTGTGACTTAGGGGGGGGGTGTTTCTATCTAGGTGTTTTATTTCTCTGTTGGCCTGGTATGTTTCCCAATCAGAGGCAGCTGTTTATCGTTGTCTCTGATTGGGGATCATATTTAGGCAGCCATTTCCCCACTGTGTTTTGTGGGATCTTGTTTTGAGTTAGTAGCATGTAGCACCTCTGATGTTACGGTTAGTTGTTTGTTTCCTTTTGTTTTTGTAAGTTTCACTAAATAAAATATGTGGAACTCAGAGCACGCTGCGCCTTGGTCCGTCTCGCCACACAACCGTGACAGAAGATCCCACCACAACAGGACCAAGCAGCGTGCCCAGGAGGAGATGGCATCCTGGACTTACGAGGAGATCGAGGAGAAAATATCCCGGACTTGGGAGGAAATCTTAGCAGGACACAAAAGCCTGCCGTGGAAGCAGACGCAAGGAGAGAAGGGAGGACAGCGACGACGCCGGAGTTCGCGGCCACAAAGACAGCCCAAAAGACAGCCCGAAAGGACCAACCTTTATTTTATCAAGGAGTTGTACTGAGACCAAAGTCTCTTTTACAGATGAGCCCTGAATTATAGAAATGACAGAAAATACACACATCAAAATATAAATTCAAAATGCAAACAGAAAGAAAAACACGGTCATAAAGAACAAACACATTCATCAGTATTAAAAACTCTTTGGGCTAGGGGGCAGTATTTTGACGTCCGGATGAAAAGCGTGCCCAAAGTAAACTGCCTGTTACTCAGGCGCAGAAGCTAGGATATGCATATAATTGGTAGATTTGGATAGAAAACACTCTAAAGTTTCTAAAACTGTTAAAATAATGTCTGTGAGTATAACAGAACTGATATGGCAGGCGAAACTCCGAGGATAAACCACCCCCCCCCTAAAAAAAACATTTTCAGCCTACCACTGTTTCTATTGGCTGTCATGTGTATTATGAGGCGAAATCCTCCCAGATTGCAGTTCCTAGGGCTTCCACTAGATGTAAACAGTCTTTAGAAAGAGTTTTAGGCTTGGTTTTGGAAAAAGGAGCTAGAATTTGTAGATTTTCGAAGTGGCTCCCATTTTGGCTGTAGTGTTTTCATGCGCGTGGATGAGAGTGCGCTCTTTGTTGTTTATCTCCGGTAAAGACAATAACGATTCTCCGTCTTACATTTTCTAGTTTATTTACGTATTAGGGTACCTGAGGTTTGATTATAAACGTTGTTTGACTTGTTTAGAGAAGTTTATCGGTAACGTTTGGGATTCATTTTGTATGCATTTTGAAGGAGGGAAACCGGTGGATTATTGAATGAAGCGCGCCAGCTAAACTGAGGTTTTGGGGATATAAAGAAGGATTTTATCGAACAAAAGGACCATTTGTGATGTAGCTGGGACCTTTTGGAGTGCCAACAGAAGAAGATTTTCAAAGGTAAGGCATTTGTTATATCGCTATTTCTGACTTTCGTGGCACACCTGCCTGGTTGAAAAATGTTTTTCATGCTTTTGTATGCGGGGCGCTGTCCTCAGATAATCGCATGGTGTGCTTTAGCCGTAAAGCCGTTTTGAAATCTGACACAGCGGCTGGATTAACAAGAAGTTAAGCTTTATTTTGATGTATGACACTTGTATTTTCATGAATGTTAAATATTTCTATTTCTGTAATTAGAATTTGGCGCTCTACAATTTCACCGGATGTTGTCAAGGTGGGTCGCTAGCGGAACGCCTGCGCCAGAAAGGTTAACCTCTCTGGGCCAGTGGGACGCTTGCGTCCCACCTACTCAACAGCCAGTGGAATCCCGTGGCGCATTATTCAAATACCTTAGAAATGCTATTACTTCAATTTCTCAAACATATGACTATTTTACAGCATTTTAAAGACAAGACTCTCGTTAATCAAACCACACTGTCCGATTTCAAAAAGGCTTTACAACGAAAGCAAAACATTAGATTATGTCAGCAGAGTACCCAGCCAGAAATAATCAGACACCCATTTTTCAAGCTAGCATATAATGTCACATAAACCCAAACCACAGCTAAATGCAGCACTAACCTTTGATGATCTTCATCAGATGACAATCCTAGGACATTATGTTATACAATACATGCATGTTTTGTTCAATCAAGTTCATATTTATATCAAAAACCAGCTTTTTACATTAGCATGTGACTAGCATGTGACTAGCATTCCCACCGAACACTTCCGGTGAATTTACTAAATTACTCACGATAAACGTTCACAAAAAACATAACAATTATTTTAAGAATTATAGATACAGAACTCCTTTATGCACTCGCTATGTCCGATTTTAAAATAGCTTTTCGGTGAAAGCACATTTTGCAATATTCTGAGTAGATAGCCCGGCCATCACAGGCTAGCTATTTTGACACCCACCAAGTGTGGTACTCACCAAACTCCGATTTACTATTAGAAAAGTTTGATTACCTTTGCTGTTCTTCGTCAGAATGCACTCCCAGGACTTCTACTTCAATAACAAATCTTGGTTTGGTTCAAAATAATCCATAGTTATATCCAAATAGCGGCGTTTTGTTCGTGCATTCAAGACACTATCCGATGGGTAAAGAAGGGTGACGCGCCCGACGCGTTTCGTGACAAAAAAATTCAAAATATTCCATTACCGTACTTCGAAGCATGTCAAACGCTGTTTAAAATCAATTTTTATGCTATTTTTCTCGTAAAAAAGCGATAATATTCCGACCGGGAGTCGTTGTTTTCGTTCAAAGAGAGAGAAAGTAAACATGGTGTCGGCTCGTGCACGCGCCTCCAGTCTCATTGTCCTCAGATCGACCACTTACCAAATGCGCTAATGTTTTTCAGCCATGGCCTGCAAAGCCACCATTCATCGTTCTGGCGCCTTCTGAGAGCCTATGGGAGCGTTAGAAAATGTCACGTTATGCCAGAGATCCCCTGTTTTGGTTAGAGAGGATCAAGAAGGCCAAGAAATAGTCAGAGAGAGCGCTTCCTGTTTGGAATCTTCTCAGGTTTTGGCCTGCCAAATGAGTTCTGTTATACTCACAGACACCATTCAAACAGTTTTAGAAACTTTAGGGTGTTTTCTATCCAAATCAAACAATTATATGCATATTCTAGTTACTGGGCAGGAGTAGTAACCAGATTAAATCGGGTACATTTTTTATCCGGCTGTGCAAATACTGCCCCCTATCCCCAACAGGTTAGAAACATGTCAAACGCTGTTTAAAATCAATTTTTATGCTATTTTTCTCATAAAATTGCGATAATATTCCAACCGGGCGACGTTGTATTCATTCAAAGGCTGAAAGAAAAAATGGAGTAGTCTCGTGGACGCGCATCTCCAGTGTCACTGTTCCCAGCCTGACCACTCACAAATACTCCTGCTGTTCTTCGCCCAGAGACTGAAGACACCCCATTACACTTTCTGGCGCCTTCTGAGAGCCAATGTAAGCCTTAGAAAATGTCACGTTACAGCACAGATGCTGTATTTTCGATAGAGATGCTACAGAAGGACGACAAATTGTCAGACAGGGCACTTCCTGTATGGAATCTTCTCAGGTTTTGGCCTGCCATATGAGTTCTGTTATACTCACATACACCATTCAAACAGTTTAAAAAACTTTAGAGTGTTTTCTATCCAAATCTACTAATTATATGCATATTCTAGTTTCTGGGCAGGAGTATTAACCAGATTAAATCGGGTACGTTTTTTTATCCGGCCGTGAAAATACTGCCCCCTATCCCAAACAGGATAACAATAAAAAAATCCAGAAAAAAGCATGTCAAAATGTTATAAATTGATTTGCATTTTAATGAGGGAAATAAGTATTTGACCCCCTCTCAATCAGAAAGATTTCTGGCTCCCAGGTGTCTTTTATACAGGTAACGAGCTGAGATTAGGAGCACACTCTTAAAGGGAGTGCTCCTAATCTCAGTTTGTTACCTGTATAAAAGACACCTGTCCACAGAAGCAATCAATCAATCAGATTCCAAACTCTCCACCATGGCCAAGACCTGGACATAAATTATGGACTTTATCAAACAAATGAACATTTCTTGTGGAAGTGGGAGTCCTTCCGAGTGCATTCCGCCGAAGATCAGCAAAGGTAAGAAAATATTTATAACAGTATTTTAGAGTTTTGACGACGCCGTGGCTTGACGGCTAACTGTATAGCTTGCATTGATGGTTGAGCTATGTACTCAGAATATTGAACAATGTGCTTTCTCCGTAAAGTTATTTTGAAATCTGACACAGCGGTTGCATTAAGAGGTAGTAAATCTATAATTCTTTAAATAATTGTTATATATTTTGTCAACGTTTATGATGAGTATTTCTGTAAATGAATGTGCACATTGTGGTCATTCACCGGATGTTTTGGAGGCTAATCATTTTCTGAACATCACGCGCCAATGTAAAATGCTGTTTTTGGATATAAATATGAACTTGATCGAACAAAACATACATGTATTGTGTAACACGATGTCCTAGGAGTGTCATCTGATGAAGATCGTCAAAGGTTAGTG
Organism: Salmo trutta; assembly: GCF_901001165.1. Taxonomy (NCBI): domain Eukaryota; kingdom Metazoa; phylum Chordata; class Actinopteri; order Salmoniformes; family Salmonidae; genus Salmo; species Salmo trutta. The sequence continues at coordinate 39,528,808 of NC_042991.1, forward strand.
CTTCATTTTAGCTGGATTTGGGGTTTTTGTGACACATCTCCTTGCTAGGAAAATGGCTGTGTGGCTTTTCTTGTTTAGGTGGTGTCCTAACATAATCTAATGTTTTGCTTTCGCTGTAAAGCCTTTTTGAAATCGGACAATGTGGTTGGATTCAGGAGAAGTGTATCTTTAATATGGTGTAAAATAGTCATATGTTTGAGAAATTGAAATGATTAGGTTTTTGATGTTTTGAATTCCTCGCCCAGCTGTTCCATTGGCTGTTGGCTAGCGTCCGCTAGCGGAACGCCTAGATGCAAGAAGTTAACACCATCAGTAAATACACATTGAGTTCTATCTGTCAAGTAATGTTTAAACCAGTTACATGCAACCTGGTCTAGGCCAATTGAAGAAAGCCTCTGAATTAGCAGTGAATGATTAGCAAGCCTGATTAGCAGGCCTTTGACAGGTCAATGAAGAGGGCAGCACAATGTTACCTTTTATCCATACAGTTAACCACATCATTTATAACTAGGGATGCAGCAGAGATGGTGCTTGGACCTGGTCTAAAACCTGACTGATGTACATTTTAGAATACATTTCAAAAATATGAAAGATTTTAGCTAAGAATTAATCAAGGATTCTAACATAACATGGGCCTCCTTCCAGACCCTGGGGATAGTACCAGGTATAATCATCAGGTTAGGGGGGGGCCTCCTTCCAGACCCTGGGGATAGTACCAGGTATAATCATCAGGTTAGGAGGGGCCTCCTTCCAGACCCTGGGGATAGTACCAGGTATAATCATCAGGTTAGGAGGGGCCTCCTTCCAGACCCTGGGGATAGTACCAGGTATAATCATCAGGTTAGGGGGGGGCCTCCTTCCAGACCCTGGGGATAGTACCAGGTATAATCATCAGGTTAGGAGGGGCCTCCTTCCAGACCCTGGGGATAGTACCAGGTATAATCATCAGGTTAGGAGGGGGCCTCCTTCCAGACCCTGGGGATAGTACCAGGTATAATCATCAGGTTGGGGGGGGGGCTCCTTCCAGACCCTGGGGATAGTACCAGATATAATCATCAGGTTAGGGGGGGCCTCCTTCCAGACCCTGGGGATAGTACCAGATATAATCATCAGGTTAGGAGGGGCCTCCTTCCAGACCCTGGGGATAGTACCAGGTATAATCATCAGGTTAGGAGGGGCCTCCTTCCAGACCCTGGGGATAGTACCAGGTATAATCATCAGGTAGAAAATATGGGAAAATGGATCAAGCATATCTGCTCCAGTGGATTATTTGTTTTTTACATAAATCTTAAACAAGGCATCTAGCACATCACAAGAAGTAAACTGTTGAAATGAAAACAAAGATTCACTAGACATTGACGGGTTAACTGTAGGGTCAGCTAGAGGCTGACAGAGGGAAGAGCAGTCAAAATAACAGGACTGACCAGGGTCAGTTACACCACCCACTGGATGTAAAGGGTCCATAACAGGACTGACCAGGGTCAGTTACACCACCCACTGGGTGTAAAGGGTCCATAACAGGACTGACCAGGGCCAGTTACACCACCCACTGGGTGTAAAGGGTCCATAACAGGACTGACCAGGGTCAGTTACACCACCCACTGGGTGTAAAGGGTCCATAGCAGGACTGACCAGGGTCAGTTACTCCATAACAGGACTGACCAGGGTCAACACCACCCACTGGGTGTAAAGGGTCTATAACAGGACTGACCAGGGTCAGTTACACCACCCACTGGATGTAAAGGGTCCATAACAGGACTGACCAGGGTCAGTTACACCACCCACTGGGTGTAAAGGGTCTATAACAGGACTGACCAGGGCCAGTTACACCACCCACTGGGTGTAAAGGGTCCATAACAGGACTGACCAGGGTCAGTTACACCACCCACTGGGTGTAAAGGGTCCATAACAGGACTGACCAGGGCCAGTTACACCACCCACTGGGTGTAAAGGGTCCATAACAGGACTGACCAGGGTCAACACCACCCACTGGGTGTAAAGGGTCCATAACAGGACTGACCAGGGCCAGTTACACCACCCACTGGGTGTAAAGGGTCTATAACAGGACTGACCAGGGCCAGTTACACCACCCACTGGGTGTAAAGGGTCCATAACAGGACTGACCAGGGTCAGTTACACCACCCACTGGGTGTAAAGGGTCTATAACAGGACTGACCAGGGCCAGTTACACCACCCACTGGGTGTAAAGGGTCCATAACAGGACTGACCAGGGTCAACACCACCCACTGGGTGTAAAGGGTCCATAACAGGACTGACCAGGGCCAGTTACACCACCCACTGGGTGTAAAGGGTCCATAACAGGACTGACCAGGGTCAACACCCCCCACTGGGTGTAAAGGGTCCATATCAGGACTGACCAGGGTCAGTTACACCACCCACTGGGTGTAAAGGGTCCATAACAGGACTGACCAGGGCCAGTTACACCACCCACTGGATGTAAAGGGTCCATAACAGGACTGACCAGGGTCAACACCACCCACTGGGTGTAAAGGGTCCATAACAGGACTGACCAGGGTCAACACCACCCACTGGGTGTAAAGTTTTCATATCATGGTATATCTTTACATGTTTTTGATATTCTACAAAATACAGACCAATGCATATGTCCAATGCATATTTGGAGTTTTGTGGATATGCACCATTTCCTGACACTCCTGAATCCCGATGTGTCTTTTAGACATACAGTGCATTTGTAAATGCAAAGTTTTCAGACACCTTGACTTTTTTCCCACATTTTGTTACGTTACAGCCTTATTCTAAAAATGGATTAAATTGTCAATCAATGTGACATCCTATTATCTCTCTTGGAATAACTATTGTTCACATCACATCTGTGTTTTTTTTCAGCACAGTCAAGATATGAAGCTATATTGAACGCAGATATCTTGGCCATATCCGGATCTTGATATGCTTTTTGATTAAAAAAATATAATTTAAGACGATTTCTGACTTTTCAGCACATTCTTTCATTCACTAATAGTTTTTGGATTCATACATGGTATGATATTTACATTTTAGTCATTTAGCAGATGCTCTTATCCAGAGCAACTTACAGTAGTGAATGAATACATTTCACACATTTTTTATTTTTCCATACTGGCCTTCCATGGGAATCGAACCCACAACCCTGGTGTTGCAAACACCATGCTCTACCAACTGAGCCACCCTGTCTATGGACATCTTATTTTCGCTATATGTTGACAAATACCGACAGTAGGTCTACCTAGTATATATTTCTCAGCACATTCAAAGCGTATATACTCTTGACTGAGCTCCATATCAGGATCTTCATAGGCTTTTTGATATGTTAAGGACATTTATTGAAATTATTATTATTATTATTTTGTTTTTAATATACGTATCCATAAATGATCAGGTAATGATTACAGACCTGATACATTTAAGAAAATATGTGGAGTTTAGTTTAATTTAGTTTTATTAATTCAACAATTAAAAAAAACAAAAAAAACAAGAACACATATAAAAAGCCATACATGCACATGAGTAAAATCATTGAGGATAACACACAAAGTCTGGGACGTATTTCCATTGTGGTCCTCTTGAGACAAGATGGCTAGACAAGATCAAACACAGTTAAACATAGTATGGCAGTGAAATAATAAAACAAAAACATAGAAGAAGAACATCTATCTCATCATTCCAGTTACATCATAGGGGTTATTCATATGGGCACAGAGGACATCAAACATATTTTTACTTTATTTTTAAAGCTGTCCAGAGAGGACATTGTTTTTATGGGCAGAGGCAACTCATTCCATTCTGAGGCTCCAGTATACAAGAAAGTACCTTTCCCAGCATTGCTCTTGAATCTGTATAAGCACGCATCAGAACACCTGATCTGGTGCTGTGATTGTGTGCATCCAGTAACACGAGGAAAGTAATCACTTAGATATCTGGGCGCAGGACCATAAATACTCCTGTAAACCAAACCTAGTCTAATCTGGGACACCCTAGCCTCAACAGGCAGCCAGTTTAGTTCCTGAAAGCAGCTCCTGCCTATGTGAGTACGTGGACTCACCTTCAATACTACCCTGATCAACTTATTCTGGGCTATCTGGAGCTTCCCCTTCATAAGTTTAGATAAGCCCCCAAACCAGGAAGTACTAGCATAGTCAAAATGGCATTGAATGAGGGCAGTAGCTAGCACTTTCATGGAGTCCTTATCAAGCAGCTTGGACTTTCTAGACAAAAACTTAGTCCTGGCATTAACCTTCCCTAGCACCTTATTGGCCATGCTCACCCCCCCCCCATCAAGCTTCCATCAAGGATACATCCCAAGTAGCTAACAGAGGTTTTAGTAGTCAACACCTGGCCCCCTAATTCCACTCTGATTTCAGACGACCTACTCAATTTAACATTTAACATTTAACATTTAAGTCATTTAGCAGACGCTCTTATCCAGAGCGACTTACAAATTGGTGCATTCACCTATAATATCCAGTAGAACAAACACTTTACAATAGTGCATCTAAATCCTTTAAAGGGGGGGGGGGGTTAGAAGGATTACTTTATCCTATCCCAGGTATTCCTTAAAGAGGTGGGGTTTCAGGTGTCTCCGGAAGGTGGTGATTGACTCCGCTGTCCTGGCATCGTGAGGGAGATTGTTCCACCATTGGGGTGCCAGAGCGGCGAACAGTTTTGACTGGGCTGAGCGGGAACTGTGCTTCCTCAGAGGTAGGGAGGCGAGCAGGCCAGAGGTGGATGAACGCAGTGCCCTTGTTTGGGTGTAGGGCCTGATCAGAGCCTGAAGGTACGGAGGTGCCGTTCCCCTCGCAGCTCCGTAGGCAAGCACCATGGTCTTGTAGCGGATGCGAGCTTCAACTGGAAGCCAGTGGAGAGAGCGGAGGACTTAGAATTTAGGTCCGGATCCAAAAATAATCGCTTCAGTTTTCCTTAAGTGCAGAGGTAGCTTATTATCTCCAAGCCATTGGTTAATGTTAGTAAGCTCTGTGCTAAGTATGCTGTCCAACATAGTTTTACTTTTGTGAGACACCAGAAGAAAAAGACGGCAAGAACAAGCATCTTTCATATCGTTAATAAACAGTAAAAACAACAGAGGCCCAAGCACGCTTCCCTGCGGAACGCCACAACTCATTGGTTTTGCCTGAGACAGTGAACCATTAACCTCTACTACTTGCTCCCTTCCTGATAAATAGGACTTTACCCAGCCTAGAGGGATACTGCTTAACCCCAGTGCCTCCAGTTTGGAGATTAGGAGACAGTGGTTAACTGTATCAAAGACCTTCTGTAGGTCAAGCAGTACCATTCCACACAGATTTCCCTCATCAATCTCTTTCCTGATGAAGTCAGTCAAGTAAAGTAGACATGTATCAGTGGACTATGTTTTTCTAAAACCCGACTGAAAATCAGACATTAGACCCTGTTTGTTAACATATTCATACATTTGCTCATGAACAATTCTCTCCAGGATCTTTGATGTTGTACCTAGGATAGATACAGGCCTGTAATTCCCAGGGTCAGACTTTGACCCCTTCTTATACAGAGGTATAACTTTAGCTTGTTTCATGTCCCTGGGAAAGGTACCTTGTTCAAGAGAGAGATTAACGATATGCGTAATACAAGGGTCAATCTGCTCAGTAGAATCTATTAGAAACCCCTAACTCTACATAATGCTTCTTGACTTGGTTGCTTCCATACAAACCAGAAGTGGTGGGCAGCTTGCTAACCAGCTTGCTGGCAACAGAAGTCAAAAAAAGAGTAGAATTCATTAGCAACCTCTGGTTTTTCATATACCATCTCCCCCCTGATGTTCAGTCCAATACTGTTTAGTTTGGTTTTTGGTAGTACTACTACAGCCTAGTTCCTTAAATGATTTCCAAAGCTTTTTAGGGTCATTTTTGTTCTCAGTTATTTTCTCAGCAAAGTAACCCCTCTTTGCTTCATCCATTATGTTCTGTGCTTCATTTCTGTGATGTTTATATAGAAGAAAATCAGGCTGCTCTTGACAGTTCTTAAAAAAAATGTAAAGGCCTTATTCCTTGCTTGGATAGATTCTAGAATCTCATGATTAAACCAAGGGCTAGATCTCTACTTTACTCTGTCCCGTCCAATGGGAGCCATCACATTCACCACATCAAGGAATCTACATTTAAAGGCTTCCCAGGCACTGTCTACCCCTACACTATCTAGCACAGGTGACCAGTCAATTGTACCCACTTCCTCCATAAACTATTCAACACAGTATTTTTTTGAGTCCTCTAATTCGAACGGTTTTGTGACACTTAAATATATCTTTAAAAAAAATAATCCTCCTTGTGCAAAATGTAATAAAAGTATTACTGATTCCATATACTATTGCTCCACTCTGCGATATTTTACATTTATCAGACACCAATATTAAGTCATTTGTACTTTGCACTGTTTCACATATCCTGGTGGGATCTTTTATAATTTGGGTCAGAGCAAGTGATCTACCAAAGTGCATAAATACATTGTGGGCTATTCTTTTTGCAGACATCAGTATTGAAATCCCCTAACAAAATGATTTCCTTCAACAGGGAATCATTACAGTTTGACAACACAATTTCAAGACCTTCGTAGGATAGATTCTGCTTGGGCGGCCTATAACACCCCCCCCCCCAAAAAAATCGGCTTGGTTTTGGGAAGGCAGATATCCAGCCAGACAATCTCCAGAGCAGCGTTTAAATCCGATCTGATGTTAAAAGTAATGTCTGATCTTCCAAACGCACATATCCCCCACCGACCGTTCCGATTCCGGTCCTTCCTGACAACAGAGTAATTACCTATCGCAATTTCTGAGTCCCAAACAGATGAATCCAACCATGTCTCAGTAAAACATAAGACCGCCACCTCTGATTTGCAAACCAACAGGCGTATCTCATCGATCTTCGGTAGTAGCCTTCGGACGTTAAAGTGCACAAAATGTAAACCCTTCTTCCCAAAGGCCTCATTGAATTCCAGATCCACTCGTAACTCATGGAAGTGTTCATTCCAAAAATAAAATCTGTGAATGTGTTCATTCCTAAGTTTCAAGGCTTAGACATGTCAGCATGTTGACCCTTTCTGGAGTTAAAATATTCTACAAACATGTAAGCGCATCAGGGGTGTGATCTCACCCCAGATATCTCCCTGAACTCATACGGTAGCAGGGAGATTTATGAGGTCCGGATTGGATGCATGTAGAAACTGTCCCATTACGGAGAATATCCTAGCTCCGTATACAGTGCATTCGGAAAGTATTCACACCCCTTCACTTTTGTTATGTTACATTTGTTTACGTTACAGCCTTTTTCTAAAATGTATTAAAAAAAAAAAATGTTTTACTCTCCTCATCAATCTACACACAATAACCCATAATGATGAAGCAAAAACAGTTTTTTTTTGTGCAAATCTTTAACAAATAAAAAAAAACTGATCACATTTACATACATATTCAGACCCTTTACTCAGTACTTTGTTGAAGCACCATTGGCAGTGATTACAGCCTCGAGTCTTCTTGGGAATGACGCTACAAGCTTTGGCTGACCTGTATTTGGGGAGTTTCTCCCATTCTTCTCTGCAGATCCTCTCAAGCTCTGTCAGGTTGGATGGGGAACGTCGCTGCACAGTTATTTTCAGGTCTCTCCAGAGATGTTAGATCGGGTTCAAGTCAGGCCTCTGGCTGGGCAACTAAAGGACGTTCAGAGTCTTGTCCTGAAGCCACTCCTGCGTTGTCTTGGCTATGTGCTTAGGGTTGTTGTCCTGTTGGAAGGTGAACCTTCGCCCCAGTCTGAGGTCCTGAGCGCTCTGGAGCAGGTTTTCATCAAGGATCTCCCTGTACTTTGCTCCATTCATCTTTGCCTCGATCCTGACTAGTCTCCCAGTCCCCGCCGCTGAAAAACATCCCCACAGCATGATGCTACCACCACCATGCTTCACCGTAGGGATGGTGCCAGGTTTCCTCCAGACGTGACGCTTGGCATTCAGGACAAAGAGTTCTATCTTGGTTTCATCAGACCAGAGAACCTATTTCTCATGGTCTGAGAGTCCTTTAGGTGCCTTTTGGCAAACTCCAAGCGGGCTGTCATGTGCCTTTTACTGAGGAGTGGCTTCCGTCTGGCCATAAATGCCTAATTGGTAGAGTGCTGCAGAGATGGTTGTCCTTCTGGAAGGTTCTCACATCTCCACAGAGAAAGTCTGGAGCTCTGTCAGAGTGACCATCGGGTTCTTGGTCACCTCCTTGACCAAGGTCCTTCTCCAGCTCTAGGAAGAGTCTTGGTGGTTCCAAACTTCTATTATTTAAGAATGATGGAGGCCACTGTGTTCTTGGGGACCTTCAATACTGCAGAAATGTTTTGGTACCCTTCCTTCGACCTCATGGCTTGGTTTTTGACCTGACATGCACTGCCAACTGTGGGACCTTTTATAGACAGGTGTGTGCCTTTCCAAATCATGTCCAATCAATTGAATTTACCACAGGTGGACTCCAATCAAGTTGTAGAAACATCTCAAGGACGATCAATGGAAACAAGATGCACCTGAGCTCAATTTCGAGTCTCATAGCAAAGAGTCTGAATACTTATGTAAATAAGGTATTTCAGTTTTTAAAATGTTTAATACATTTGCAAACATTTCTAAAAACCTGTTTTCGCTTTGTCACTATGGGGTATTGTGTGTAGATTGATCAGGGGAAAAAAATAATTTAATACATTTTAGAACATAACGTAAAAAGTGAACTGGTCTGAATACTTTCCCAATGCTCGGTATGAAGTTAAGGACATATATCTACCCTTTATATCTAATAGCATGTCAGATTTACATATCCTGAGGCATTGTTATGAGCCGTCCTCCCCTCAGCAGCCTCCACTGGCATACAGTACATCATATACACACACACACACACACACACACACACACACACACACACACACACCGTAGGCCTAACGGTGAATGTGCTCATAACAAGTTCAGTCTTCTCTCTGAGTTTTCTCTGCAGATGATATAATGTCAACCTGAAGCTGACGCTGACTGGACGATCTACTGTCTCTCATAACGCTGGTTAGCTCATACCAAGCTGTCAAGACAGTATACACACACACACACACACACACACACACACACACACACACACACACACACACACACACACACACACACACACACACACACAGATAGTTTTGAACATTCTGTGGTTTCCCTAGTAATTAGCACATAGTGTAGGGGGAGAAAGAGTACTATCGGACCCCAGGAAGCACTGATAGAGTCCAGTCCCTATGGGTCCCTGGTGTGTGTGTGTGTGTGTGTGTGTGTGTGTGTGTGTGTGTGTGTGTGTGTGTGTGTGTGTGTGTGTCTATACATGCACTCCTGGCCAATACACCCACATAGCCTCCTGATATCCCTGGACAAACCCTCCGGACACACTGATAGTCAGGGAGGTGATTGTAACTCCCCCAAGAAAACGTCTTGCTGTGGGAGAAGACATTAGGCATGTCCCTCAGTCTCCCTCCCTTCAGCCTCTAACCCAAGGCCCACAGGGAACCCTCGCCGCCGCTCAGCACCGAGATGGAGGCTCTTTCCAGAGTATTCCACCGCTGCACTCCCCCCTCCTAAAGAGAGGAAGACTATTAGAGGGAGACTAGTCCTGACCTCCTAAAGAGAGGAAGACTAGTCCTGACCTCCTAAAGAGAGGAAGACTAGTCCTGACCTCCTAAAGAGAGGAAGACTAGTCCTGACCTCCTAAAGAGAGGAAGACTAGTCCTGACCTCCTAAAGAGAGGAAGACTAGTCCTGACCTCCTAAAGAGAGGAAGACTAGTCCTGACCTCCTAAAGAGAGGGAGACTAGTCCTGACCTCCTAAAGAGAGGGAGACTAGGAGAGGAAGACTTGTCCTGACCTCCTAAAGAGAGGGAGACTAGGAGAGGGAGACTAGTCCTGACCTCCTAAAGAGAGGGAGACTAGGAGAGGAAGACTAGTCCTGACCTCCTAAAGAGAGGGAGACTAGGAGAGGAAGACTAGTCCTGACCTCCTAAAGAGAGGGAGACTAGGAGAGGAAGACTAGTCCTGACCTCCTAAAGAGAGGAAGACTAGGAGAGGAAGAAAGAGAAAAAGAGAGGAAAGAAGAAAGGAAGCGAACGTGGAGGGACCTTCTTTGCTTTGTTATGTAATGCCCCGCAGAGTGGGGCTAATGAGGGAGGTGTGTGTGTGTGGGGGGGGGGGGGGGGGGTAACATCTAATTCTGCTCATTATCACCCAATCTGAGGTGTGTTTTCTCTCATGAGACTGAGTTACAACCAGAAGGAAACGGTAGATGTGAGCTATTCTTGTGGGGACCAGAAGTCGAATGAAAATTTGACCAGCTGGGGACATTTTGTTAGTCCCCACAAGGAAAAGTTAAGGTTAGAATTAGTGTTAGGGGTTAAAGGTTAGGTTTAGGGTTAAGGTCAGGGTTAGGGTTAGGAGTAATGGAAAATAGGATTTTGAATGGGGATCAATTGTGTGTCTCCAGAAGATTAGATAAACAAGACTGTGTGTGTATTTGTGTGTGTGAGAGTGTGTGTGTCTGTGTATTTGTGTGTGTGTGTGTGTGTGTGTCTGTGTGAGGGTTTGTCTGTGTGTGAGGGTGTGTGTGTCTGTGTGTGTGTGTAAGTCTCTGTGTGTGTGTGTCTGTGTGAGGGTTTGTCTGTGTGTGTGTGTGTGTCTGTGTGTGTGTGTGTGTGTGTGTGTTTGTGTCTGTGTGTGTGTCTGTGTGAGGGTGTGTGTGTCTGTGTGAGGGTGTGTGTGTCTGTGTGTGTGTGTGTGTGTGAGAGTGTGAGAGTGTGTCTGTCTGTATGTGTGTCTGTCTGTGTGTCTGTGTGTGTGTCTGTGGGTGAGGGTGTGTGTGCATGTGTGTATGTGTGTGTGTGTGTGAGGGCGTGTCTTTGTGTGTGAGGGTGTGTGTGTCTGTGTGTGTGAGGGTGTGTGTGTGTGTGTGTGTGTGTGTGTGTGTGTGTGTGTGTGTGTTCGTGCATATGTGTGCAGTGGTGGAAAAAGTACCCAATTGTCATTCTTGAGTAAAAGTAAAGATACCTTAATAGAAAATGACTCAAGTAAAAGTGAAAGTCACACAGGAAGGCCAAAAAGATCATCAAGGACATCAACCACCCGAGCCACTGCCTGTTCACCCCGCTACCATCCAGAAGGCGAGGTCAGTACAGGTGCATCAAAGCTGGAACCGAGAGACTGACTGTTAAACAGCCATCACTAGCACATTAGAGGCTGCTGTCTATAGGCATACAGACTAGAATTCACTGTCCACTTTAAGGAACGGAACACTAGTCACTTTAATAATATTTACATATCTGGCATTACTCATCTCATATGTATAATACTGTATTTTATACTATTCTACTGTATCTTAGTCCGTTCCGCTATGACATCGCTCGTCTATATGTATATAGTCTTAATTCATTCCTACTTAGATGTGTGTGTATTGGGTATATGCTGTGTAACTTGTTAGATATTACTACACTGTCAGAACTAGAAGCACAAGCATTTCGCTACACTCGCATTAACATCTGCTAACCACGTGTATGTGACCAATACAATTTGATTTGATTTGAAAGTACTTCCTGAGTAAAAGTCAAAGTAATTGGTTTTAAATAGATTTAAGTATCAAAAGTAAACGTAGTTGCTGAAATATACTTAAAGGAAAAAATCCACTCAAAACCACTAATTCCTTTTAATTTACAGTGTTAAATATCACTAATATGTGAGAACAATATTTTTTGTGAACAAATGTTTTATTTTGTCGTTATAATAAGGTTTGTAGCAACATGGAAAATCGTTGTGGACATCTGTTGCAGCTCAAGTCGACTACAACATCTACAATGCAATGCTCTCTCTATGGGCTGTAACTATACATAACTATACACAATAATACCAAAGACAATATCATCATGTAACATAGCTAATTAGCTGTAAAATTGCATAAACAAACTAAACTATTGTCACGACTTCTACTGAAGTTGATGCCCCTCCTTGTTCAGGTGGTGTTCGGCGGTCGACGTCACCGGCCTTCTAGCCACCATTGATCAGTTTATCATTTTCCATTGGTTTTGTCTGGTCTCTTTACACACCTGTTTCATATCCCAGTAATTACATGTTGTGTATTTAACCCTCTGATTCCCCTCATTTCTCTGTCGGTGATTGTTTGTTTGTTATGTACGTGTTGTTTCTGTATCGGTGTGCGACGGGTTATTGGTTTACCCGGATTCTTTTCTATGTTGGTTTTGGAAATAAATATTCAATTTTTTAAACCACTCTGTTTTCTCCTGCGCCTGACTTCCCTGCCACCTACATACACGGACTATGACAACTATCCATTTAGGTGTCTACAATCTCACCATGTTCAACCTGCAGAGTGATGTGCCTCACAGAGTGGAGTCTGACGACATTCGCAACGGCAGATACACTTTTGAGGAGATTGGAAACGTTGCGTGGTGCATTCTGGGCGATTCAGGGACAAGGAGCACTCTCCTTCAATGAGTCTATTGGGCACTAGCTCAGAAACTCAACATTAGCACAAATTTCCCCAACAAGAAGTTCAACATTACAAATCTTTCCCGAGATGTGAGATAATTACCTTGCCGTCTGTAGTATCGTATAGCTTTGGAATCGTGACTTTACGTACTTTGGAGGAAAATACGACACATTTCTTGACAAATATACACCGACTTTGAGAAAGGGATTGTGTGATGATTAGCTTAGCAACCGCGTGACGCAGCATGACAACGTGAACACGATTGATTGACAGTTTGCCCGGTGGGGCGTTATACGATCCTTTTCTATTCATTGGATTTCCATCTCCTTTCTATAATATCTCTGGCAACGGCACCATGCAATGCATCCTGGACTAAAGAGGCAGACAAATAGGAAAAATACTGCATGACCCTCCGTTAAATTACATATTTCTCAAGGTGGCTTATCCAGAGAGAAGACACCCTCCTGAGTTATGACATCGGGCCAGTATTGAAATCTGATGTGTATCATAGACGTTTTTTGTGATTGTCACGCCCTGACCATAGAGATCCTTATTATTCTCTATGTTTGGTTAGGTCAGGGTGTGACTCGGGTGGGAAAGTCTATGTTTTCTGTTTCTTTGTTTTTGGGCGAGTGTGGTTCCCAATCAGAGGAAGCTGTCTATCGTTGTCTCTGATTGGGAATCATACTTAGGCAGCCTGTTTTCCACCTGTGTTTGTGAGAGGTTATTTTCTGTTTAGCGTCTGTGCCTGACGGAACTGTTCGCTTTCGTTTTGTTGTTTTTGGTTATTCTTTTTTGAGTGTTTCTTGGAATAAATTATCATGAACACTCACCACGCTGCGCCTTGGTCCACTTCTCCTTCTAACGATGAGCGTTACAGTGAGACTTTACCACAGTACTACATCATACTGAGACTTTACCACAGTACTGCATCATACTGAGACTTTACCACAGTACTGCATCATACAGAGAGAGACTTTACCACAGTACTACATCATACTGAGACAGACTTTACCACAGTACTACATCATACTGAGACAGACTTTACCACAGTACTACATCATACTGAGACTTTACCACAGTACTACATCATACTGAGAGAGACTTTACCACAGTACTACATCATACTGAGAGCGACTTTACCACAGTACTACATCATACTGAGAGAGACTTTACCACAGTACTACATCATACTGAGAGAGACTTTACCACAGTACTACATCATACTAAGAGAGACTTTACCACAGTACTACATCATACTGAGAGAGACTTTGCCACAGTACTACATCATACTGAGAGAGACTTTACCACAGTACTACATCATACTGAGACAGACTTTACCACAGTACTACGTCATACTGAGAGAGAGACTTTACCACAGTACTACATCATACTGAGAGAGAGACTTTACCACAGTACTACGTCATACTGAGAGAGACTTTACCACAGTACTACATCATACTGAGAGACACTTTACCACAGTACTACGTCATACTGAGACTTTACCACAGTACTACGTCATACTGAGACTTTACCACAGTACTACGTCATACTGAGACTTTACCACAGTACTACATCATACTGAGACTGAACCACAGTACTACATCATACTGAGACTGAACCACAGTACTACATCATACTGAGACTTTACCACAGTACTGCATCATACTGAGACTTTATCACAGTACTGCATCATACTGAGACTTTACCACAGTACTACATCATACTGAGACTTTACCACAGTACTGCATCATACTGAGACTTTACCACAGTACTGCATCATACTGAGACTTTACCACAGTACTACATCATACTGAGAGAGACTTTACCACAGTACTACATCATACTGAGACTTTACCACAGTACTGCATCATACAGAGAGACTTTACCACAGTACTACATCATACTGAGACTTTACCACAGTACTACGTCATACTGAGAGAGAGACTTTACCACAGTACTACATCATACTGAGAGAGACTTTACCACAGTACTACATCATACTGAGAGAGACTTTACCACAGTACTACATCATACTAAGAGAGACTTTACCACAGTACTACATCATACTGAGAGAGACTTTGCCACAGTACTACATCATACTGAGAGAGACTTTACCACAGTACTACATCATACTGAGAGAGACTTTACCACAGTACTACGTCATACTGAGAGAGAGACTTTACCACAGTACGACATCATACTGAGAGAGAGACTTTACCACAGTACTACGTCATACTGAGAGAGACTTTACCACAGTACTACATCATACTGAGAGACACTTTACCACAGTACTACGTCATACTGAGACTTTACCACAGTACTACGTCATACTGAGACTTTACCACAGTACTACGTCATACTGAGACTTTACCACAGTACTACATCATACTGAGACTGAACCACAGTACTACATCATACTGAGACTGAACCACAGTACTACATCATACTGAGACTTTACCACAGTACTGCATCATACTGAGACTTTATCACAGTACTGCATCATACTGAGACTTTACCACAGTACTACATCATACTGAGACTTTACCACAGTACTGCATCATACTGAGACTTTACCACAGTACTGCATCATACTGAGACTTTACCACAGTACTACATCATACTGAGACTTTACCACAGTACTACATCATACTGAGACTTTACCACAGTACTGCATCATACAGAGAGACTTTACCACAGTACAACATCATACTGAGACTTTACCACAGTACTGCATCATACAGAGAGACTTTACCACAGTACTACATCATACTGAGACTTTACCACAGTACTACGTCATACTGAGAGAGAGACTTTACCACAGTACTACATCATACTGAGAGAGACTTTACCACAGTACTACGTCATACTGAGAGAGACTTTACCACAGTACTACATCATACTGAGACAGACTTTACCACAGTACTACATCATACTGAGACTTTACCACAGTACTACATCATACTGAGACTTTACCACAGTACTACTTCATACTGGACGGATTTCTGCCTGCTTGAACGCCAATAACTCTGATACAAAATGAAAACATGAAATGACCCCAGGGAATCGCTAGAACATCACTCAGGGATGCACAAAAACCAATATCACATTCAACATGGGTGAATCTTTTCTTTAAGTATCAAAAGTAAAAGTATAAATCATTTCAAATTCCTTATATCAAACAAGCTGCAATATGTCACTTTTTGGGGTGAGCCAACCAAATTCACATAGAAATGTGAGTTATAGATCTGTCAATCTCATTGAAAGCAAGTCTACTGTTATATATCTGGTATTTGTAGGCTTCCCGTTCTTCAGTTTCGTTTTTGCGTCTTTTACTTTCGGGTTTTGAGCACCACCTTCAAACAGCTGAAAATACAATACTCTTGTTTATGATGGTACAGCGGATTAGATGGTATAATGATTCTCTCTTCACAACTGTTTTTGCAACCAGGAAATGGCGGAGCGATTTCTACATAGTGCATCTGTAAGCAAACCAGACAGCATAATGTTTTTTTGTTTTTTATTTACAGATAGCCAGGGGCACACTCAAACACTCAGACATAATTTACAAACAAAGCATTTGTGTTTTGTGAGTCCTCCAGATCAGAGGCAGTAGGGATGACCAGGGATGTTCTCTGTTTAGTGAGTCCTCCAGATCAGAGGCAGTAGGGGTGACCAGGGATGTTCTCTGTTTAGTGAGTCCTCCAGATCAGAGGCAGTAGGGATGACCAGGGATGTTCTCTGTTTAGTGAGTCCTCCAGATCAGAGGCAGTAGGGATGACCAGGGATGTTCTCTGTTTAGTGAGTCCTCCAGATCAGAGGCAATAGGGATGACCAGGGATGTTCTCTGTTTAGTGAGTCCTCCAGATCAGAGGCAGTAGGGATGACCAGGGATGTTCTCTGTTTAGTGAGTCCTCCAGATCAGAGGTAGTAGCGATGACCAGGGATGTTCTCTGTTTAGTGAGTCCTCCAGATCAGAGGTAGTAGCGATGACCAGGGATGTTCTCTGTTTAGTGAGTCCTCCAGATCAGAGGCAGTAGGGATGACCAGGGATGTTCTCTGTTTAGTGAGTCCTCCAGATCAGAGGCAGTAGGGATGACCAGGGATGTTCTCTGTTTAGTGAGTCCTCCAGATCAGAGGCAGTAGGGATGACCAGGGATGTTCTCTTGATTAGTGAGTCCTCCAGATCAGAGGTAGTAGCGATGACCAGGGATGTTCTCTGTTTAGTGAGTCCTCCAGATCAGAGGCAGTAGGGATGACCAGGGATGTTCTCTGTTTAGTGAGTCCTCCAGATCAGAGGCAGTAGGGATGACCAGGGATGTTCTCTGTTTAGTGAGTCCTCCAGATCAGAGGCAGTAGGGATGACCAGGGATGTTCTCTTGATTAGTGAGTCCTCCAGATCAGAGGTAGTAGCGATGACCAGGGATGTTCTCTGTTTAGTGAGTCCTCCAGATCAGAGGCAGTAGGGATGACCAGGGATGTTCTCTGTTTAGTGAGTCCTCCAGATCAGAGGCAGTAGGGATGACCAGGGATGTTCTCTGTTTAGTGAGTCCTCCAGATCAGAGGCAGTAGGGATGACCAGGGATGTTCTCTGTTTAGTGAGTCCTCCAGATCAGAGGCAGTAGGGATGACCAGGGATGTTCTCTGTTTAGTGAGTCCTCCAGATCAGAGGCAGTAGGGATGACCAGGGATGTTCTCTGTTTAGTGAGTCCTCCAGATCAGAGGCAATAGGGATGACCAGGGATGTTCTCTGTTTAGTGAGTCCTCCAGATCAGAGGCAGTAGGGATGACCAGGGATGTTCTCTGTTTAGTGAGTCCTCCAGATCAGAGGTAGTAGCGATGACCAGGGATGTTCTCTGTTTAGTGAGTCCTCCAGATCAGAGGTAGTAGCGATGACCAGGGATGTTCTCTGTTTAGTGAGTCCTCCAGATCAGAGGCAGTAGGGATGACCAGGGATGTTCTCTGTTTAGTGAGTCCTCCAGATCAGAGGCAGTAGGGATGACCAGGGATGTTCTCTGTTTAGTGAGTCCTCCAGATCAGAGGCAGTAGGGATGACCAGGGATGTTCTCTTGATTAGTGAGTCCTCCAGATCAGAGGCAGTAGCGATGACCAGGGATGTTCTCTGTTTAGTGAGTCCTCCAGATCAGAGGCAGTAGGGATGACCAGGGA
The DNA here is from genome assembly GCF_901001165.1 of Salmo trutta. Classification (NCBI taxonomy): domain Eukaryota; kingdom Metazoa; phylum Chordata; class Actinopteri; order Salmoniformes; family Salmonidae; genus Salmo; species Salmo trutta. The sequence goes on from NC_042991.1 coordinate 39,546,496, forward strand.
TGTTCTCTGTTTAGTGAGTCCTCCAGATCAGAGGCAGTAGGGATGACCAGGGATGTTCTCTGTTTAGTGAGTCCTCCAGATCAGAGGCAGTAGGGATGACCAGGGATGTTCTCTGTTTAGTGAGTCCTCCAGATCAGAGGCAGTAGGGATGACCAGGGATGTTCTCTGTTTAGTGAGTCCTCCAGATCAGAGGCAATAGGGATGACCAGGGATGTTCTCTTGATTAGTGAGTCCTCCAGATCAGAGGCAGTAGGGATGACTAGGGATGTTCTCTTGATTAGTGAGTCCTCCAGATCAGAGGCAGTAGGGATGACCAGGGATGTTCTCTGTTTAGTGAGTCGCCCAGATCAGAGGCAGTAGGGATGACCAGGGATGTCCTCTGTTTAGTGAGTCCTCCAGATCAGAGGCAGTAGGGATGACCAGGGATGTTCTCTGTTTAGTGAGTCCTCCAGATCAGAAGCAGTAGGGATGACCAGGGATGTTCTCTGTTTAGTGAGTCCTCCAGATCAGAGGCAGTAGGGATGACCAGGGATGTTCTCTGTTTAGTGAGTCCTCCAGATCAGAGGCAATAGGGATGACCAGGGATGTTCTCTGTTTAGTGAGTCCTCCAGATCAGAGGCAGTACTGATGACCAGGGATGTTCTCTGTTTAGTGAGTCCTCCAGATCAGAGGTAGTAGCGATGACCAGGGATGTTCTCTGTTTAGTGAGTCCTCCAGATCAGAGGTAGTAGCGATGACCAGGGATGTTCTCTGTTTAGTGAGTCCTCCAGATCAGAGGCAGTAGGGATGACCAGGGATGTTCTCTGTTTAGTGAGTCCTCCAGATCAGAGGCAGTAGGGATGACCAGGGATGTTCTCTGTTTAGTGAGTCCTCCAGATCAGAGGCAGTAGGGATGACCAGGGATGTTCTCTGTTTAGTGAGTCCTCCAGATCAGAGGCAGTAGGGATGACCAGGGATGTTCTCTGTTTAGTGAGTCCTCCAGATAAGAGGCAATAGGGATGACCAGGGATGTTCTCTTGATTAGTGAGTCCTCCAGATCAGAGGCAGTAGGGATGACTAGGGATGTTCTCTTGATTAGTGAGTCCTCCAGATCAGAGGCAGTAGGGATGACCAGGGATGTTCTCTGTTTAGTGAGTCGCCCAGATCAGAGGCAGTAGGGATGACCAGGGATGTTCTCTGTTTAGTGAGTCCTCCAGATCAGAGGCAGTAGGGATGACCAGGGATGTTCTCTGTTTAGTGAGTCCTCCAGATCAGAGGCAGTAGGGATGACCAGGGATGTTCTCTGTTTAGTGAGTCCTCCAGATCAGAGGCAGTAGGGATGACCAGGGATGTTCTTTGTTTAGTGAGTCCTCCAGATCAGAGGCAGTAGGGATGACCAGGGATGTTCTCTGTTTAGTGAGTCCTCCAGATCAGAGGCAGTAGGGATGACCAGGGATGTTCTCTGTTTATTGAGTCCTCCAGATCAGAGGCAGTAGGGATGACCAGGGATGTTCTCTGTTTAGTGAGTCCTCCAGATCAGAGGCAGTAGGGATGACCAGGGATGTTCTCTGTTTAGTGAGTCCTCCAGATCAGAGGCAGTAGGGATGACCAGGGATGTTCTCTGTTTAGTGAGTCCTCCAGATCAGAGGCAATAGGGATGACCAGGGATGTTCTCTGTTTAGTGAGTCCTCCAGATCAGAGGCAGTACTGATGACCAGGGATGTTCTCTGTTTAGTGAGTCCTCCAGATCAGAGGTAGTAGCGATGACCAGGGATGTTCTCTGTTTAGTGAGTCCTCCAGATCAGAGGTAGTAGCGATGACCAGGGATGTTCTCTGTTTAGTGAGTCCTCCAGATCAGAGGCAGTAGGGATGACCAGGGATGTTCTCTGTTTAGTGAGTCCTCCAGATCAGAGGCAGTAGGCATGACCAGGGATGTTCTCTTGATTAGTGAGTCCTCCAGATCAGAGGTAGTAGCGATGACCAGGGATGTTCTCTGTTTAGTGAGTCCTCCAGATCCGAGGCAGTAGGGATGACCAGGGATGTTCTCTGTTTAGTGAGTCCTCCAGATCAGAGGCAGTAGGGATGACCAGGGATGTTCTCTGTTTAGTGAGTCCTCCAGATCAGAGGCAGTAGGGATGACCAGGGATGTTCTCTGTTTAGTGAGTCCTCCAGATCAGAGGCAGTAGGGATGACCAGGGATGTTCTCTGTTTAGTGAGTCCTCCAGATCAGAGGCAATAGGGATGACCAGGGATGTTCTCTTGATTAGTGAGTCCTCCAGATCAGAGGCAGTAGGGATGACCAGGGATGTTCTCTTGATTAGTGAGTCCTCCAGATCAGAGGCAGTAGCGATGACCAGGGATGTTCTCTGTTTAGTGAGTCCTCCAGATCAGAGGCAGTAGGGATGACCAGGGATGTTCTCTGTTTAGTGAGTCCTCCAGATCAGAGGCAGTAGGGATGACCAGGGATGTTCTCTGTTTAGTGAGTCCTCCAGATCAGAGGCAGTAGGGATGACCAGGGATGTTCTCTGTTTAGTGAGTCCTCCAGATCAGAGGCAGTAGGGATGACCAGGGATGTTCTCTGTTTAGTGAGTCCTCCAGATCAGAGGCAGTAGGGTCAACCAGGGATGTTCTCTGTTTAGTGAGTCCTCCAGATCAGAGGCAGTAGGGACGACCAGGGATGTTCTCTGTTTAGTGAGTCCTCCAGATCAGAGGCAGTAGGGATGACCAGGTATGTTCTCTGTTTAGTGAGTCCTCCAGATCAGAGGCAGTAGGGATGACCAGGGATGTTCTCTGTTTAGTGAGTCCTCCAGATCAGAGGCATTAGGGATGACCAGGGATGTTCTCTGTTTAGTGAGTCCTCCAGATCAGAGGCAGTAGGGACGACCAGGGATGTTCTCTGTTTAGTGAGTCCTCCAGATCAGAGGCAGTAGGGACGACCAGGGATGTTCTCTGTTTAGTGAGTCCTCCAGATCAGAGGCAGTAGGGATGTCCAGGGATGTTCTCTGTTTAGTGAGTCCTCCAGATCAGAGGCAGTAGGGACGACCAGGGATGTTCTCTGTTTAGTGAGTCCTCCAGATCAGAGGCAGTAGGGATGACCAGGGATGTTCTCTGTTTAGTGAGTCCTCCAGATCAGAGGCAGTAGGGACGACCAGGGATGTTCTCTGTTTAGTGAGTCCTCCAGATCAGAGGCAGTAGGGACGACCAGGGATGTTCTCTGTTTAGTGAGTCCACCAGATCAGAGGCAGTAGGGACGACCAGGGATGTTCTCTGTTTAGTGAGTCCTCCAGATCAGAGGCAGTAGGGACGACCAGGGATGGTCGTTTCTACTGCCCTGTCCTCCTCTGTATCGGTTCTGTACTGCCCTGTCCTCCTCTGTATCGGTTCTGTACTGCCCTGTCCTCTTCTGTATCGGTTCTGTACTGCCCTGTCCTCTTCTGTATTGGCTCTGTACTGCCCTGTCCTCCTCTGTATCGGTTCTGTACTGCCCTGTCCTCTTCTGTATCGGCGCTGTACTGCCCTGTCCTCTTCTGTATCGGTTCTGTACTGCCCTGTCCTCTTCTGTATCGGTTCTGTACTGCCCTGTCCTCTTCTGTATCGGCTCTGTACTGCCCTGTCCTCCTCTGTATCGGTTCTGTACTGCCCTGTCCTCTTCTGTATCGGCGCTGTACTGCCCTGTCCTCTTCTGTATCGGTTCTGTACTGACCTGTCCTCCTCTGTATTGGTTCTGTACTGCCCTGTCCTCCTCTGTATCGGCTCTGTACTGCCCTGTCCTCCTCTGTATCGGCTCTGTACTGCCCTGTCCTCTTCTGTATCGGTTCTGTACTGCCCTGTTCTCTTCTGTATCGGCTCTGTACTGCCCTGTCCTCTTCTGTATTGGCTCTGTACTGCCCTGTCCTCCTCTGTGTCGGTTCTGTACTGCCCTGTTGTCTTCTGTATCGGTTCTGTACTGCCCTGTCCTCTTCTGTATCGGTTCTGTACTGCCTTGTCCTCCTCTGTATCGGTTCTGTACTGCCTGTCCTCCTCTGTATCGGCTCTGTACTGCCCTGTCCTCCTCTGTATCGGCTCTGTACTGCCCTGTCCTCTTCTGTATCGGTTCTGTACTGCCCTGTTGTCTTCTGTATCGGTTCTGTACTGCCCTGTCCTCTTCTGTATCGGTTCTGTACTGCCTTGTCCTCCTCTGTATCGGTTCTGTACTGCCTGTCCTCCTCTGTATCGGCTCTGTACTGCCCTGTCCTCCTCTGTATCGGCTCTGTACTGCCCTGTCCTCTTCTGTATCGGTTCTGTACTGCCCTGTCCTCTTCTGTATCGGTTCTGTACTGCCCTGTCCTCTTCTGTATCGGCTCTGTACTGCCCTGTCCTCTTCTGTATCGGCTCTGTACTGCCCTGTCCTCTTCTGTATCGGCTCTGTACTGCCCTGTCCTCTTCTGTATCGGCTCTGTACTGCCCTGTCCTCTTCTGTATCGGCTCTGTACTGCCCTGTCCTCCTCTGTATCGGCTCTGTACTGCCCTGTCCTCTTCTGTATCGGCTCTGTACTGCCCTGTCCTCTTCTGTATCGGCTCTGTACTGCCCTTTCCTCTTCTGTATCGGCTCTGTACTGCCCTGTCCTCTTCTGTATCGGCTCTGTACTGCCCTGTCCTCTTCTGTATCGGCTCTGTACTGCCCTGTCCTCTTCTGTATCGGCTCTGTACTGCCCTGTCCTCCTCTGTGTGGGCGCTGTCTGCTATATGGGGGAGTTGAGTAATGACATAGACAATAAAGTTGTACTGTATTGGAACATAAAGCTTATCACTGCTGCCAATCTTCTGCCTTTGTGGACATGGTTTTCCATGACAGGCCACTGTCCTTTAAGACATGGTTTCCCAAACCCGGTCCTGGGGCTCAGCCAGAGTGCAGGTTTTGTTTTTTGTACTAGCATTACACAGCTGATTCAATTTACCAACTGATCATCAAGATTTCATTATTTTAAATCAGCTGTGTGGTATTAGGGAGCAAATTAAAAAACTTACCATGCACCCAGGGGAGGACCCCAGGACTGAGTTTGGGAACCCTGCTTCAGAGGAAGAGAAACAGTAAGTAACAGCATCATTTAAGTGACCAAAAATCAAGCAAACATTTTAAGATCAACTCTCTCTCTCTCGCTTCCTCTTTTCCCTCTCTGTGTGTCACATAGACACACACTCAACATTCATAACACACACTCAGACACACACTCTCTCACGATTGGCCTCCTCCCAAACAAAACAGCCAAATAACTTGTAAATGATTCAGTGCTGTTGTTTTGCTCTTCCTTGGTTACCAGATTGTCTCAGCACCAGGCTGCAATATCAACCTGCTTACTAGAAATAGACTTCGATTTCAGACGTTTGAAAAAGTCCTGAGAAAGTTGATATATGCCTTCCTCTGGGAGAAAACAAATTGGCTAGCACTGGACACGACCTCATGATAATCAGAGCAGAAGATCGCTGGTCAGACCGCTTCACATTCGCAGGTCACGATGCTCTATGGCAGGTCACGATGCTCTACGGCAGGTCACGATGCCCTACCACAGGTCACAATGCTCTACCGCAGGTCACGATGCTCTACCGCAGGTCACGATGCTCTACGGCAGGTCACGATGCTCTATCGCAGGTCACGATGCTCTACCGCAGGTCACGATGCTCTACCGCAGGTCACGATGCTCTACCGCAGGTCACGATGCCCTACCGCAGGTCACGATGCTCTACCGCAGGTCACGATGCTCTACCGCAGGTCACAATGCTCTACCGTAGGTCACGATGCTCTACCGCAGGTCACGATGCCCTACCGCAGGTCACGATGCTCTACCGCAGGTCACGATGCCCTACCACAGGTCACGATGCTCTATGGCAGGTCACGATGCTCTACCAAAGGTCACGATGCTCTACCACAGGTCACGGTGCTCTACCGCAGGTCACGATGCTCTACCACAGGTCACGATGCCCTACCACAGGTCACGATGCTCTACGGCAGGTCACGATGCTCTACGGCAAGTCACGATGCTCTACGGCAGGTCACGATGCTCTACGGCAGGTCACGATGCTCTAGCAAGCCGTGAGAATACTTGATGATAGTAGATGGTATTGGGTTGGTTGGTTTGCAGAACCTTCCGCAAACCATAGCCCTAAACTTAACCACTCAGAATGAATGACAAAACTGTTAACCTTAGAGAATGAATGACAAAACGGTTAACCTTAGAGAATGAATGCATCAAAATAGACGTTCGTCCACTATATGTCAAATTCTGAAGGGAAACTATGAGATCTTGTTGAGGCTGAAATATAGCCCTGTAAATCACATCCATTCTGCACTAAAAGCCTTTTTCAGATGTCCAGAGATGTTTACTATAAAGACAGAGATTTAGAGCAGGTTATAGCCATGTCAAAATACTAGCGAACATGACTGTTGCTAGTGTGTGTGTGTGTGTGTGTGTGTGTGTGTGTGTGTGTGTGTGTGTGTGTGTGTGTGTGTGTGGACCAGAAGTCCCCACAAGAATAGTAATCCCAAAACATTTGACCAACTGGGGACATTTTATTGGTCCCCCCCCCATTAAATTGGCTCTCATGAGGACCGCCACAGGAAAGTAAGACCCAGAGTTACCTCTGCTGCAGAGGATAAGTTCATTAGAGTTAACTGCACCTCAAATTGCAGCCCAAATAAATGCTTCACAGAGTTCAAGTAACAGACACTTCTCAACATCAACTGTTCAGAGGAGACTCCATGAATCAGACCTTCATGGTCGAATTGCTGCAAAGAAACCACTACTAAAGGACACCAATAATAAGAAGAGACTTGCTTGGGCCAAGAAACACGGGCAATGGTCATTAGACCGGTGGAAATCTGTCCTTTGGTCTGATGAGTCCAAATGTGAGATTTTTGGTTCCAACCGCTGTGTCTTTGTGAAACGCAGAGTAGGTGAATGGATGATCTCCACATGTGTGGTTCCCACTGTGAAGCATGGAGGAGGAGGTGTGATGGTGTGGGGGTGCTTTTCTGGTGACATTGTCAGTGATTTATGAAGAATTCAAGGCACACTTAACCAGCATGGCTACCACAGCATTCTGCAGCGATACCCCGTCCCATCTGGTTTGCGCTTAGTGGGACTATCATTTGTTTTTCAACAGGACAATGACCCACACACCTCCAGGCTTTGTAAGGGCTATTTGACCAAGAAGGAGAGTGATGCAGTGCTGCATCAGATGACCTGGCCTCCACAATCACCCGACTTCAACCCGATTGAGATTCTTTGGGATGAGTTGGACCGCAGAGTGAAGGAAAGGCAGCCAACGTGCTCAGCATATGTGGGAAGTCCTTCAAGACTGTTGGAAAAGCTTTCCAGGTGAAGCTGGTTGAGAGAATGCCAAAAGTGTGCAAAGCTGTCATCAAGGCAAAGGGTGGCTACTTTGAAGAATCTAAAATCTAAAATATATTTTGATTTGTTTAACACTTTTTTTGATAACTACATGATTCCATATGTGTTATTTCATAGTTTTGATGTCTACAATGTAGAAGATAGTAAATATAAAGAAAAAAAGTTGAATGAGTCGGCGTGTCCAAACATTTGACTGGTACTGTGTGTGTGTGTTTGTGTGTGTGTGTGTGTGTGTGTGTGTGTGTGTGTGTGTGTGTGTGTGAAGTCAGCCAGAGGAGAGGACAGTATGTTTGAGCAGTTGTTGACTGGTGCCAGAGTGTTTTTACCAGAAATAGGGCTTAGAGGTCAATAATATGGAATTGTTAGCTCTGCTTCCCCACCTGCCAAACACAAAGAAACATAAACACACTAACACAGCTAAAATACTATGTGTCCCAAATGGCACTCGATTCCCTATGTAGTGCACTACTTTAGACCAGGGCCCTATGGGGAATGGCACCCTATTCCCTATGTAGTGCACTACTTTTGATTAGGGCCCATAGCACTCTTGTAAAAAAAGAAATTATGCACTATCTAGGGTGCAATTTGGGACACAATACATCGCTTCATATTGTCTTGCTAAAGCAGTAGGAGAGAGATGTCGTTTGTCCGTGGAAATCCAGGGCTTGAGAGTTTCGTTGTTTTCCCAGAAATGTTTGGGTTTATATTGGGCGTTCCCTCCCGTTTTGAAGCATCTGCTTGGCATTCTTATGATAGACAGAGAAAAGCCCAGAACAGGTTCTTTAAGCTCCTAGAACTCGTTAGAAACCTTCTAGAGATGCTTTCACCCAATCTTGTTGTTGATCTACTACAACACAATGAGGATATTACATGTTATATTAGTGTTATGTCTTGTTATAACACAATGAGGAGATGACACGTTATATTAGGGTTATGTCTTGTTATAACACAATGAAGAGATGACATGTTATATTAGGGTTATGTCTTGTTATAACACAATGAAGAGATGACATGTTATATTAGGGTTATGCCTTGTTATAACACAATGAGGAGATGACATGTTATATTAGGGTTATGCCTTGTTATAACACAATGAGGAGATGACATGTTATATTAGGGTTATGTCTTGTTATAACACAATGAAGAGATGACATGTTATATTAGGGTTATGTCTTGTTATAACACAATGAAGAGATGACATGTTATATTAGGGTTATGTCTTGTTATAACACAATGAAGAGATGACATGTTATATTTGGGTTATGTCTTGTTATAACACAATGAGGAGATGACATGTTATATTTGGGTTATGTCTTGTTATAACACAATGAAGAGATTACATGTTATATTAGGGTTATGTCTTGTTATAACACAATGAAGAGATGACATGTTATATTAGGGTTATGTCTTGTTATAACACAATGAAGAGATGACATGTTATATTAGGGTTTTGCCTTGTTATAACACAATGAGGAGATGACATATTAGGGTTATGTCTTGTTATAACACAATGAGGAGACGACATGTTATATTAGGGTTATGTCTTGTTATAACACAATGAGGAGATGACATGTATTATTAGGGTTATGCCTTGTTATAACACAATGAGGAGATGACATGTTATATTAGGAGTATGCCTTGTTATAACACAATGAGGAGATGACATATTAGGGTTATGCCTTGTTATAACACAATGAAGAGATGACATGTTATATTAGGGTTATACCTTGTTATAACACAATGAAGAGATGACATGTTATATTAGGGTTATGTCTTGTTATAACACAATGAGGAGATGACATGTTATATTTGGGTTATGTCTTGTTATAACAATGAAGAGATGACATGTTATATTAGGGTTATGTCTTGTTATAACACAATGAGGAGATGACATATTAGGCTTATGTCTTGTTATAACACAACGAGGAGATTAAATGTTATATTAGGGTTATGTCTTGTTATAACAATGAAGAGATGACATGTTATATTAGGGTTATGTCTTATTATAACACAATGAAGAGATGACTTGTTATATTAGGGTTATGTCTTGTTATAACACAATGAGGAGACGACATATTAGGGTTATGTCTTGTTATAACACAATGAGGAGACGACATATTAGGGTTATGTCTTGTTATAACACAATGAGGAGATGACATGTATTATTAGGGTTATGTCTTGTTATAACACAATGAGGAGATGACATGTTATATTAGGGTTATGTCTTGTTATAACACAATGAAGAGATGACATGTTATATTAGGGTTTTGCCTTGTTATAACACAATGAGGAGATGACATATTAGGGTTATGTCTTGTTATAACACAATGAGGAGACGACATGTTATATTAGGGTTATGTCTTGTTATAACACAATGAGGAGATGACATGTTATATTAGCGTTATGCCTTGTTATAACACAATGAGGAGATGACATGTTATATTTGGGTAATGTCTTTTTACAACACAATGAGGAGATGACATATTAGGGTTATGTCTTGTTATAACACAATGAGATGACATGTTATATTAGGGTTATGTCTTGTTATAACACAATGAGTAGATGACATATTAGGGTTATGCCTTGTTATAACACAATGAGGAGATGACATATTGGTGTTATGCCTTGTTATAACACAATGAGGAGATGACATATTAGGGTTATGTCTTGTTGTTCTGGTAACAACGTTCTGAGTAAGTTCTATTTAACATTTAGAGAATGTTCCCCTAATGCCAAAACATGTTTAACTGCTTCTCAGGAGGTTTTTGCTAACACACTGTACATACAATGTTCCCGTAACTAACAGGAAACTAGGCAATGAAAACATCAGATGAACTTTACTTGTAACATTACAAAAATGTCCTCTCTCCCTAGAATTGATAGCTAGGGGTCTAGCTCTGGTGTAGCTAGAGAAAGAAAGGGTGAGGGAGGAGCCACACAGAAAATTGTGCCAGAAAGAGAGTCATATTCTGGGCGCCGCACACCTGCAGCCTCTGCTGGGTTTATACAGTGTGTGTGTGTGTGTGTGTGTGTGTGTGTGTGTGTGTGTGTGTGTGTGTGTGTGTGTGTGTGTGTGTGTGTGTGTGTGTGTGTGTGTGTGTGTGTGTGTGTGTGAAAAAGACAGAGATAGATGGTGTGTGAGCGTCGGTGCGGGGGCAAGCTGGAGGCCGGTTCAGAGCGTGGTTGAGGGGACTAGTGATCTGCCATCAGTGCTTCCACTCTGCTCTGGGGGCTTCCACTATAAACAGAGACATGGGAAATACCAGCCCTGTTTACATCAACCATCTCACCGGCTACACTGAGCCCCAGCCCTCTCCCCAGCTCTTTACCCCAGATCTCTCCCTAGCCATATGCAGCCCCAGCCCTCTCCCCAGCCATATGCAGCCCCAGCCCTCTCCCCAGCCATATGCAGCCCCAGCCCTCTCCCCAGCCATATGCAGCCCCAGCCCTCTCCCCAGCCATATGCAGCCCCAGCCCTCTCCCCAGCCATATGCAGCCCCAGCCCTCTCCCCAGCCATATGCAGCCCCAGCCCTCTCCCCAGCCATATGCAGCCCCAGCCCTCTCCCGAGCTCTTTACCCCAGCCCTAACCCCGCCCCAGCCCTTATACCCCAGGCACTGCCCTATACCCCAGCCCTATACACCAGCCCCACTAAACTCCATCCACCGCACCAGCCCCAGTTCTATACCACAGCCCTACACCCTAGCATTATACCCCAGTCCTATACCAAAGCTCTATAAGCCCACCCTATAAGCCCACCATATTCCCCAGCCCTATACCCCAGCCTTATACCCCAGCCCTATACCTCAGCCCTATTCCCCCGCCTTATACCCCAGCCCTACACCCCAGCCCTACACCCCAGCCCTACACCCCAGCCCTATACCCCAGCCCTACACCCCAGCCCTATACCCCAGCCCTATACCCCCAGCCCTATACCCCAGCCCTATACCCAGCCCTATACTCCAGCCCTATACCCAGCCCTATACCCCAGCCCTACACCCCAGCCCTATACCCCAGCCCTATACCCCCAGCCCTATACCCCAGCCCTATACCCCCAGCCCTATACCCCAGCCCTATACCCCAGCCCTATACCCCAGCCCTATACCCCAGCCCTATACCCCAGCCCTATACTCCAGCCCTATACCCCAGCCCTATACCCCAGCCCTATACCTCAGCCCTATACCTCAGCCCTATATCCCAGCCCTATACCCCAGCCTTATACCTCAGCCCTATACCCCCGCCCTATACCTCAGCCCTATACCTCAGCCCTATACCTCAGCCTTATACCCCAGCCTTATACCCCCGCCCTATACCCCAGCCCTATACCTCAGCCCTATACCTCAGCCCTATACCTCAGCCCTATACCCCAGCCCTACACCCCAGCCTTATACCTCAGCCTTATACCTCAGCCCTATACCCCCGCCCTATACCCCAGCCCTACACCCCAGCCTTATACCTCAGCCTTATACCCCAGCCCTATACCTCAGCCTTATACCCCAGCCCTATACCTCAGCCTTATACCCCAGCCCTATGCCCCAGCATTATTCCCCAGCCCTATACCCCAGCCCTATACCCCAGCCTTATACCCCAGCCTTATACCCCAGCATTATACCCCAGCATTATACCCCAGCATTATACCCCAGCATTATACCCCAGCCTTATACCCCAGCGCTATACCCCATTTCTATACCCCATCCCTATACCCCAGTTCTATACCCCATCCCTATACCCCAGCCTTACACCCCAACCCTGTACCCCATCCCTATACCCCATCCCTATACCCCAGTTCTATACCCCAGTTCTATACCCCAGTTCTATACCCCATCCCTATACCCCAGCCCTATACCCCATCCCTATACCCCAGCCCTATACCCCATCCCTATACCCCATCCCTATACCCCAGCCCTATACCCCAGCCCTATACCCCATCCCTATACCCCATCCCTATACCCCAGTTCTATACCCCATCCCTATACCCCATCCCTATACCCCATCCCTATACCCCATCCCTATACCCCAGTTCTATACCCCAGCCCTATACCCCATCCCTATACCCAGCCCTATACCCCATCCCTATACCCCATCCCTATACCCCAGTTCTATACCCCAGTTCTATACCCCAGTTCTATACCCCATCCCTATACCCCAGCCCTATACCCCATCCCTATACCCCAGCCCTATACCCCATCCCTATACCCCAGCCCTATACCCCAGCCCTATACCCCAGTTCTATACCCCATCCCTATACCCCAGCCCTATACCCCATCCCTATACCCCAGCCCTATACCCCATCCCTATACCCCATCCCTATACCCCAGCCCTATACCCCAGTTCTATACCCCATCCCTATACCCCATCCCTATACCCCAGCCCTATACCCCAGCCCTATACCCATCCCTATACCCCATCCCTATACCCCAGCCCTATACCCCATCCCTATACCCCATCCCTATACCCCATCCCTATACCCCAGTTCTATACCCCATCCCTATACCCCAGCCCTATACCCCATCCCTATACCCCAGCCCTATACCCCAGCCCTATACCCCAGTTCTATACCCCATCCCTATACCCCAGCCCTATACCCCAGCCCTATACCCCAGCCCTATACCCCATCCCTATACCCCATCCCTATACCCCATCCCTTAAGCCCTTAACCAACAGTGCAGTTCAAGAAGTGTTAAGAAAATATTTGCCAAATAAACTAATGTAAAAAATAATAAAAAAGTGACACAATAAAATAACATTACCGAGGCTATAGACATGGGGGTAGAGGTTAGTAGAGGTAATATGTACATGTAGGTAGGGGTGAAGTGACTATGGGGGTACAGGTTAGTAGAGGTAATATGTACATGTAGGTAGGGGTGAAGTGACTATGGGGGTACAGGTTAGTAGAGGTAATATGTACATGTAGGTAGGGGTGTAGTGACTATGGGGGTACAAGTTAGTAGAGGTAATATGTACATGTAGGTAGGGGTGTAGTGACTATGGGTGTACAGGTTAGTAGAGGTAATATGTACATGTAGGTAGGGGTGAAGTGACTATGGGGGTACAGGTTAGTAGAGGTAATATGTACATGTAGGTAGGGGTGTAGTGACTATGGGGGTACAGGTTAGTAGAGGTAATATGTACATGTAGGTAGGGGTGTAGTGACTATGGGGGTACAGGTTAGTAGAGGTAATATGTACATGTAGGTAGGGGTGAAGTGACTATGGGGGTACAGGTTAGTAGAGGTAATATGTACATGTAGGTAGGGGTGTAGTGACTATGGGGGTACAGGTTAGTAGAGGTAATTTGTACATGTAGGTAGGGGTGTAGTGACTATGGGGGTACAGGTTAGTAGAGGTAATATGTACATGTAGGTAGGGGTGTAGTGACTATGGGGGTACAGGTTAGTAGAGGTAATATGTACATGTAGGTAGGGGTGAAGTGACTATGGGGGTACAGGTTAGTAGAGGTAATATGTACATGTAGGTAGGGGTGAAGTGACTATGGGGGTACAGGTTAGTAGAGGTAATATGTACATGTAGGTAGGGGTGTAGTGACTATGGGGGTACAGGTTAGTAGAGGTAATATGTACATGTAGGTAGGGGTGTAGTGACTATGGGGGTACAGGTTAGTAGAGGTAATATGTACATGTAGGTAGGGGTGAAGTGACTATGGGGGTAGAGGTTAGTAGAGGTAATATGTACATGTAGGTAGGGGTGAAGTGACTATGGGGGTACAGGTTAGTTGAGGTAATATGTACATGTAGGTAGGGGTGTAGTGACTATGGGGGTACAGGTTAGTAGAGGTAATATGTACATGTAGGTAGGGGTGAAGTGACTATGGGGGTACAGGTTAGTAGAGGTAATATGTACATGTAGGTAGGGGTGTAGTGACTATGGGGGTACAGGTTAGTAGAGGTAATATGTACATGTAGGTAGGGGTGAAGTGACTATGGGGGTACAGGTTAGTAGAGGTAATATGTACATGTAGGTAGGGGTGAAGTGACTATGGGTGTACAGGTTAGTAGAGGTAATATGTACATGTAGGTAGGGGTGAAGTGACTATGGGGGTACAGGTTAGTAGAGGTAATATGTACATGTAGGTAGGGGTGTAGTGACTATGGGGGTACAGGTTAGTAGAGGTAATATGTACATGTAGGTAGGGGTGTAGTGACTATGGGGGTACAGGTTAGTAGAGGTAATATGTACATGTAGGTAGGGGTGAAGTGACTATGGGGGTACAGGTTAGTAGAGGTAATATGTACATGTAGGTAGGGGTGAAGTGACTATGGGGGTACAGGTTAGTAGAGGTAATATGTACATGTAGGTAGGGGTGTAGTGACTATGGGGGTACAGGTTAGTAGAGGTAATATGTACATGTAGGTAGGGGTGTAGTGACTATGGGTGTACAGGTTAGTAGAGGTAATATGTACATGTAGGTAGGGGTGAAGTGACTATGGGGGTACAGGTTAGTAGAGGTAATATGTACATGTAGGTAGGGGTGTAGTGACTATGGGGGTACAGGTTAGTAGAGGTAATATGTACATGTAGGTAGGGGTGTAGTGACTATGGGGGTACAGGTTAGTAGAGGTAATATGTACATGTAGGTAGGGGTGAAGTGACTATGGGGGTACAGGTTAGTAGAGGTAATATGTACATGTAGGTAGGGGTGTAGTGACTATGGGGGTACAGGTTAGTAGAGGTAATTTGTACATGTAGGTAGGGGTGTAGTGACTATGGGGGTACAGGTTAGTAGAGGTAATATGTACATGTAGGTAAGGGTGTAGTGACTATGGGGGTACAGGTTAGTAGAGGTAATATGTACATGTAGGTAGGGGTGAAGTGACTATGGGGGTACAGGTTAGTAGAGGTAATATGTACATGTAGGTAGGGGTGAAGTGACTATGGGGGTACAGGTTAGTAGAGGTAATATGTACATGTAGGTAGGGGTGTAGTGACTATGGGGGTACAGGTTAGTAGAGGTAATATGTACATGTAGGTAGGGGTGTAGTGACTATGGGGGTACAGGTTAGTAGAGGTAATATGTACATGTAGGTAGGGGTGAAGTGACTATGGGGGTAGAGGTTAGTAGAGGTAATATGTACATGTAGGTAGGGGTGAAGTGACTATGGGGGTACAGGTTAGTTGAGGTAATATGTACATGTAGGTAGGGGTGTAGTGACTATGGGGGTACAGGTTAGTAGAGGTAATATGTACATGTAGGTAGGGGTGAAGTGACTATGGGGGTACAGGTTAGTAGAGGTAATATGTACATGTAGGTAGGGGTGAAGTGACTATGGGGGTACAGGTTAGTAGAGGTAATATGTACATGTAGGTAGGGGTGTAGTGACTATGGGGGTACAGGTTAGTAGAGGTAATATGTACATGTAGGTAGGGGTGTAGTGACTATGGGGGTACAGGTTAGTAGAGGTAATATGTACATGTAGGTAGGGGTGTAGTGACTATGGGGGTACAGGTTAGTAGAGGTAATATGTACATGTAGGTAGGGGTGTAGTGACTATGGGGGTACAGGTTAGTAGAGGTAATATGTACATGTAGGTAGGGGTGATGTGACTATGGGGGTACAGGTTAGTAGAGGTAATATGTACATGTAGGTAGGGGTGTAGTGACTATGGGGGTACAGGTTAGTAGAGGTAATATGTACATGTAGGTAGGGGTGTAGTGACTATGGGGGTACAGGTTAGTAGAGGTAATTTGTACATGTAGGTAGGGGTGAAGTGACTATGGGGGTACAGGTTAGTAGAGGTAATATGTACATGTAGGTAGGGGTGAAGTGACTATGGGGGTACAGGTTAGTAGAGGTCATTTGTACATGTAGGTAGGGGTGTAGTGACTATGGGGGTACAGGTTAGTAGAGGTAATATGTACATGTAGGTAGGGGTGAAGTGACTATGGGGGTACAGGTTAGTAGAGGTAATATGTACATGTAGGTAGGGGTGAAGTGACTATGGGGGTACAGGTTAGTAGAGGTAATATGTACATGTAGGTAGGGGTGTAGTGACTATGGGGGTACAGGTTAGTAGAGGTAATATGTACATGTAGGTAGGGGTGAAGTGACTATGGGGGGTACAGGTTAGTAGAGGTAATATGTACATGTAGGTAGGGGTGTAGTGACTATGGGGGTACAGGTTAGTAGAGGTAATATGTACATGTAGGTAGGGGTGAAGTGACTATGGGGGTACAGGTTAGTAGAGGTAATATGTACATGTAGGTAGGGGTGTAGTGACTATGGGGGTACAGGTTAGTAGAGGTAATATGTACATGTAGGTAGGGGTGAGTGACTATGGGGGTACAGGTTAGTAGAGGTAATATGTACATGTAGGTAGGGGTGAAGTGACTATGGGGGTACAGGTTAGTAGAGGTAATATGTACATGTAGGTAGGGGTGAAGTGACTATGGGGGTACAGGTTAGTTGAGGTAATATGTACATGTAGGTAGGGGTGAAGTGACTATGCATAGATAATAAACAGCGAGTAGCAGCAGTGTACAAAACAAATAAGGAGGGGGGGGTAAATGTAAATAGTCCGTGTGGCCATTTGATTAGCTGTTCAGGAGTCTTATGCCTTGGGTATAGAAGCTGTTAAGGAGTCTTATGCCTTGGGTATAGAAGCTGTTCAGGAGTCGTATGCCT
>NC_042991.1:39679269-39807180 GCF_901001165.1 Salmo trutta
GGGGACAGGCTGATGTCCCTGGTCTAATGGGGACAGGCTGATGTCCCTGGTCTAATGGGGACAGGCTGATGTCCCTGGTCTAATGGGGACAGGCTGATGTCCCTGGTCAATGGGGAAAGGCTGATGTCCCTGTCTAATGGGGACAGGCTGATGTCCCTGGTCTAATGGGGACAGGCTGATGTCCCTGGTCTAATGGGGACAGGCTGATGTCCCTGGTCTAATGGGGACAGGCTGATGTCCCTGGTCTAATGGGGGACAGGCTGATGTCCCTGGTCTAATGGGGACAGGCTGATGTCCCTGGTCTAATGGGGACAGGGATGTCCCTGTCTAATGGGGACAGGATGGTCCCTGGTCTAATGGGGGACAGACTGATGTCCCTGGTCTAATGGGGGACAGACTGATGTCCCTGGTCTAATGGGGACAGGCTGATGTCCCTGGTCTAATGGGGACAGGCTGATGTCCCTGGTCTAATGGGGACAGGCTGATGTCCCTGGTCTAATGGGGACAGGCTGATGTCCTGGTCTAATGGGGGACAGGCTGATGTCCCTGGTCTAATGGGGACAGGCTGATGTCCCTGGTCTAATGGGACAGGCTGATGTCCCTGGTCTGGTCAATGGGGACAGGACTGATGTCCCTGGTCTAATGGGGACAGGCTGATGTCCCTGGTCTAATGGGGACAGGCTGATGTCCCTGGTCTAATGGGGACAGGCTGATGTCCCTGGTCTAATGGGGACAGGCTGATGTCCCTGGTCTAAATGGGGGACAGGCTGATGTCCCTGGTCTAATGGGGACAGGCTGATGTCCCTGGTCTAATGGGGACAGGCTGATGTCCCTGGTCTAATGGGGACAGGCTGATGTCCCTGGTCTAATGGGGACAGGCTGATGTCCCTGGTCTAATGGGGACAGGCTGATGTCCCTGGTCTAATGGGGACAGGCTGATGTCCCTGGTCTAATGGGGACCAGACTGATGTCCCTGGTCTAATGGGGGACAGACTGATGTCCCTGGTCTAATGGGGACAGAGCTGATGTCCCCTGGTCTAATGGGGGACAGGCTGATGTCCCTGGTCTAATGGGGACAGGCTGATGTCCCTGGTCTAATGGGGACAGGCTGATGTCCCTGGTCTAATGGGGACAGGCTGATGTCCCTGGTCTAATGGGGGACAGGCTGATGTCCCTGGTCTAATGGGGACAGGCTGATGTCCCTGGTCTAATGGGGACAGGCTGATGTCCCTGGTCTAATGGGGACAGGCTGATGTCCCTGGTCTAATGGGGACAGACTGATGTCCCTGGTCTAATGGGGACAGGCTGATGTCCCTGGTCTATCTGATCTATGTTAACTCTCTGGAATTTGAACCCAATCTCCCAGTCATTTATAGACAGACACAAACACGTAAGAGATGACTGATGAGAAAGTGAGTAGGAGAAGCATGGCAGGAGTTGTGTGTTGGTGTATGATCAATGGTCTAGGTGTGTGCTTTAACCACAGGAGGGGTGAGGCAGGTGCTCTCTGCAAAGCTACAAACAGTCATTACTTATGTGAACAGCATTATTATGTTGGGGGAGATATGGAGGAGGGATAGACTCACTGGGACAGCAGGCAGAGGAGAGAGAGAGAGAGAGAGAGAGAGAGGAGAGAGAGAGAGAGAGAGAGAGAGAGAGAGAGAGAGAGGAGAGAGAGAGAGAGAGAGATGAGAGAGAGAGGGAGAGGGAGAGGGAGAGGGAGAGGGAGAGGGAGAGGGGAGAGAGAGAGAGAGAGAGGCCAAAGCTCAAGGAAGATGAATCTAGTACTTTATTGGTTCATAGGTCCTTTGTGACAACATTTCAAAGTTAAGGATTAATGTTCGGCATAAGGTCTGGGATAGGGTTATGAATGGTTAAGGTCTGGGATAGGGTTATGAAGGGTTAAGGTCTGGGATAGGGTTATGAATGGTTAAGGTCTGGGATAGGGTTATGAAGGGTTAAGGTCTGGGATAGGGTTATGAATGGTTAAGGTCTGGGATAGGGTTATGAAGGGTTAAGGTCTGGGATAGGGTTATGAATGGTTAAGGTCTGGGATAGGGTTATGAAGGGTTAAGGTCTGGGATAGGGTTATGAAGGGTTAAGGTCTGGGATAGGGTTATGAATGGTTAAGGTCTGGCATAGGGTTATGAATGGTGAAGGTTTGGGTTAAGGTCTGGGACAGACAGTGATGATTTTGCCGGGATAAAGTGATGATTTTACCGGGACAAAGTGATGATTTTACCGGGACAAAGTGGTGAGATATGGACACAACCAGGGGTTAGGGGTTAGGGGGGAAGAGAGGAGATATGGACACAACCAGGGGTTAGGGGTTAGGGGGGAAGAGAGGAGATATGGACACAACCAGGGGTTAGGGGTTAGGGGGGAAGAGAGGAGATATGGTACAGAGTCCCTCTGGCAGGGTTAGGGGGGAAGAGAGGAGATATGGTACAGAGTCCCTCTGGCAGGGTTAGGGGGGAAGAGAGATATGGCACAGAGTCCCTCTGGCAGGGTTAGGGGGGAAGAGAGAGATATGGTACAGAGTCCCTCTGGCAGGGTTAGGGGGGAAGAGAGATATGGTATAGAGTCCCTCTGGCAGGGTTAGGGGGGAAGAGAGATATGGCACAGAGTCCCTCTGGCAGGGTTAGGGGGGAAGAGAGATATGGCACAGAGTCCCTCTGGCAGGGTTAGGGGGGAAGAGAGAGATATGGGACAGAGTCCCTCTGGCAGGGTTAGGGGGGAAGAGAGAGAGATATGGTACAGAGTCCCTCTGGCAGGGTTAGGGGGAAGAGAGAGATATGGTACAGAGTCCCTCTGGCAGGGTTAGGGGGGAAGAGAGAGGAGATATGGCACAGAGTCCCTCTGGCAGGGTTAGGGGGGAAGAGAGAGAGATATGGTACAGAGTCCCTCTGGCAGGGTTAGGGGGGGAAGAGAGAGATATGGTATAGAGTCCCTCTGGCAGGGTTAGGGGGGAAGAGAGATATGGCACAGAGTCCCTCTGGCAGGGTTAGGGGGAAGAGAGAGAATTGGTACAGCCCTCTGGCAGGGTTAGGGGGGAAGAGAGAGATATGGTACAGAGTCCCTCTGGCAGGGTTAGGGGGGAAGAGAGAGAGAGATGGTACAGAGTCCCTCTGGCAGGGTTAGGGGGGAAGAGAGAGATATGGTATAGAGTCCCTCTGGCAGGGTTAGGGGGGAAGAGAGATATGGCACAGAGTCCCTCTGGCAGGGTTAGGGGGAAGAGAGAGAATTGGTACAGCCCTCTGGCAGGGTTAGGGGGGAAGAGAGAGATATGGTACAGAGTCCCTCTGGCAGGGTTAGGGGGGAAGAGAGAGAGAGATGGTACAGAGTCCCTCTGGCAGGGAGCTCAGGTGGTTTTACAATAAAACAATGACCATAAAATGATTCACATAAAATGCGTAACACTGATCGTTAACCATTAGCCACAATACTGTGAAAGTGTCCTAAAAATTGTGCCCTATTCCCTATATAGTGCACTACTTTTGACTAGGGCCCATTGGGATCTGCATTAGGGAGCATGGTGGCATTTTGGAAGCAAATCATACAAGGCGTCACTCAGACCCATGAACCTGGCTGGGAGGACTTGGCACCTGACTGGGAGGACTTGGCACCTGGCTGGGAGGACTTGGCACCTGGCTGGGAAGACTTGGCACCTGGCTGGGAGGACTTGGCACCTGGCTGGGAAGACTTGGCACCTGACTGGGAGGACTTGGCACCTGGCTGGGAGGACTTGGCACCTGACTGGGAGGACTTGGCACCTGGCTGGGAGGACTTGGCACCTGGCTGGGAGGACTTGGCACCTGGCTGGGAGGACTTGGCACCTGGCTGGGAGGACTTGGCACCTGGCTGGGAGGACTTGGCACCTGACTGGGATACTTGGCACCTGGCTGGAAGGACTTGGCACCTGGCTGGGGGGACTTGGCACCTGGCTGGGAGGACTTGGCACCTGACTTGGCACCTGGCTGGGAGGACTTGGCACCTGGCTGGGAGGACTTGGCACCTGGCTGGGAAGACTTGGCACCTGGCTGGGAGGACTTGGCACCTGGCTGGAAGGACTTGGCACCTGGCTGGGAGGACTTGGCACCTGGCTGGGAGGACTTGGCACCTGGCTGGGAGGACTAGGCACCTGGCTGGGGGACTTGGCACCTGGCTGGGAGGACTTGGCACCTGGCTGGGGGGACTTGGCACCTGGCTGGGAGGACTTGGCACCTGACTTGGCACCTGGCTGGGAGGACTTGGCACCTGGCTGGGAGGACTTGGCACCTGGCTGGAAAGACTTGGCACCTGACTTGGCACCTGGCTGGGAGAACTTGGCACCTGGCTGGGGAGACTTGGCACCTGACTTGGCACCTGGCTGGGAGGACTTGGCCCCTGGTTGGGAGGACTTGGCACCTGACTTGGCACCTGGCTGGGAGGACTTGGCACCTGGCTGGGTAGACTTGGCACCTGACTTGGCACCTGGCTGGGAGGACTGATTTTGCCGGGATAAAGTGATGATTTTACCGGGACAAAGTGATGATTTTACCGGGACAAAGTGATGATTTTACCGGGACAAAGTGATGATTTTGCCATGACAAAGTGATGATTTTGCCATGACAACGTGATGATTTTGCCATGACAACGTGATGATTTTGCCATGACAACGTGATGATTTTACCGGGACATCCGAGGAACAACGCAGCTTATTCTCACGCAGAGCTTGGTGATGCAGAAACGAGAGAACGATTGTTTTATGAACAGAGGTGGGACCATGTCACTAATATCACAAGTTGTCATGGTAATACCCTGTCACCAGAGGACAGCAGAGACCGTCCTAGAGACATTAACGACACTCAGGTTGTCATGGTAATACCCTGTCACCAGAGGACAGCAGAGACCGTCCTAGAGACATTAACACCACTCAGGTTGTCATGGTAATACCCTGTCACCAGAGGACAGCAGAGACCGTCCTAGAGACATTAACGACACTCAGGTTGTCATGGTAATACCCTGTCACCAGAGAGAGGCAGAGACCGTCCTAGAGACATTAAGGACACTCATATTGTCATGGTAATACCCTGTCACCAGAGAGAGGCAGAGACCGTCCTAGAGACATTAACGACACTCAGGTTGTCACGGTAATACCCTGTCACCAGAGAGAGGCAGAGACCGTCCTAGAGACATTAACGACACTCAGGTTGTCACGGTAATACCCTGTCACCAGAGGACAGCAGAGACCGTCCTAGAGACATTAACGACACTCAGGTTGTCACGGTAATACCCTGTCACCGGAGAGAGGCAGAGACCGTCCTAGAGACATTAACGACACTCAGGTGTGTCCTATTTAGTCATTATATTTCCCTGTTAAAAGAGATGTGTTTTACTGTTGTCCTTTGCTGAATCTTGAATTGTTTACCCTGTGCGTTCGTTTCATGAGTGAGTTTTCGAGACTTAGTCGTGTTTGTTCTTTTTCAAATGTACCTGCGGTCCTGCGGGCTAACCTCTTCCCGGTGAGGTATCATGTTTATCCTTAACCAGTGACTCCTCGTCTGGTCTCTTCTCTGCATCTGTCTCTCTCTCCCCACCTCTCCTCCATCTGTCTGCAGTGTGTTTGTTGACTGAGTTAGCTGAGGGAACAGGAGGATCCGCTGTATCCACGGCGACGCCAAAACTAGGACTTCTTAATGTATATAGGATTTATCTGAAGAAGAGCGAACGTTTTCTCCTGTTGAATATGTCTATTTTTAGGTGTTAAATCACTCTCTCCATTTTACATAGGCACTAGCATTTAGCGGCTAACCCACATGGGTGCGTTAAAGGTACAGTTAGAGGCTAGACTTCCTGTTATAAAGTTAGTGTTTAGCCATTAGTGATTGGCGGCTAATGGCTAGCCCGCCTGTGTGCGTTATCAAGGTAAAGTTAGCGGTTAGCGGCTAGCCCACCTGTGTGCATTATCAAGGTAAAGTTAGCGGTTAGCGGCTAGCCCGCCTGTGTGCATTATCAAGGTAAAGTTAGCGGCTAGCCCGCCTCTGTGCGTTATCAAGGTAAAGTTAGCGGTTAGCCCGCCTGTGTGCGTTATCAAGGTAAAGTTAGCAGTTAGCGGCTAGCCCACCTGTGTGCATTATCAAGGTAAAGTTAGCGGTTAGCGGCTAGCCCACCTGTGTGTGTTATTAAGTTAAAGTTAGCATTTAGCCATTAGCGGCTAGCCCAGTACCTGAGTGTTTTAACGTGGCTGCCAGGCCTCTTCCAGACCGTAGCTAATGAAGGGTCCACTGCAGACACAACACTCCAGCATGACAGGGTTAGCCCACAGGGGATTGGCTCTCATCACCCCCCAAGGACTCCCCAGGTGCACCTCTGACTCCGACTCCTTCTGCTTGGAATCGTCGTGGTGACAGTTTAGCATCTTCCACTTCCTGACCTGTGGGGTTGAACCAAAACACAACACAAATCCAAATTTTACTTTTGTATATAAAGTGTATTCAGTAGAACAGACACGCTATCTAACCCTTCCATCTGCCTCCTCTCTTCTCTCACCAGATCAGGGGACAGGGTGCTGGAGGAAGGAGGATGTGGGGGGATGGTGGCTAACTCCTTCATGGATAAGGAATGTTAGTTATGTAACTGCTATAGTTCTCTGGTGGTGAGATATACACACAACCAGGGGTTAGGGGTTAGGGGGGAAGAGAGGAGATATGGACACAACCAGGGGTTAGGGGTTAGGGGGGAAGAGAGAGAGATATGGTACAGAGTCCCTCTGGCAGGGTTAGGGGGGAAGAGAGAGATATGGTACAGAGTCTCTCTGGCAGGGTTAGGGGGGAAGAGAGAGAGATATGGTACAGAGTCCCTCTGGCAGGGTTAGGGGGGAAGAGAGAGATATGGTATAGAGTCCCTCTGGCAGGGTTAGGGGGGAAGAGAGGAGATATGGTACAGAGTCCCTCTGGCAGGGTTAGGGGGGAAGAGAGAGATATGGTACAGAGTCCCTCTGGCAGGGTTAGGGGGGAAGAGAGAGATATGGTACAGAGACCCTCTGGCAGGGTTAGGGGGGAAGAGAGAGAGATATGGTACAGAGTCCCTCTGGCAGGGTTAGGGGGGAAGAGAGAGATATGGTACAGAGTCCCTCTGGCAGGGTTAGGGGGGAAGAGAGAGATATGGTACAGAGTCCCTCTGGCAGGGTTAGGGGGGAAGAGAGAGAGATATGGTACAGAGTCCCTCTGGCAGGGTTAGGGGGGAAGAGAGAGATATGGTATAGAGTCCCTCTGGCAGGGTTAGGGGGGAAGAGAGATATGGCACAGAGTCCCTCTGGCAGGGTTAGGGGGGAAGAGAGAGAGATATGGTACAGAGTCCCTCTGGCAGGGTTAGGGGGGAAGAGAGATATGGCACAGAGTCCCTCTGGCAGGGTTAGTGGGGAAGAGAGAGATATGGTACAGAGTCCCTCTGGCAGGGTTAGGGGGGAAGAGAGATATGGCACAGAGTCCCTCTGGCAGGGTTAGGGGGGAAGAGAGAGATATGGTACAGAGTCCCTCTGGCAGGGTTAGGGGGGAAGAGAGAGAGAGATGGTACAGAGTCCCTCTGGCAGGGTTAGGGGGGAAGAGAGATATGGCACAGAGTCCTTCTGGCAGGGTTAGGGGGGAAGAGAGAGATATGGTATAGAGTCCCTCTGGCAGGGTTAGGGGGGAAGAGAGATATGGCACAGAGTCCCTCTGGCAGGGTTAGGGGGGAAGAGAGAGAGAGATGGTACAGAGTCCCTCTGGCAGGGTTAGGGGGGAAGAGAGAGAGAGATGGTACAGAGTCCCTCTGGCAGGGTTAGGGGGGAAGAGAGATATGGCACAGAGTCCCTCTGGCAGGGTTAGTGGGGAAGAGAGAGATATGGTACAGAGTCCCTCTGGCAGGGTTAGGGGGGAAGAGAGATATGGCACAGAGTCCCTCTTGCAGGGTTAGGGGGGAAGAGAGAGATATGGTACAGAGTCCCTCTGGCAGGGTTAGGGGGGAAGAGAGAGAGAGATGGTACAGAGTCCCTCTGGCAGGGTTAGGGGGGAAGAGAGATATGGCACAGAGTCCTTCTGGCAGGGTTAGGGGGGGAAGAGAGATATGGCACAGAGTCCCTCTGGCAGGGTTAGGGGGGAAAAGAGAGAGATATGGTACAGAGTCCCTCTGGCAGGGTTAGGGGGGAAGAGAGAGATATGGTATAGAGTCCCTCTGGCAGGGTTAGGGGGGAAGAGAGAGAGATATGGTACAGAGTCCCTCTGGCAGGGTTAGGGGGGAAGAGAGAGATATGGTACAGAGTCCCTCTGGCAGGGTTAGGGGGGAAGAGAGATATGGCACAGAGTCCCTCTGGCAGGGTTAGGGGGGAAGAGAGATATGGCACAGAGTCCCTCTGGCAGGGTTAGGGGGGAAGAGAGATATGGTACAGAGTCCCTCTGGCAGGGTTAGGGGGGAAGAGAGAGATATGGTATAGAGTCCCTCTGGCAGGGTTAGGGGGGAAGAGAGAGAGAGATGGTACAGAGTCCCTCTGGCAGGGAGCTCAGGTGGTTTTACAATAAAACAATGACCATAAAATGATTCACATAAAATGCGTAACACTGATCGTTAACCATTAGCCACAATACTGTGAAAGTGTCCTAAAAATTGTGCCCTATTCCCTATATAGTGCACTACTTTTGACTAGGGCCCATTGGGATCTGCATTAGGGAGCATGGTGGCATTTTGGAAGCAAATCATACAAGGCGTCACTCAGACCCATGAACCTGGCTGGGAGGACTTGGCACCTGGCTGGGAGGACTTGGCACCTGGCTGGGAGGACTTGGCACCTGGCTGGGAGGACTTGGCACCTGACTGGGAGGACTTGGCACATGGCTGGGAAGACTTGGCACCTGACTGGGAGGACTTGGCACCTGGCTGGGAGGACTTGGCACCTGGCTGGGAGGACTTGGCACCTGGCTGGGAGGACTTGGCACCTGGCTGGGAGGACTTGGCACCTGACTGGGAGGACTTGGCACCTGGCTGGGAGGACTTGGCACCTGGCTGGGGGACTTGGCACCTGGCTGGGAGGACTTGGCACCTGGCTGGGGGGACTTGGCACCTGGCTGGGAGGACTTGGCACCTGACTTGGCACCTGGCTGGGAGGACTTGGCACCTGGCTGGGAGGACTTGGCACCTGGCTGGAAAGACTTGGCACCTGGCTGGGAGGACTTGGCACCTGGCTGGGAGGACTTGGCCCCTGGCTGGGAGGACTTGGCACCTGTCTGGGAGGACTTGGCACCTGACTTGGCACCTGGCTGGGAGAACTTGGCACCTGGCTGGGAGGACTTGGCACCTGACTTGGCACCTGGCTGGGAGGACTTGGCACCTGGCTGGGTAGACTTGGCACCTGACTTGGCACCTGGCTGGGATGGCTTGGCACCTGGCTGGGAGGACTTGGCACCTAACTTGGCACCTGGCTGGGAGGACTTGGCACCTGGCTGGGGGGACTTGGCACCTGGCTGGGAGGACTTGGCACCTGACTTGGCACCTGGCTGGGTGGACTTGGCACCTGGCTGGGAGGACTTGGCACCTGGCTGGGGGGACTTGGCACCTGACTTGGCACCTGGCTGGGAGGACTTGGCACCTGGCTGGGGATACTTGGCACCTGACTTGGCACCTGGCTGGGATGACTTGGCACCTGGCTGGGAGGACTTGGCACCTGGCTGGGATGACTTGGCACCTGGCTGGGTAGACTTGGCACCTGGCTGGGAGGACTTGGCACCTGGCTGGGGACACTTGGCACCTGACTTGGCACCTGGCTGGGCAGACTTGGCACCTGGCTGGGAGGACTTGGCACCTGGATGTGAAGACTTGGCACCTGACTTGGCACCTGGCTGGGTTGACTTGGCACCTGACTTGGCACCTGGCTGGGAGGACTTGGTACCTGGCTGGGAGGACTTGGCACCTGGCTGGGAGGACTTGGCACCTGGCTGGGAGGACTTGGCACCTGGCTGGGAGGACTTGGCACCTGGCTGGGAGGACTTGGCACCTGACTGGGAGGACTTGGCACCTGGCTGGGAGGACTTGGCACCTGGCTGGGGGACTTGGCACCTGGCTGGGAGGACTTGGCACCTGGCTGGGAGGACTTGGCACCTGGCTGGGGGACTTGGCACCTGGCTGGGAGGACTTTTCACCTGGCTGGGGGGACTTGGCACCTGGCTGGCTGATCTCCTTGACTCAGAAGACTAATGGACAAATAGACAGGAGTAACAGAAGAACAAGGGTATTATACACACACACACATATGCAGGGCAGGGGTTAGGGTTAGGAGGACGCAAGGTCCCCTGCTCTTTAATCCCTTAATTATCTCTGTTCCAGTTGGAGACCAGCATCATATAATGAGAGGTTTTCCTTTTCAAGAGGTTGGACGCGGATACACTCGAATTAACGCATGAATGCAAGCACACATACCTCTCCTCCTCCTCCTCCTCCTCCTCCTCCTTGCTTCTCTTCCCTGCATGAGGGAGTTCTGGACATTGAACACAGATCGAAACACCCCAGGGTAACCCATAGGGCTCTGGTTAAAAGTTATTGCACTCTATAGGGAATAGAATGCCAATTGGCACTCACCCTGGCTACAGTTTAAACCTCCTCAGACGGACAAAACAAACTAACTGATCGTTGATACTGGGTATATGGCAGTGAGGTAACAGCCCATAACTAACTAACTGATCGTTGATACTGGGTATATGGCAGTGAGGTAACAGCCCATAACTAACTGACTGATCGTTGATACTGGGTATATGGCAGTGAGGTAACAGCCCATAACTAACTAACTGATCGTTGATACTGGGTATATGGCAGTGAGGTAACAGCCCGTAACTAACTAACTGATCGTTGATACTGGGTATATGGCAGTGAGGTAACAGCCCATAACTAACTAACTGATCGTTGATACTGGGTATATGGCAGTGAGGTAACAGCCCATAACTAACTGATCGTTGATACTGGGTATATGGCAGTGAGGTAACAGCCCATAACTAACTAACTGATCGTTGATACTGGGTATATGGCAGTGAGATAACAGCCCATAACTAACTGATCGTTGATACTGGGTATATGGCAGTGAGGTAACAGCCCATAACTAACTAACTGATCGTTGATACTGGGTATATGGCAGTGAGGTAACAGCCCATAACTAACTAACTGATCGTTGATACTGGGTATATGGCAGTGAGGTAACAGCCCATAACTAACTGATCGTTGATACTGGGTATATGGCAGTGAGGTAACAGCCCATAACTAACTAACTGATCGTTGATACTGGGTATATGGCAGTGAGATAACAGCCCATAACTTACTAACTGATCGTTGATACTGGGTATATGGCAGTGAGATAACAGCCCATAACTAACTAACTGATCGTTGATACTGGGTATATGGCAGTGAGATAACAGCCCATAACTAACTAACTGATCGTTGATACTGGGTATATGGCAGTGAGATAACAGCCCATAACTAACTGATCGTTGATACTGGGTATATGGCAGTGAGGTAACAGCCCATAACTAACTAACTGATCGTTGATACTGGGTATATGGCAGTGAGGTAACAGCCCATAACTAACTGATCGTTGATACTGGGTATATGGCAGTGAGGTAACAGCCCATAACTAACTGATCGTTGATACTGGGTATATGGCAGTGAGATAACAGCCCATAACTAACTAACTGATCGTTGATACTGGGTATATGGCAGTGAGATAACAGCCCATAACTAACTGATCGTTGATACTGGGTATATGGCAGTGAGGTAACAGCCCATAACTAACTGACTGATCGTTGATACTGGGTATATGGCAGTGAGGTAACAGCCCATAACTAACTGATCGTTGATACTGGGTATATGGCAGTGAGGTAACAGCCCATAACTAACTAACTGATCGTTGATACTGGGTATATGGCAGTGAGGTAACAGCCCATAACTAACTAACTGATCGTTGATACTGGGTATATGGCAGTGAGATAACAGCCCATAACTAACTAACTGATCGTTGATACTGGGTATATGGCAGTGAGGTAACAGCCCATAACTAACTGATCGTTGATACTGGGTATATGGCAGTGAGATAACAGCCCGTAACTAACTAACTGATCGTTGATACTGGGTATATGGCAGTGAGGTAACAGCCCATAACTAACTAACTGATCGTTGATACTGGGTATATGGCAGTGAGATAACAGCCCATAACTAACTAACTGATCGTTGATACTGGGTATATGGCAGTGAGGTAACAGCCCATAACTAACTGATCGTTGATACTGGGTATATGGCAGTGAGGTAACAGCCCGTAACTAACTGATCGTTGATACTGGGTATATGGCAGTGAGGTAACAGCCCATAACTAACTAACTGATCGTTGATACTGGGTATATGGCAGTGAGGTAACAGCCCAGTAACTAACTAACTGATCGTTGATACTGGGTATATGGCAGTGAGGTAACAGCCCATAACTAACTGATCGTTGATACTGGGTATATGGCAGTGAGGTAACAGCCATAACTAACTAACTGATCGTTGATACTGGGTATATGGCAGTGAGGTAACAGCCCATAACTACCTAACTGATCGTTGATACTGGGTATATGGCAGTGAGATAACAGCCCATAACTAACTAACTGATCGTTGATACTGGGTATATGCAGTG
The DNA here is from genome assembly GCF_901001165.1 of Salmo trutta. Lineage (NCBI taxonomy): Eukaryota > Metazoa > Chordata > Actinopteri > Salmoniformes > Salmonidae > Salmo > Salmo trutta. The sequence continues at coordinate 39,691,934 of NC_042991.1, forward strand.
AGGTAACAGCCCATAACTAACTAACTGATCGTTGATACTGGGTATATGGCAGTGAGGTAACAGCCCATAACTAACTGATCGTTGATACTGGGTATATGGCAGTGAGGTAACAGCCCATAACTAACTGATCGTTGATACTGGGTATATGGCAGTGAGGTAACAGCCCATACTAACTAACTGATCGTTGATACTGGGTATATGGCAGTGAGGTAACAGCCCATAACTAACTGATCGTTGATACTGGGTATATGGCAGTGAGGTACAGAGCCCGTAACTAACTGATCGTTGATACTGGGGTATATGGCAGTGAGGTAACAGCCCATAACTAACTAACTGATCGTTGATACTGGGTAATGGCATGAGGTAACAGCCCATAACTAACTAACTGATCGTTGATACTGGGTAATATGCAGTGGAGGTAACAGCCCATAACTAACTGATCGTTGATACTGGGTATATGGCAGGGAGATACAGCCGTACTAACTGATCGTTGATACTGGGTATAATGGCAGTGAGGTAACAGCCCATAACTAACTGATCGTTGATACTGGGTATATGGCAGTGAGGTAACAGCCCATAACTAACTAACTGATCGTTGATACTGGGTATATGGCAGTGAGGTAACAGCCCATAACTAACTAACTGATCGTTGATACTGGGTATATGGCAGTGAGATACAGCCCATAACTAACTAACTGATCGTTGATACTGGGTATATGGCAGTGAGTAACAGCCCATAACTAACTGCTCGTTGATACTGGGTATATGGCAGTGAGGTACAGCCCATACTAACTAACTGATCGTTGATACTGGGTATATGGCAGTGAGGTAACAGCCCATAACTAACTGATCGTTGATACTGGGTATATGGCAGTGAGGTAACAGCCATAACTAACTAACTGATCGTTGATACTGGGTATATGGCAGTGAGGATAACAGCCCATAACTAACTGATCGTTGATACTGGGTATATGGCAGTGAGGTAACAGCCATAACTAACTAACTGATCGTTGATACTGGGTATATGGCAGTGAGGTAACAGCCCATAACTAACTAACTGATCGTTGATACTGGGTATATGGCAGTGAGGTAACAGCCCTAACTAACTACTGATCGTTGATACTGGGTATATGGCAGTGAGGTAACAGCCCATAACTAACTGATCGTTGATTACTGGGTATATGGCAGTGAGGTAACAGCCCATAAACTACTGATCGTTGATACTGGGTAATGGCAGTGAGGTAACAGCCCATAACTAACTAACTGGATTCGTTGAGACTGGGTATATGGGCAGTGAGGATAACAGCCCATAAACTAACTAACTGAATCGTTGAGCTGGGTATATGGCAGTGAGGATTAACAGCCATACTAACTCACTGGATCGTTGATACTGGGTATATGGCAGTGAGGATAACCAGCCCATAACTAAACTAACTGATCGTTGATACTGGGTAATACGGCAGTGAGGATAACAGCCCATGAACTAACTGAATCGTTGATACTGGGTATATGGCAGTGAGGTAACAAGCCCATAACTACTGATCGTTGATACTGGGTATATGGCAGTGAGGTAACAGCCATAACTTAACTGATCGGTTGATACGGGGTATAATGGCAGTGAGGTACAGCCCATAACTAACTGATCGTTGATACTGGGTATATGGCAGTGGAGGTAACAGCCCATAACTAACTGATCGTTGGAATAACTGGGTATATGGCAGTGGAGGTAACAGCCCGTAACTAACTAAACTGATCGTTGATACGGGTATATGGCAAGTGAGGTAACAAGCCCATAACTGACTAACTGATCGTTGAATACTGGGTATATGGCCAGTGAGGTACAACAGCCCAGTACTAACTCTGATCGTTGATACTTGGGTATATGGCAGTGAGGGTAACAGCCATAACTTAACTAACTGATCGTTGATACTGGGTAATATGGCAGTGAGGTAACAGCCCATAACTAACTAACTGATCGTTGATACTGGGTATATGGCAGTGAGGTAACAGCCCATAACTAACTAACTGATCGTTGATACTGGGTATATGGCAGTGAGATAACAGCCCATAACTACTGATCGTTGATACTGGGGTATATGGCAGTGAGGTAACAGCCCATAACTAACTGATCGTTGATACTGGGTATATGGCAGTGAGGATAAACAGCCCATAACTAACTGAATCGTTGATACTGGGTATATGGCAGTGAGGTAACAGCCCTAACTAACTACTGATCGTTGATACTGGTTAGATGGCAGTGAGGTAACAGCCCTAACTAACTACTGATCGTTGATACTGGGTATATGGCAGTGAGGTAACAGCCCATAACTAACTAACTGATCGTTGATACTGGGTATATGGCAGTGAGGTAACGCCCATAACTAACTGATCGTTGATACTGGGTATATGGCAGTGAGGTAACAGCCCATAACTAACTAACTGATCGTGATACTGGTATATGGCAGTGAGGTAACAGCCCATAACTAACTAACTGATCGTTGATACTGGGTATATGGCATGAGATAACAGCCCATAACTAACTGATCGTTGAATACTGGGTATATGGAAGTGAGGTAACAGCCCATAACTACTACTGATCGTTGATACTGGGTATATGGCAGTGAGGTAACAGCCCATAACTAACATGATCGCTGATACTGGGTATATGGCAGTGAGGTAACAGCCCATAACTAACTACTGATCGTTGACACTGGGTATATGGCAGTGAGGTAACAGCCCATAAACTAACTAACTGATCGTTGATACTGGGTATATGGCAGTGAGATAACAGCCCATAACTACTAACTGATCGTTGACACTGGGTATATGGCAGTGAGGTAAACAGCCATAACTAACTGATCGTTGATACTGGGTATTGGCAGTGAGGTAACAGCCCATACTAACTAACTGATCGTTGATACTGGGTATATGGCAGTGAGGTAACAGCCCTAACTAACTGATCGTTGATACTGGGTATATGGCAGTGAGGTAACAGCCCATAACTAACTAACTGATCGTTGATACTGGGTATATGGCAGTGAGGTAACAGCCCATAACTAACTGATCGTTGATACTGGTATATGGCAGTGAGGTAACAGCCCATAACTAACTGCTCGTTGATACTGGGTATATGGCAGTGAGGTAACAGCCCATAACTAACTGATCGTTGATACTGGGTATATGGCAGTGAGGTAACAGCCCATAACTCTGATCGCTGATACTGGGTATATGGCAGTGAGGTAACAGCCCAACTAACTAACTGATCGTGATACTGTAATGGCAGTGAGGTAACAGCCCATAACTAACTAACTGATCGTTGATACTGGGTATATGGCAGTGAGGTAACAGCCCATAACCTCTCTAGTACATGTGGGACGAACTCGTCCCACCTACGTAACAGCCACTGAAATCCAGTGGCGCGATTTTTGAATCGTTAGAAATGCTATAACTTCAATTTCTCAAACATATGACTATTTCACAGCTATTTAAAGACAAGAAACTCGTTAATCTAACCCCACTGTCCGATTTCAAAAAGGCTTTACAACAAAAGCAAAACATTAGATTATGTTAGCAGAGTACCCAGCCAGAAAAAATCAGACACCCATTTTTCAAGCTAGCATATCATGTCACATAAACCCAAACCACAGCTAAATGCAGCACTAACCTTTTATAATCTTCATCAGATGACACACCTAGGACATTGTGTTATACAATACATGCATGTCTGTTCAATCAAGTTCATATTTATATCAAAAACCAGCTTTTTACATTAGCATGTGACGTTCAGAAAAAGCATAACCACCGCAAACTTCCGGTGAATTTACTAACAGTTTGCTAAATTACTCACGATAAACGTTCACAAAAAGCAACAATAATATGCATATTCTAGCTTCTGAGTTGGTGTAGGAGGCAGTTAAAAATGGGAACATATTTTTTCCAAAATTCTCAATACTGCCCCCTATACCAAACAGGATAACTAACTAACTGATCGTTGATACTGGGTATATGGCAGTGAGGTAACAGCCCATAACTAACTAACTGATCGTTGATACTGGGTATATGGCAGTGAGGTAACAGCCCATAACTAACTAACTGATCGTTGATACTGGGTATATGGCAGTGAGGTAACAGCCCATAACTAACTAACTGATCGTTGATACTGGGTATATGGCAGTGAGGTAACAGCCTGTAACTAACTGATCGTTGATACTGGGTATATGGCAGTGAGGTAACAGCCCATAACTAACTAACTGATCGTTGATACTGGGTATATGGCAGTGAGGTAACAGCCCATAACTAACTAACTGATCGTTGATACTGGGTATATGGCAGTGAGATAACAGCCCATAACTAACTAACTGATCGTTGATACTGGGTATATGGCAGTGAGGTAACAGCCCATAACTAACTGATCGTTGATACTGGGTATATGGCAGTGAGATAACAGCCCATAACTAACTGATCGTTGATACTGGGTATATGGCAGTGAGGTAACAGCCCATAACTAACTAACTGATCGTTGATACTGGGTATATGGCAGTGAGGTAACAGCCCATAACTAACTAACTGATCGTTGATACTGGGTATATGGCAGTGAGATAACAGCCCATACTAACTAACTGATCGTTGATACTGGGTATATGGCAGTGAGGTAACAGCCCATAACTAACTGATCGTTGATACTGGGTATATGGCAGTGAGATAACAGCCCATAACTAACTAACTGATCGTTGATACTGGGTATATGGCAGTGAGGTAACAGCCCATAAACTAACTAACTGATCGTTGATACTGGGTATATGGCAGTGAGATAACAGCCCATAACTAACTAACTGATCGTTGATACTGGGTATATGGCAGTGAGGTAACAGCCCATAACTAACTAACTGATCGTTGATACTGGGTATATGGCAGTGAGATAACAGCCCATAACTAACTAACTGATCGTTGATACTGGGTATATGGCAGTGAGATAACAGCCCATAACTAACTAACTGATCGTTGATACTGGGTATATGGCAGTGAGATAACAGCCCATAACTAACTGATCGTTGATACTGGGTATATGGCAGTGAGATAACAGCCCATAACTAACTAACTGATCGTTGATACTGGGTATATGGCAGTGAGATAACAGCCCATAACTAACTAACTGATCGTTGATACTGGGTATATGGCAGTGAGATAACAGCCCATAACTAACTAACTGATCGTTGATACTGGGTATATGGCAGTGAGATAACAGCCCATAACTAACTAACTGATCGTTGATACTGGGTATATGGCAGTGAGATAACAGCCCATAACTAACTGATCGTTGATACTGGGTATATGGCAGTGAGGTAACAGCCCATAACTAACTGATCGTTGATACTGGGTATATGGCAGTGAGGTAACAGCCCATAACTAACTGATCGTTGATACTGGGTATATGGCAGTGAGGTAACAGCCCATAACTAACTAACTGATCGTTGATACTGGGTATATGGCAGTGAGATAACAGCCCATAACTAACTAACTGATCGTTGATACTGGGTATATGGCAGTGAGATAACAGCCCATAACTAACTGATCGTTGATACTGGGTATATGGCAGTGAGGTAACAGCCCATAACTAACTAACTGATCGTTGATACTGGGTATATGGCAGTGAGATAACAGCCCATAACTAACTGATCGCTGATACTGGGTATATGGCAGTGAGGTAACAGCCCATAACTAACTGATCGTTGATACTGGGTATATGGCAGTGAGGTAACAGCCCATAACTAACTAACTGATCGTTGATACTGGGTATATGGCAGTGAGATAACAGCCCATACTACTGATCGCTGATACTGGGTATATGCAGTGAGGTAACAGCCCATAACTAACTGATCGTTGATACTGGGTATATGGCAGTGAGGTAACAGCCCATAACTAACTAACTGATCGTGTTGATACTGGGTATATGGCAGTGAGGTAACAGCCCATAACTAACTAACTGATCGTTGATACTGGGTATATGGCAGTGAGGTAACAGCCCATAACTAACTGATCGTTGATACTGCGGTATATGGCAGTGAGGTAACAGCCCATAACTAACTAACTGATCGTTGATACTGGGTATATGGCAGTGAGGTAACAGCCCATAACTAACTGATCGTTGATACTGGGTATATGGCAGTGAGGTAACAGCCCATAACTAACTGATCGTTGATACTGGGTATATGGCAGTGAGTTAACAGCCCATAACTAACTAACTGATCGTTGATACTGGGTATATGGCAGTGAGGTAACAGCCCATAACTAACTAACTGATCGTTGATACTGGGTATATGGCAGTGAGATAACAGCCCATAACTAACTGATCGTTGATACTGGGTATATGGCAGTGAGGTAACAGCCCATAACTAACTGATCGTTGATACTGGGTATATGGCAGTGAGGTAACAGCCCATAACTAACTAACTGATCGTTGATACTGGGTATATATGGCAGTGAGGTAACAGCCCATAACTAACTAACTGATCGTTGATACTGGGTATATGGCAGTGAGGTAACAGCCCATAACTAACTGATCGTTGATACTGGGTATATGGCAGTGAGGTAACAGCCCATAACTAACTAACTGATCGTTGATACTGGGTATATGGCAGTGAGGTAACAGCCCATAACTAACTAACTGATCGTTGATACTGGGTATATGGCAGTGAGATAACAGCCCATAACTTACTAACCTGTTTGGTATAGGGGGCAGTATTGAGAATTTTGGAAAAAATATGTTCCCATTTTTAACGGCCTCCTACACCAACTCAGAAGCTAGAATATGCATATTATTGTTCAGGTTTGGATAGAAAACACTCTGAATTTTCTAAAACTGTTTGAATGGTGTCTGTGAGTATAACAGAACTCCTATGGCAGGCAAAAACCTGACAAGGTTTCAAGCAGGAAGTACCCTGTCTGACAAGGAGTCGTGCGTCTTACCTCTTTTTATTGAAAAGTAAGGATCTTAGCTGTAACGTGACAATTCCCAGGGCTCCAATAGGCTCTCAGAGCCCGCGAAATAACTGAAGGTTTACGAGGGAACCTCAGGTTGAAATATATTATCGCCTTTTGTAAGTGGATGCTCGGAGGACCTTTCAATGATGCGCGTGCATGAGTCGCTTCTGAGGAGAAATTTTATTCGGCTGTTTAGGCTCAATGCATACTCCCGGTCGGAATATTAACACTTCTCTATGACATAAATGGCATAAAATTGGTTTTAAACAGCGGTTGACATGCTTCGAAGTACGGTAATGGAATATTTAGACATTTTTGACACGCCAATGCGCCATGCGCGACACCGCGAAAAAGCATTCTAGAACTCACGAACAAAACGTCGCTGTTGGAACATAACGATGGATTATTTGGGACCAAACCAACATTTGTTATTGAAGTAGAAGTCCTGGCAGTGTATTCTGATGAAGAACAAGCAAGGTAAGAACATCTTTCTTATAGGAAATGTGATTTTGGTGGAGGCTGACCTGGGTGGGTGTCTAAATAGCTAGCCCTGTAATGCCGGGCTATGTACTTAGATTATTGCAAAATGTGCTTCATCCGAAAAGCTATTTTAAAATCGGACATATCGAGTGCATAGAGGGGTAATGTATCTATAATTCTTAAAATAATTGTTATGCTTTTTGTGAACGTTTATCGTGAGTAATTTAGCAAACTGTTAGTAAATTCACCGGAAGTTTGCGGTGGTTATGCTTTTTCTGAACGTCACATGCTAATGTAAAAAGCTGGTTTTTGATATAAATATGAACTTGATTGAACAGACATGCATGTATTGTATAACACAATGTCCTAGGTGTGTCATCTGATGAAGATTATAAAAGGTTAGTGCTGCATTTAGCTGTGGTTTGGGTTTATGTGACATGATATGCTAGCTTGAAAAATGGCTGTGTGATTATTTCTGGCTGGGTACTCTGCTGACATAATCTAATGTTTTGCTTTTGTTGTAAAGCCTTTTTGAAATCGGACAGTGGGGTTAGATTAACGAGATTCTTGTCTTTAAATAGCTGTGAAATAGTCATATGTTTGAGAAATTGAAGTTATAGCATTTCTAACGATTCAAAAATCGCGCCACTGGATTTCAGTGGCTGTTACGTAGGTGGGACGAGTTCGTCCCACATGTACTAGAGAGGCTAACTGATCGTTGATACTGGGTATATGGCAGTGAGATAACAGCCCATAACTAACTGATCGTTGATACTGGGTATATGGCAGTGAGGTAACAGCCCATAACTAACTAACTGATCGTTGATACTGGGTATATGGCAGTGAGATAACAGCCCATAACTAACTGATCGTTGATACTGGGTATATGGCAGTGAGATAACAGCCCATAACTAACTAACTGATCGTTGATACTGGGTATATGGCAGTGAGGTAACAGCCCATAACTAACTAACTGATCGTTGATACTGGGTATATGGCAGTGAGATAACAGCCCATAACTAACTGATCGTTGATACTGGGTATATGGCAGTGAGGTAACAGCCCATAACTAACTGATCGTTGATACTGGGTATATGGCAGTGAGATAACAGCCCATAACTAACTAACTGATCGTTGATACTGGGTATATGGCAGTGAGGTAACAGCCCATAACTAACTGATCGTTGATACTGGGTATATGGCAGTGAGATAACAGCCCATAACTAACTGATCGTTGATACTGGGTATATGGCAGTGAGATAACAGCCCATAACTAACTAACTGATCGTTGATACTGGGTATATGGCAGTGAGGTAACAGCCCGTAACTAACTGATCGTTGATACTGGGTATATGGCAGTGAGGTAACAGCCCATAACTAACTAACTGATCGTTGATACTGGGTATATGGCAGTGAGGTAACAGCCCATAACTACTAACTACTGATCGTTGATACTGGGTATATGGCAGTGAGGTAACAGCCCATAACTAACTGATCGTTGATACTGGGTATATGGCTGAGATAACAGCCCGTAACTAACTGATCGTTGATACTGGGTATATGGCAGTGAGGTAACAGCCCATAACTACTAACTGATCGTTGATACTGGGTATATGGCAGTGAGGTAACAGCCCATACCTAACTGATCGTTGATACGGGTATATGGCAGTGAGGTACAGCCCATAACTAACTAATGATCGTTGATACTGGGTATATGGCAGTGAGTAACAGCCCATAACTAACTAACTGATCGTTGATACTGGGTATGGCAGTGAGTAACAGCCCATAACTAACTAACTGATCGATACTGGGTATATGGCAGTGAGTAACAGCCCATAACTAACTAACTGATCGTTGATACTGGGTATATGGCAGTGAGATAACAGCCCATAACTAACTACTGATCGTTGAGACTGGGTATATGGCAGTGAGATAACAGCCCATAACTACTGATCGTTGATACTGGGTATATGGCAGTGAGGTAACAGCCCATAACTAACTGATCGTTGATACTGGGGTATATGGCAGTGAGATAACAGCCCATAACTAACTAACTGATCGTGATACTGGGTATATGGCAGTGAGATAACAGCCCATAACTAACTGATCGTTGATACTGGGTATATGGCAGTGAGGTAACAGCCCATAACTAACTGATCGTGATACTTGGTATATGGCCAGTGAGGTAACAGCCCATAACTAACTGATCGTTGATACTGGGTATATGCAGTGAGGTAACAGCCCATAACTAAACTGATCGTTGATACTGGGTATATGGCAGTGAGGTAACAGCCCATAACTAACTAACCTGATCGTGATACGGTGTATAATGGCAGTGAGGTAACAGCCCATACTAACTAACTGATCGTTGATACTGGGTATATGGCAGTGAGGTAACAGCCCATAACTAACTAACTGATCGGTGATACTGGGTATATGGCAGTGAGGTAACAGCCCGTAACTAACTAACTGATCGTTGATACTGGGTATATGGCAGTGGAGGTAACAGCCCATAACTAACTAACTGATCGTTGATACTGGGTATATGGCAGTGAGGTAACAGCCCATAACTAACTGATCGTTGATACTGGGTTATATGGCAGTGAGATAACAGCCCATAACTAACTAACTGATCGTTGATACTGGGTATATGGCAGTGAGATAACAGCCCATAACTAACTGATCGTTGATACTGGGTATATGGCAGTGAGGTAACAGCCCATAACTAACTGATCGTTGATACTGGGTATATGGCAGTGAGATAACAGCCCATAACTAACTAACTGATCGTTGATACTGGGGTATATGGCCAGTGAGGTAACAGCCCATAACTAACTAACTGATCGTTATACTGGGTATATGGCAGTGAGGTAACAGCCCATAACTAACTGATCGTTGATACTGGGTATATGGCAGTGAGATAACAGCCCATAACTAACTAACTGATCGTTGATACTGGGTATATGCAGTGAGATAACAGCCCATAACTAACTGATCGTTGATTACTGGGTATATGGCAGTGAGGTAACAGCCCATAACTAACTACTGATCGTTGATACTGGGTATATGGAAGTGAGATAACAACCCATAACTAACTGATCGTTGATACTGGGTATATGGCAGTGAGGTAACCAGCCATAACTAACTAACTGATCGTTGATACTGGGTTATGGCAGTGAGGATAACAGCCCATAATACTACTGATCGTTGATACTGGGTATATGGCAGTGAGGTAACAGCCCATAACTAACTGATCGTTGATACTGGGTAATTGGCAGTGAGGTAACAGCCCATACTAACTAACTGATCGTTGATACTGGGTTATATGGCAGTGAGATAACAACCCATAACTAACTGATCGTTGATACTGGGTATATGGCAGTGAGTAACAGCCCATAACTAACTACTGATCGTGATACTGGGTATATGGGCAGGGAGATAACAGCCCATAACTAACTGATCGTGATACTGGGTATATGGCAGTGGAGATAACAGCCCATAACTACTGATCGTTGATACTGGGTATATGGCAGTGAGGGTAACAGCCCATAACTAACTAACTGATCGTTGATACTGGGTATATGGCAGTGAGGTAACAGCCCATAACTAACTAACTGATCGTTGATACTGGGTATATGGCAGTGAGATAACAGCCCATAACTAACTAACTGATCTTTGATACTGGGTATATGGCAGTGAGGTAACAGCCCATAACTAACTAACTGATCGTTGATACTGGGTATATGGCAGTGAGGTAACAGCCCATAACTAACTGATCGTTGATACTGGGAATATGGCAGTGAGATAACAGCCCATAACTAACTGATCGTTGATACTGGGTATATGGCAGTGAGGTAACAGCCCATAACTAACTGATCGTTGATACTGGGTATATGGCAGTGAGATAACAGCCCATAACTAACTAACTGATCGTTGATACTGGGTATATGGCAGTGAGGTAACAGCCCATAACTAACTAACTGATCGTTGATACTGGGTATATGGCAGTGAGGTAACAGCCCATAACTAACTAACTGATCGTTGATACTGGGTATATGGCAGTGAGATAACAGCCCGTAACTAACTAACTGATCGTTGATACTGGGTATATGGCAGTGAGGTAACAGCCCGTAACTAACTAACTGATCGTTGATACTGGGTATACGGCAGTGAGGTAACAGCCCATAACTAACTGATCGTTGATACTGGGTATATGGCAGTGAGATAACAGCCCATAACTAACTGATCGTTGATACTGGGTATATGGCAGTGAGGTAACAGCCCATAACTAACTAACTGATCGTTGATACTGGGTATATGGCAGTGAGATAACAGCCCATAACTAACTAACTGATCTTTGATACTGGGTATATGGCAGTGAGGTAACAGCCCATAACTAACTAACTGATCGTTGATACTGGGTATATGGCAGTGAGGTAACAGCCCATAACTAACTGATCGTTGATACTGGGTATATGGCAGTGAGATAACAGCCCATAACTAACTGATCGTTGATACTGGGTATATGGCAGTGAGGTAACAGCCATAACTAACTGATCGTTGATACTGGTATATGGCAGTGAGATAACAGCCCATAACTAACTAACTGATCGTTGATACTGGGTATATGGCAGTGAGGTAACAGCCCATAACTAACTGATCGTTGATACTGGGTATATGGCAGTGAGGTAACAGCCCATAACTAACTGATCGTTGATACTGGGTATATGGCAGTGAGGTAACAGCCCATAACTAACTAACTGATCGTTGATACTGGGTATATGGCAGTGAGGTAACAGCCCATAACTAACTAACTGATCGTTGATACTGGTATATGGCAGTGAGATAACAGCCCATAACTAACTGATCGTTGATACTGGGTATATGGCAGTGAGGTAACAGCCCATAACTAACTAACTGATCGTTGATACTGGGGTATAGGGCAGTGAGGGTAACAGCCCATAACTAACTAACTGATCGTTGATACTGGGTATATGGCAGTGAGATAACAGCCCATAACTAACTGATCGTTGATACTGGGTATATGGCAGTGAGATAACAGCCCGTAACTAACTAACTGATCGTTGATACTGGGTATATGGCAGTGAGATAACAGCCCATAACTAACTGATCGTTGATACTGGGTATATGGCAGTGAGGTAACAGCCCATAACTAACTAACTGATCGTTGATACTGGGTATAATGGCAGTGAGATAAACAGCCCATAAACTAACTAACTGATCGTTGATACTGGGTATATGGCAGTGAAGGTAACAGCCCATAACTAACTAACTGATCGTTGATACTGGGTATATGGCAGTGAGATACAGCCCATAACTAACTAAACTGATCGTTGATACTGGGTATATGGCAGTGAAGATAACAGCCCATAACTACTGATCGTTGATACTGGGTATATGGCAGTGAGATAACAGCCCATAACTAACTAACTGATCGTTGATACTGGGTATATGGCAGTGAGATAACAGCCCATAACTAACTGATCGTTGATACTGGGTATATGGCAGGAGGTAACAGCCCATAACTAACTAACTGATCGTTGATACTGGGTATATGGCAGTGAGGTACAGCCCATACCTAACTACTGATCGTTGATACTATATGGGGCAGTGAGATAACAGCCCATAACTAACTGATCGTTGATACTGGGTATATGGCAGTGAGATAACAGCCCGTAACTAACTAACTGATCGTTGATACTGGGTATATGGCAGTGAGATAACAGCCCATAACTAACTGATCGTTGATACTGGGTATATGGCAGTGAGGTAACAGCCCATAACTAACTAACTGATCGTTGAAACTGGGTATATGGCAGTGAGATAACAGCCCATAACTAACTAACTGATCGTTGATACTGGGTATATGGCAGTGAGGTAACAGCCCATAACTAACTAACTGATCGTTGATACTGGTATATGGCAGTGAGAAACAGCCCATAACTAACTGATCGTTGATACTGGGTTAAGGCAGTGAGATAACAGCCCATAACACTAACTGATCGTTGATACTGGGTATGGCAGTGAGATAACAGCCCATAACTAACTAACTGATCGTTGATACTGGGTATATGGCAGTGAGATAACAGCCCATAACTAACTGATCGTTGATACTGGGTATATTGGCAGTGAGATAACAGCCCATAACTAACTAACTGATCGTTGATACTGGTATATGGTCAGTGAGATAACAGCCCATAACTAAACTAACTGATCGTTGATACTGGGTATATGGCATGAGATAACAGCCCATAACTAACTGATCGTTGATACTGGGTATACGGCAGTGAGATAACAGCCCATAACTAACTGCTGATCGTTGATACGGGTATATGGCAGTGAGATAACAGCCCATAACTAACTACTGATCGTTGATACTGGGTAGATGGAGTGAGGTAAGCCATAACTAACTGATCGTTGATACTGGGTCTATGCAGTGAGGTAACAGCCCATAACTAACTGATCGTTGATACTGGGTATATGGCAGTGAAGGTAAACAGCCCATAACTAACTGATCGTTGATACTGGGTATATGGCAGTGAGGTAACAGCCCATAACTAACTAACTGATCGTTGATACTGGGTATATGGCAGTGAGGTAACAGCCCATAACTAACTGATCGTTGATACTGGGTATATGGCAGTGAGCTAACAGCCCATAACTAACTAACTGATCGTTGATACTGGGTATATGGCAGTGAGATAACAGCCCATAACTAACTAACTGATCGTTGATACTGGGTATATGGCAGTGAGATAACAGCCCATAACTAACTGATCATTGATACTGGGTATATGGCAGTGAGGTAACAGCCCATAACTAACTGATCGTTGATACTGGGTATATGGCAGTGAGATAACAGCCCATAACTAACTAACTGATCGTTGATACTGGGTATATGGCAGTGAGGTAACAGCCCGTAACTAACTGATCGTTGATACTGGGTATATGGCAGTGAGATAACAGCCCATAACTAACTGATCGTTGATACTGGGTATATGGCAGTGAGATAACAGCCCATAACTAACTAACTGATCGTTGATACTGGGTATATGGCAGTGAGGTAACAGCCCATAACTAACTGATCGTTGATACTGGGTATATGGCAGTGAGATAACAGCCCATAACTAACTAACTGATCGTTGATACTGGGTATATGGCAGTGAGGTAACAGCCCATAACTAACTAACTGATCGTTGATACTGGGTATATGGCAGTGAGGTAACAGCCCATAACTTACTAACTGATCGTTTATACTGGGTATATGGCAGTGAGGTAACAGCCCATAACTAACTAACTGATCGTTGATACTGGGTATATGGCAGTGAGATAACAGCCCATAACTAACTAACTGATCGTTGATACTGGGTATATGGCAGTGAGGTAACAGCCCATAACTAACTAACTGATCGTTGATACTGGGTATATGGCAGTGAGATAACAGCCCATAACTAACTAACTGATCGTTGATACTGGGTATATGGCAGTGAGGTAACAGCCCATAACTAACTAACTGATCGTTGATACTGGGTATATGGCAGTGAGATAACAGCCCGTAACTAACTAACTGATCGTTGATACTGGGTATATGGCAGTGAGATAACAGCCCATAACTAACTAACTGATCGTTGATACTGGGTATATGGCAGTGAGGTAACAGCCCATAACTAACTGATCGTTGATACTGGGTATATGGCAGTGAGGTAACAGCCCATAACTAACTAACTGATCGTTGATACTGGGTATATGGCAGTGAGGTACAGCCCATAACTAACTAACTGATCGTTGATACTGGGTATATGGCAGTGAGGTAACAGCCCATAACTAACTAACTGATCGTTGATACTGGGTATATGGCAGTGAGGTAACAGCCCATAACTAACTAACTGATCGTGAGACTGGGTATATGGCAGTGAGGTAACAGCCCATAACTAACTGATCGTTGATACTGGGTATATGGCAGTGAGATAACAGCCCATAACTAACTGATCGTTGATACTGGGTATATGGCAGTGAGGTAACAGCCCATAACTAACTAACTGATCGTTGATACTGGGTATATGGCAGTGAGGTAACAGCCCATAACTAACTAACTGATCGTTGATACTGTGTATATGGCAGTGAGGGTAACAGCCATAACTAACTGATCGTTGATACTGGGTATATGGCAGTGAGGTAACAGCCCATAACTAACTAACTGATCGTTGATACTGGGTATATGGCAGTGAGATACCAGCCCATAACTAACTGATCGTTGATACTGGGTATATGGCAGTGAGATAACAGCCCATACTACTGATCGTTGATACTGGGTATAGGCAGTGAGGTAACAGCCCATAACTAACTAACTGATCGTTAGATACTGGGTATATGGCAGTGAGGTAACAGCCCATAACTAACTAACTGATCGTTGAGACTGGGTATATGCGTGAGGTAACAGCCCATAACTAACTAACTGATCGTTGATACTGGGTATATGGCAGTGAGATAACAGCCCGTAACTAACTAACTGATCGTTGATACTGGGTATATGGCAGTGAGATAACAGCCCATAACTAACTAACTGATCGTTGATACTGGGTATATGGCAGTGAGATAACAGCCCATAACTAACTAACTGATCGTTGATACTGGGTATATGGCAGTGAGATAACAGCCCGTAACTAACTGATCGTTGATACTGGGTATATGGCAGTGAGGTAACAGCCCATAACTAACTGATCGTTGATACTGGGTATATGGCAGTGAGGTAACAGCCCATAACTAACTAACTGATCGTTGATACTGGGTATATGGCAGTGAGGTAACAGCCCATAACTAACTAACTGATCGTTGATACTGGGTATATAGCAGTGAGATAACAGCCCATAACTAACTGATCGTTGATACTGGGTATATGGCAGTGAGGTAACAGCCCATAACTAACTAACTGATCATTGATACTGGGTATATGGCAGTGAGGTAACAGCCCATAACTAACTAACTGATCGTTGATACTGGTATATGGCAGTGAGGTAACAGCCCATACTACTACTGATCATTGATACTGGTATGGCAGTGAGGTACGTTGATACTGGGTATATGGCAGTGAGGTAACAGCCCATACTACCTAACTGATCGTTGATACGGGGTATATGGCAGTGAGGTAACAGCCCATAACTACTAACTGATCGTTGATACTGGGTATATGGCAGTGAGGTAACAGCCCATAACTAACTAACTGATCGTTGATACTGGGTATATGGCAGTGAGATAACAGCCCATAACTAACTGATCGTGATACTGGGTAGTATGGCAGTGAGAGATAACAGCCCATAACTAACTAACTGATCGTTGATACTGGGTATATGGCAGTGAGATAACAGCCCATAACTAACTAACTGATCGTTGATACTGGGTATATGGCAGTGAGATAACAGCCCATAACTAACTGATCGTTGATACTGGGTATATGGCAGTGAGGTAACAGCCCATAACTAACTAACTGATCGTTGATACTGGGTATGGCAGTGAGGTAACAGCCCATAACTAACTGATCGTTGATACTGGGTATATGGCAGTGAGGTAACAGCCCATAACTAACTGATCGTTGATACTGGGTATATGGCAGTGAGATAACAGCCCATAACTAACTAACTGATCGTTGATACTGGGTATATGGCAGTGAGGTAACAGCCCATAACTAACTAACTGATCGTTGATACTGGGTATATGGCAGTGAGATAACAGCCCATAACTAACTGATCGTTGATACTGGGTATATGGCAGTGAGGTAACAGCCCATAACTAACTGATCGTTGATACTGGGTATATGGCAGTGAGGTAACAGCCCATAACTAACTAACTGATCGTTGATACTGGGTATATGGCAGTGAGGTAACAGCCCATAACTAACTAACTGATCGTTGATACTGGGTATATGGCAGTGAGGTAACAGCCCATAACTAACTAACTGATCGTTGATACTGGGTATATGGCAGTGAGGTAACAGCCCATAACTAACTAATCGATCGTTGATACTGGTATATGGCAGTGAGGTAACAGCCCATAACTAACTGATCGTTGATACTGGGTATATGGCAGTGAGATAACAGCCCATAACTAACTAACTGATCGTTGATACTGGGTATATGGCAGTGAGATAACAGCCCATAACTAACTAACTGATCGTTGATACTGGGTATATGGCAGTGAGATAACAGCCCATAACTAACTAACTGATCGTTGATACTGGGTATATGGCAGTGAGGTAACAGCCCATAACTAACTAACTGATCGTTGATACTGGGTATATGGCAGTGAGGGTAACAGCCCATAACTAACTGATCGTTGATACTGGGTATATGGCAGTGAGGTAACAGCCCATAACTAACTAACTGATCGTTGATACTGGGTATATGGCAGTGAGGTAACAGCCCATAACTAACTGATCGTTGATACTGGGTATATGGCAGTGAGGTAACAGCCCATAACTAACTAACTGATCGTTGATACTGGGTATATGGCAGTGAGATAACAGCCCATAACTAACTGATCGTTGATACTGGGTATATGGCAGTGAGATAACAGCCCATAACTAACTGATCGTTGATACTGGGTATATGGCAGTGAGGTAACAGCCCATAACTAACTGATCGTTGATACTGGGTATATGGCAGTGAGATAACAGCCCATAACTAACTAACTGATCGTTGATACTGGGTATATGGCAGTGAGATAACAGCCCATAACTAACTAACTGATCGTTGATACTGGGTATATGGCAGTGAGATAACAGCCCATAACTAACTTTACTTTTTACTTTGTTTGTAAAGGATGTCTGAGTGTTGGAGTGCCCCGGTCTTTCCATTAATTAAAATGAACAAGTACACGATGCTTCCTAGTTTGCTTAATTTAAGGAATTTGAAATGATTTATACTTTTTACCTTTTGATACTTAAGTATATTTTAGCAATTATATTTACTGTTGATACTTAAGTATATTTAAAACCAAATACTTTTATACTTTTACTCAAGTAGTATTTTACAGGGTGACTTTCACTTTTACTTGAGTCATTTTCTATTAAAGGTATCTTCTGAGTCATTTTCTATTAAAGGTATCTATACTTCTGAGTCATTTTCTATTAAAGGTATCTTTACTTCTGAGTCATTTTCTATTAAATGTATCTATACTTCTGAGTCATTTTCTATTAAAGGTATCTTTACTTCTGAGTCATTTTCTATTAAAGGTATCTATACTTCTGAGTCATTTTCTATTAAAGGTATCTTCTGAGTCATTTTCTATTAAAGGTATCTTTACTTCTGAGTCATTTTCTATTAAAGGTATCTTTACTTCTGAGTCATTTTCTATTAAATGTATCTATACTTCTGAGTCATTTTCTATTAAAGGTATCTTCTGAGTCATTTTCTATTAAAGGTATCTATACTTCTGAGTCATTTTCTATTAAAGGTATCTTTACTTCTGAGTCATTTTCTATTAAATGTATCTATACTTCTGAGTCATTTTCTATTAAAGGTATCTTTACTTCTGAGTCATTTTCTATTAAAGGTATCTATACTTCTGAGTCATTTTCTATTAAAGGTATCTTCTGAGTCATTTTCTATTAAAGGTATCTTTACTTCTGAGTCATTTTCTATTAAAGGTATCTTTACTTCTGAGTCATTTTCTATTAAATGTATCTATACTTCTGAGTCATTTTCTATTAAAGGTATCTTCTGAGTCATTTTCTATTAAAGGTATCTTTACTTCTGAGTCATTTTCTATTAAAGGTATCTATACTTCTGAGTCATTTTCTATTAAAGGTATCTTCTGAGTCATTTTCTATTAAAGGTATCTTTACTTTTACTCCAGAATGACAGATGGGTCCTTTCCCACTGGTTATGAAGTCATTACTTTAATACAGTTGAGAACCAGTTGGCAACTATTATACAGCACTGTGGCTATTTATACCCAACACTACGTCCCAACACTACGTCCCACCCTATTCCCTATATAGTGCACTACATTATACCAGAGCCCATAACCACCCTATTCCCTACATAGTGCACTACTTTAGACCAGGACCCATAACCACCCTATTCCCTACATAGTGCACTACTTTAGACCAGGACCCATAACCACCCTATTCCCTATATATAGTGCACTACTTTATAGCAGGGCCCATAACCACCCTATTCCCTATATATAGTGCACTACTTTAGACCAGGGCCCATATGGATGGAGTGAATGGGATTGAATGAGTGTTTGAGGTGAGGGATACCTTGAGACAAGGCTGTAGACACATTTAGTTTCGTGGGGGTTTAAATAAATGAGACAATGGAGGTGGAACTGATCACTAAATTGGTTTGGGGTTTTTTCAGGTCATGTTTTTTTGGGGGGTTGGCAACACTTTGAAAAGAAAGGGAAACATAGGATGAACACAGTCTATGACATAATGTCTGTCTCTTCGTAAGGACACAGTCTTCTTAGTGTGACATAATCCTCTTGGTGATGTCACCTCAATGTTCCCTAGTCCGTCCTGAGATGTTTGAAGGATCTGATAAACATTACATAATGACTAAAGTACAATTAGGCCAAATAATGCATGGATAACCTTTCAGAACTCAGTTCCTGGTAAACAGCCAAGGAACCTGTCTGGCTAAGAAAGCTTTAGTCAATCACCTCTCTCTCTCTCTCTCTCTCTCTCTCTCTCTCTCTCTCACTCTCACACCCCAATATTCCCTATGTAGTGCACTACATTTTAGGTGTGTCCCAATCCACTTTACTTGCGACCTCGTCCACTCTCCTCGCTCGGGGAAAGGTCATATAGTACGTAGTCCAAGTGAAGGGAGGAAGAGAAGGTGCTGACTTGGAATGGGGCTTTGGCCCCAAAGTTGTCCTTTTATATAGGGATGTTGGCCTACTTCGTTTCAATGGTCGGACATTCAGTCCATGTAGACCTGAGTAATTACCGGACGTTTGGTGCCAAGACAGGGGACAATATGCCAAACTCAGCAGAAACCACCATATCACCACTGAAACTATATCACCGTTAAAACTATATCACCGTTAAAACTATATCACCACTGAAACTACATCACCACTGAAACTATATCACCACTGAAACTACATCACCACTGAAACTACATCACCACTGAAACTATATCACCACTGAAACTACATCACCACTGAAACTACATCACCACTGAAACTACATCACCACTGAAACTATATCACCACTGAAACTATATCACCACTGAAACTATATCACCACTGAAACTATATCACCACTGAAACTACATCACCACTGAAACTATATCACCACTGAAACTACATCACCACTGAAACTATATCACCACTGAAACTATATCACCACTGAAACTATATCACCACTGAAACTATATCACCACTGAAACTACATCACCACTGAAACTATATCACCACTGAAACTATATCACCACTGAAACTACATCACCACTGAAACTATATCACCACTGAAACTATATCACCACTGAAACTATATCACCACTGAAACTATATCACCACTGAAACTATATCACCACTGAAACTACATCACCACTGAACTATATCACCACTGAAACTATATCACCACCACTGAAACTATATCACCACTGAAACTATATCACCACTGAAACTATATCACCACTGAAACCATATCACCGTTATAGTTTCAGTGGTGATATACACACTCTAGCAGCAGACAGACCAGCGAGGCGAATGTTACTTTATCAATGAACACTCTCTCTCTCTCTCTCCCTCTCTCTCTCTCTCTCCTCCCGTTTCCGTCTCTCCCACTCTCTGTCTCTCCTCTCTCTCTCCGTCTCTCTCTCTCTGTCTCTCCTCTCTCTCTCCGTCTCTCTCTCTCTGTCTGTCTCTCTCTCTCTGTCTCTCTGTCTCCTTCTCCCTCTTCTTCCCTCCCTCTCCCCGTCTCTCCCTCTCGCTCTCTCAGTCTCCTTCTCCCTCCCTCCCTCTCTCTCGCTCTCTCTCTCCGTCTCTCTCTCTCTCTGTCTCTCTCTCCTTTACTCCCTCACTCTCCTTAATCACCCCTTCCCTTGCTCTCTTGTTTCTCTGCCTCTCTTTCCACTTCCCCCTGTCTCTCTCTCCTTCTTGCACTCTCCCTCTTTCCTTTCTCCCCCTTTCTCTCCTGTATATTCCCCTTTCCTCTCTCTCTATCCTTCTTACTCTCTCTCCTCCCTCTCTCCCTCTCTCTCTCTCTCTGAATGAGGAGTGAAGTGGACAGGGATACAGGATGACGTTGATGTCTTATACTCAGCTAAGGATGATGGATGAGAGCTGAAATCAGGGGTACCGGTTAGTCGAGGTTATTGAGGTAATATTTACACTACCGGTCAACAGTTTGGAAACACCTACTCATTCAACGGTTTTTCTTTATTTTTTATATTGTAGAATAATAGTAAAGACATCATCAAAGGCATTTAGCTCATCTGGTAGGCTCACATCACTGGGCAGCTCACGGTTGGGTTTCCCTTTGTAGTCCGTAATAGTTTTCAAGCCCTGCCACATCCGACGAGCGTCAGAGCCGGTGTAGTAGGATTCGATCTTAGTCCTGTGTTGACGTTTTGCTTGTTGGATGGTTCATCTGAGGGCTTAGCGGGATTTATTATAAGCGTCCGGATTAGTGTCCCGCTCCTTGAAAGCAGCAGCTGTAGCCTTTAGCTCGGTGCGGATGTTGCCTGTAATCCATGGCTTCTGGTTGGGATATGTACGTACGGTCACTGTGGGGACGACGTCATCAGTGCACTTATTGATGAAACGACGTTGGAGGCAACTTATTGTAGAGAACTGAACATTAAATGATCTGGCAACAGCTCTGGTTGATGGTAGAGAACTGAACATAAAATGATCTGGCAACAGCTCTGGTTGATGGTAGAGAACTGAACATAAAATGATCTGGCAACAGCTCTGGTTGATGGTAGAGAACTGAACATAAAATGATCTGGCAACAGCTCTGGTTGATGGTAGAGAACTGAACATAAAATGATCTGGCAACAGCTCTGGTTGATGGTAGAGAACTGAACATAAAATGATCTGGCAACAGCTCTGGTTGATGGTAGAGAACTGAACATAAAATGATCTGGCAACAGCTTTGGTTGATGGTAGAGAACTGAACATAAAATGATCTGGCAACAGCTCTGGTGGACATTCCTGCAGTCGGCATGCCAGTTACACGCTCCCTCAAAACTAGAGATATCTGTGGCATTGTGTTGTGTGACAAAACTGCATATTTGAAAGTGGCTTTTTATTGTCCCCAGCACAAGGTGCACCTGTGTAATGGTCATACTGTTCAATTAGCTTCTTGATATGACACAACTGTCAGGTGGATGGATTATATTGGCGAAGGAGAATTGCTCAGGGATGTAAACAAATGTTTGCACAAAATTTGAGTGAAATAAGCTTTTTGAGGAAAATGTTAGATTTTTTTTTTTTTTCTTCAACTCATGAAAGATAGGACCAAAACTTCATATCTTGTGTATATATATTTGGTTTTCTTTGTTCAAACCGGTTCAGAACTTTATTCTCTGGTCGGAACACCGGAACGGAATGAAAAAAAACAGGGGTTCTGCTCGGAACGGAAAGATTGGAAAATAATTTTGGTTCCAACCCCTGCTGTGAATATGGACTAGGTAGACAGAGAGAGATACACACACACACACACACACACACACACACACACACACACACACACACACACACACACACACACACACACACACACACACACACACACACACACTAGCACAGACACACACACACACACACACACACACACACACACACACACACACCTTCTTACATAAGACCTTTCTGTGACTGAGTAAATGTACTCATGCAACGTGTGTGTGTGTGTCACTGAGTATACATTCCTTCCTTGTATACAGACCCTGTCCTGAATCTACACTATCTGTCTGTATCTGTCTGTCTGCTTTCTGTGTCTAACTGAATCTACACTATCTGTCTGTCTGCTCTCAGTGTCTAACTGAATCTACACTATCTGTCTGTATCTGTCTGTCTGCTCTCAGTGTCTAACTGAATCTACACTATCTGTCTTTATCTGTCTGTCTGCTCTCAGTGTCTAACTGAATCTACACTATCTGTCTGTCTGCTTTCTGTGTCTAACTGAATCTACACTGTCTGTCTGTCTGCTCAGTGTCTAACTGAATCTACACTATCTGTCTGTCTGCTCAGTGTCTAACTGAATCTACACTATCTGTCTGTCTGTTCTCAGTGTCTAACTGAATCTACACTATCTGTCTTTATCTGTCTGTCTGCTCTCAGTGTCTAACTGAATCTACACTATCTGTCTTGATCTGTCTGTCTGCTCTCAGTGTCTAACTGAATCTACACTATCTGTCTGTCTGCTCTGTGTGTCTAACTGAATCTTTGTAGGATGTTGACCCAGAGTCATTCAAAATCACACGTTTCTCTACTCCGATGATCAATCCACAGATCAAAGTTAGTTTTATCTGTTAGTTCATCTTCCAAGTGGGTTTGTGACAACCAATAAGGAGAGGCGAGAGGCGGGACTGGCAGCGGAAATGAGATCTATCAGACTCTCGTTGAAAACAGCGCGAGCAGAGTGGATGAAATTATTGGATGACATGCGTACATTTACTTTTGCAACGCTCGTGCAACACGTCTGGTTTGGTTTCTGCCCCTTTCATCCGTCTGCCTGCCCTTTTGTCTCTGTTCTGTTCTGTTCACCGACGACGTGAGGAAGGGCAGGACAGGGGAGGGAAGGGAAAACAGACAATACCCCGGGCTAAGACTGTCTCTTTCAGAAACACCGCCGCGCAACGCCCATCTCGTTCTCACTGGAGCCAGTCTGTCACGGGTTGGTCTCATTCCTCGCTCTATTATTATATGATGTCATCTCGGTGAAAGTGACCTCTTGGGTTTGCTGGCCTAACATGGACACCTTGCTCTGGTCCTGTCGCCATGCCGACAATGGAACGATGTATCGTAGGATCTTCAAGACAAACAGACGAGGACTGGGACGTCCAGGTCTGGCTCACACACACACACACACACACACACACACACACACACACACACACACACACACACACACACACACAGATGTACGCCACACACAGACACTGAGGAACACACACACACGCACGCACACACACGCACGCACGCACACACACGCACACACACACACACACACACACACACACACACACACACACACACACACACACACACACACACACACACACACACACCTCTGTCTGAAATAGCCCTGTCTCTCCAATCAGCTTCCTCAGCACAGGAAGTTGTCCTTCCGACGACAGGAAACAGCCCTGGCCATGGAGACAGCAGTCTGAGGAAGGCATACACACACACACACAATGTGCTGGTCAGAGCCATCCAGGGAAGGCCATCGGGGGGGTAGGAAGTGTGTGTGTGTGTGTGTGTGTGTGTGTGTGTGTGTGTGTGTGTGTGTGTGTGTGTGTGTGTGTGTGTGTGTGTGTGTGTGTGTCAGGGCACTGAAACAGGAAACAGCTCCGTTAAAACATTAGACAATAGACAGAATGTCACCTTTGCCCTACTAGAACACACATGATTGGCCCTGGTCTTTAAATGGACTGTTACATCTCTATCAGACATTGAAGAGGTGATGACCGCCTCTCGCTCACCATCTCCTCCTGTCTCTCTCTCCCTCCCTCTCTCTCTCCCCCCTCTCTCTCTCTCTCTCCCTCTCTCGCTCACCATCTCCTCCTGTCTCTCTCTCTCCTCCCTCTCTCTCTCCCTCCCTCTCTCTCCCCCCTCTCTCTCTCCTCTGTTCCTTTCTCTCTCTCTCCCTCCCCTCTCTCTCCCCCCTCTCTCTCTCCTCTGTTCCTTTCTCTCCCTCTCTCTCCCTCTCTCTCCCCCCTCTCTCTCTCCTCTGTTCCTTTCTCTCCCTCTCTCTCCCTCTCTCTCCCCCCTCTCTCTCTCCTCTGTTCCTTTCTCTCCCTCTCTCTCCCTCTTTCTCTCACCATATCCTCCTCTGTTCCTTTCTCTCCCTCTCTCTCCCTCTCTCTCTCACCATCTCCTCCTGTCTCTCTCTCCCTCCCTCTCTCTCCTTTCTCTCTCTCTCTCTTTCTCTCACCATATCCTCCTCTGTTCCTCTCCCTCCCTCTCCCTCTCCCTCCCTCTCCCTCCCTCTCCCTCCCTCTCCCTCTCCCTCCTCTCTTCCTGTTGAATCCCTACATCACTCTCTCTTTTTTTAGTTATCAGGGTTTGAACTCAAAGTCAGCAGCTCTCCAATTATTCCCAACCTGGAAAAGTCTGACCTCTCTCTTCCTTATTCCAGAGAATGTCTTGGGACATGTTGATATCATAATAAATAATGGCCTCCAGTCAGCATGGCTATGTCCCAAATGGCACCCTATTCCCTATATAGTACACTACTTTAGACCAGGACCCATAACCACCCTATTCCCTATATAGTGCACTACTATAGACCAGAGCCCTATTCCCTATATAGTGCACTACTATAGACCAGAGCCCTATTCCCTATATAGTGCACTACTATAGACCAGAGCCCTATTCCCTATATAGTGCACTACTATAGACCAGAGCCCTATTCCCTATATAGTGACCTACTATAGACCAGAGCCCTATTCCCTATATAGTGCACTACTATAGACCAGAGCCCTATTCCCTATATAGTGACCTACTATAGACCAGAGCCCTATTCCCTATATAGTACACTACTATAGACCAGAGCACTATTCCCTATATAGTGCACTACTATAGACCAGAGCACTATTCCCTATATAGTGCACTACTATAGACCAGAGCCCTATTCCCTATATAGTGCACTACTATAGACCAGAGCCCTATTCCCTATATAGTGCACTACTATAGACCAGAGCCCTATTCCCTATATAGTGCACTACTATAGACCAGAGCCCTATTCCCTATATAGTACACTACTATAGACCAGAGTCCTATTCCCTATGTAGTGCACTACTATAGACCAGAGTCCTATTCCCTATGTAGTGCACTACTTTAGACCAGAGTCCTATGGTACACTATTCCCTATGTAGTGCAATACTTTTGACCAGGGCCCTAGTGAATAGGGTGCCATTTGAAGAGCCATCCAGACAGGGACACAGAGCTGATTGTCCCTGTCTCAACCCTGTCCTGTAGAAGAGCCATCCAGACAGGGACACAGAGCTGATTGTCCCTGTCTCAACCCTGTCCTGTAGAAGAGCCATCCAAACAGGGACACAGAGCTGATTGTCCCTGTCTCAACCCTGTCCTGTAGAAGAGCCATCCAAACAGGGACACAGAGCTGATTGTCCCTGTCTCAACCCTGTCCTGTAGAAGAGCCATCCTGACAGGGACACAGAGCTGATTGTCCCTGTCTCAACCCTGTCCTGTAGAAGAGCCATCCAAACAGGGACACAGAGCTGATAGTTCCTGTCTCAACCCTGTCCTGTAGAAGAGCCATCCAGACAGGAACACAGAGCTGATTGTCCCTGTCTCAACCCTGTCCTGTAGAAGAGCCATCCTGACAGGGACACAGAGCTGATTGTCCCTGTCTCAACCCTGTCCTGTAGAAGAGCCATCCAAACAGGGACACAGAGCTGATAGTTCCTGTCTCAACCCTGTCCTGTAGAAGAGCCATCCAGACAGGAACACAGAGCTGATTGTCCCTGTCTCAACCCTGTCCTGTAGAAGAGAATTTAAACATCAGAAGAACAGGTTTTCTACAGTGGTTTTAGACATGATTCATAACATGTTCACAAATTAATCACAAATTGGCAAGAAAAACTGTCCATTCTCTTTTGTGTCAAGTATGGCTCTCTGGCTCTCTGACTCTCTGACTCTCTGACTCTCTGACACTCTGACACTCTGACACTCTGACTCTCTGACTCTCTGACACTCTGACTCTCTGGCACTCTGACTCTCTGGCTCTCTGGCACTCTGACTCTCTGACACTCTGGCACTCTGACTCTCTGGCTCTCTGGCACTCTGACACTCTGACTGTCTGACTCACTGACTCTCTGGCTCTCTGGCTCTCTGACTCTGGCTCTCTGGCTCTCTGATTCTCTGACACTGACTCTCTGACTCACTGACTCTCTGGCACTCTGACTCACTGACTTTCTGGCACTCTGGCTCTCTGATGTACACACTCTGAGGTGATGTTGTTTGTGACATGCTCTTGTTCCTAAACTCTGTTTACACACACTGGCTCCATCCTGGGTAGGACCACACACACCCGCCCCCCCTGATTCAGTTTCTGAGTTCCTGAAGAATGTCAATATTATGTGACATTCTGTGGACAACCAAGTCAACAGATTATTAAATGATTATCTAAGAATCAATACTGTTACTAGCTGTTTGGTTTCAGGTGGAGGACCAGGTAGGGGGTGAGGAGGAGGAGGACCAGGTAGGGGGTGAGGAGGAGGACCAGGTAGGGGGTGAGGAGGAGGACCAGGTAGGGGGTGAGGAGGTGAGGAGGAGGAGGACCAGGTAGGGGGTGAGGAGGAGGACCAGGTAGGGGGTGAGGAGGAGGAGGACCAGGTAGGGGGTGAGGAGGAGGACCAGGTAGGGGGTGAGGAGGAGGAGGACCAGGTAGGGGGTGAGGAGGAGGAGGACCAGGTAGAGGGTGAGGAAGAGGACCAGGTAGGGGGTGAGGAGGAGGAGGACCAGGTAGGGGGTGAGGAGGAGGACCAGGTAGGGGGTGAGGAGGAGGACCAGGTAGGGGGTGAGGAGGAGGGCCAGGTAGGGGGTGAGGAGGAGGACCAGGTAGGGGGTGAGGAGGTGAGGAGGAGGAGGACCAGGTAGGGGGTGAGGAGGAGGACCAGGTAGGGGGTGAGGAGGAGGAGGACCAGGTAGGGGGTGAGGAGGAGGAGGACCAGGTAGGGGGTGAGGAAGAGGACCAGGTAGGGGGTGAGGAGGAGGAGGACCAGGTAGGGGGTGAGGAGGAGGACCAGGTAGGGGGTGAGGAGGAGGACCAGGTAGGGGGTGAGGAGGAGGGCCAGGTAGGGGGTGAGGAGGAGGACCAGGTAGGGGGTGAGGAGGTGAGGAGGAGGAGGACCAGGTAGGGGGTGAGGAGGAGGACCAGGTAGGGGGTGAGGAGGAGGACCAGGTAGGGGGTGAGGAGGAGGAGGACCAGGTAGGGGTGAGGAGGAGGAGGACCAGGTAGGGGGTGAGGAAGAGTGCCAGGTAGGGGGTGAGGAGGAGGAGGACCAGGTAGGGGGTGAGGAAGAGGAGGACCAGATAGGGGGTGAGGAAGAGGACCAGGTAGGGGGTGAGAAAGAGGAGGACCAGGTAGGGGGTGAGGAAGAGGAGGACCAGGTAGGGGGTGAGGAGGAGAACCAGGTAGGGGATGAGGAGGAGGAGGACCAGGTAGGGGGTGAGGAGGAGGACCAGGTAGGGGATGAGGAGGAGGAGGACCAGGTAGGGGTGAGGAGGAGGAGGACCAGGTAGGGGGTGAGGAAGAGTGCCAGGTAGGGGACTAAGGTGGACTAGGACCAATAACCGGCACTGGTGATTCTAACACGAGGCCCATTATTTTCCTCCAGGCCCTCATTATTAACCAGATAATGACCAACACAGGCGACATGGTGGGCAGACCAGCTCAACAAGTCTTTGTTTTATCAGAGATTCAATACCATCCATAAATATGATCCATCAAGTTGATCCATCAGCCTCACAGACACACAATATCCAATGTGTCAAGTTGTTTGTCGAAGAGAGAGCGTCACACACAGAGAGAGAGAACATCAACAGCACGTCAGCGATGTTATTGCACCAGCCAGCCCACCAATCAGAATGGATCTGGGAGAGAGAGGTCCAGCCAATCACAGGCTAGATAAATATCCTCCCTGGGGTCACCTGAGGTCATGGATGGGATTCCCTCCTGTTCTGGTACACTAGTAATATCAACAACATGTTGCATCATATCTGGTGAACCAGAACAAGATAGTGGCTACGGTAGAGATGTGGTCATCGATGACATGGAACCAGTAGAGTCCTAAGCAGGTTGACAGCAGGTTTGTCACAGATACAAATAAAGACACATGGCTGGTCGTCACTATAAAGCTTCCTCCTTTACTATAATTTAGCAGGAACACTGCTCCTGTGTGGAACTCCTCGTCCGCGCCAATGTGCACACACTCTCACCATAAAATACATTGGCTGGGGAACGGCTGGCTGGTGGCTCTGCAGGGAAACTCTTTTTAACCAGTGGTCCGGTCTGGAGCGTGAAGTCACGAGCTCTGCTGGTCGACTACTGAGTAGCAACCTAGCAGTGCTAAAAGCCCCCCCCCCCCCCATCTGCCATAGAAAACCCATATTTCTCAGGCAGATTGAAAACAACTACATCGACCATGATCCTTTGCTACTTTCACCGTGATCCTTAGTGATTTTTCTTGTTGGTGCCATTCAGTCCCCCATTAAGCAATGTGCCATTCAGTCCCCCATTAAGCAATGTGCCATTCAGTCCCCCATTAAGCAATGTGCCATTCAGTCCCCCATTAAGCAATATGCCATTCAGTCCCCCATTAAGCAATATGCCATTCAGTCCCCCATTAAGCAATATGCCATTCAGTCCCCCATTAAGCAATATGCCATTCAGCCCCCATTAAGCAATATGCCATTTCAGATTGGAAATAGTTCCGGCTTTATGCGGCATAGGAATACATGGATGACGTCTGCTCTATCACGATTGTACTGGTTTCAATGTCTACGTTTTACACCTGTGTGAAGGCTGATAGAAAGGCTATAAACAGCCTTATAACAGCGGAGCTTTATGGTAGTGCTATTTCACATGTGCTGCATTCCTTTCCCCTTAAGACAGGAGAAATCAAAATAGGGTTGGGCAAATAAATTGAAAAATGTCATTTCAATAGCTTGCTAATACACTAATCATTTTTTGTTGTTGTTGCAAATATTCAATATAGGAAACAGAGAAACCAAAAATAAAAGTTATTTCAACCATCAAATAATTAATTGTCTTTCAATTTGCTCTATAGAATCACTAATTATAAATACAATAAAACTATGATATTTCCTCAGGCTTATAGCCTACTCAAAGATCAGAATAGGTTTTAGCAAGGTGCTATGCAGAGTCATTCATTATCAGTACACGAGGAGTTTTTTAGGATTCATTTTCAGTACATAATGATGATTTATTTAGGATAGGCTAATTATTAAGAGATTCTGCATCGCAGTTGGTCAGCAGCACAATACATATTTCCATCAATTAGAGGAGTATTAGGCTACAGTGATCGGCACTATATAAATTATATGGATGATCATTCTATCCAGCTGCTTAGCTGGCCTAGTGATAATGTTGTTGGATGTAATTTATATCCAGCTGCTTAGCTGGCCTAGTGATATTGTTGTTGGATGTAATTTATATCCAGCTGCTTAGCTGGCCTAGTGATATTGTTGTTGGATGTAATTTATATCCAGCTGGCCCAGTGATATTGTTGTTGGATGTAATTTATATCCAGCTGGCCCAGTGATATTGTTGTTGGGTGTAATTTATATCCAGCTGTTTAGCTGGTCCAGTGATATTGTTGTTGGATGTAATTTATCAAAGCTCAAAGCTCATCAATACGCTAAGGACCCTGGGACTAAACACCTCCCTCTGCAACTGGATCCTGGACTTCCTGACGAGCCGCCCCCAGGTGGTGAGGGTAGGTAACAACACATCTGCCACGCTGATCCTCAACACAGGGGCCCCTCAGGGGTGCATGCTTAGTCCCCTCCTGTACTCCTTGTTCACCTACGACTGCTTGGCCAGGCATGACTCCAACACCATCATTAAGTTTGCTGATGACACAACAGTGGTAGGCCTGATCACCGACAACGACGAGACAGCCTATAGGGAGGAGGTCAGAGACCTGGCCGTGTGGTGCCAGGACAACAACCTCTCCCTCAACGTGATCAAGACAAAGGAGATGACTGTGGACTACAGGAAAAGGAGGACCGAGCACGCCCCCATTCTCATCGACGGGGCTGCAGGGGAGCAGGTTGAGAGTTTCAAGTTCCTTGGTGTCCACGTCACCAACAAACTAACATGGCTTTTCAGAATTCATGGACCACATGGACAACTAAAGGTATAGAAACCAGAAATTACTTGGTAACAGGAAAAACATTTATTTCCATGACAGAATTAAAAAGCAATTTTGGACTGACCAATGTAGATATTTTCAAATACAAGTAACATAAAAGTTTTATGTGTCACAAAATTTCCATTTGAAATATTTAGGAGATCATAGCAATCTGGAGGGACTCTTATTTGAGACAGGATTTTCATTTTTTATTTATTTAACTAGGCAAGTCAGTTTAGAAAAGATTCTTATTTACAATGACGGCCTACCGGGGAACGGTGGGTTAACTGCCTTGTTCAGGGGCAGAACGACAGATTTTCACCTCGTCAGCTCAGGGATTCGATCTTGCAACCTTTCGGTTACTAGTCCAACGCTCTAACCACTAGGCTAACTGCTGCTACCTGATAGGTAAGATATATTAAACCTTCTAGAGAGCCTATTCAACTGACAATCGCTTAGAAAAAAAACAAGAAAGAAAACTATTGGAACCAAGACTACAAAAGAACTGATGGAATATAACTAACGAGATTATTGTTAGCGAAAATGTACGCTTAATCCAGTGTAAATACATTTATAGAATCTATTATACAAGAGACATAATTCAGAAATTCTACAGCACAATGACAGAGTCACGTCTGAAGTGTAAAACGAGTAATGACTCTATAATCCATGCCTTATGGGCAGACTTAGAAAGTCGTCTGTCAGAAGTATCAAATCAAACTTTATTTGCCACATGTGCCGAATACAACAAGTGTAGACTTTACCGTCAAATTCTTACTTACAAGCCCTTAACCAACAGTGCAGTTCAAGAAGAAGAAAATATTTACCAAGTAGACTATAATCAAAAGTAATAACAAAAAGTAACACAATAAGAATAACAATAACGAGGCTTTATACAGGGGGTACCGTTACAGAGTCAATGTGGAGGCTATATACAGGGGGTACCGGTACAGAGTCAATGTGGAGGCTATATACAGGGGGTACCGGTACAGAGTCAATGTGGAGGCTATATACAGGGGGTACCGGTACAGAGTCAATGTGGAGGCTATATACAGGGGGTACCAGTACAGAGTCAATGTGGAGGCTATATACAGGGGGTACCGGTACAGAGTCAATGTGGAGGCTATATACAGGGGGTACCTGTACAGAGTCAATGTGGAGCCTATATACAGGGGGTACCGGTACAGAGTCAGTGTGGAGGCTATATACAGGGGGTACCGGTACAGAGTCAATGTGGAGGCTATATACAGGGGGTACCGGTACAGAGTCAGTGTGGAGGCTATATACAGGGGGGTACCGGTACAGAGTCAGTGTGGAGGCTATATACAGGGGGTACCGGTACAGAGTCAATGTGGAGGCTATATACAGGGGGTACCGGTACAGAGTCAATGTGGAGGCTATATACAGGGGGTACCGGTACAGAGTCAATGTGGAGGCTATATACAGGGTATTACGGTACAGAGTCAATGTGGAGGCTACATACAGGGGGTACCGGTACAGAGTCAATGTGGAGGCTATATACAGGGGGTACCGGTACAGAGTCAATGTGGAGGCTATATACAGGGGGTACCGGTACAGAGTCAATGTGGAGGCTATATACAGGGGGTACCGGTACAGAGTCAATGTGGAGACTATATACAGGTGGTACCGGTACAGAGTCAATGTGGAGGCTATATACAGGGGGTACCGGTACAGAGTCAATGTGGAGGCTATATACAGGGGGTACCGGTACAGAGTCAATGTGGAGGCTATATACAGGGGTTACCGGTACAGAGTCAATGTGGAGGCTATATACAGGGGGTACCGGTACAGAGTCAATGTGGAGGCTATATACAGGGGGTACCGGTACAGAGTCAATGTGGAGGCTATATACAGGGGGTACCGGTACAGAGTCAATGTGGAGGCTATATACAGGGGGTACCGGTACAGAGTCAATGTGGAGGCTATATACAGGGGGTACCGGTCCAGAGTCAATGTGGAGGCTATATACAGGGGGCACCGGTACAGAGTCAATGTGGAGGCTATATACAGGGGGTACAGGTACAGAGTCAATGTGGAGGCTATATACAGGGGGGTACCGGTACAGAGTCAATGTGGAGGCTATATACAGGGGGTACCGGTACAGAGTCAATGTGGAGGCTATATACAGGGGGTACCGGTACAGAGTCAATGTGGAGGCTATATACAGGGTGTACCGGTACAGAGTCAATGTGGAGGCTATATACAGGGGGTACCGGTACAGAGTCAATGTGGAGACTATATACAGGGTATTACGGTACAGAGTCAATGTGGAGGCTATATACAGGGGTACCGGTACAGAGTCAATGTGGAGGCTATATACAGGGGGCACCGGTACAGAGTCAATGTGGAGGCTGTATACAGGGGGCACCGGTCCAGAGTCAATGTGGAGGCTATATACAGGGGGTACCGGTACAGAGTCAATGTGGAGGCTATATACAGGGGGTACCGGTCCAGAGTCAATGTGGAGGCTATATACAGGGGGGTACCGGTACAGAGTCAATGTGGAGGCTATATACAGGGGGGGGTACCGGTACAGAGTCAATGTGGAGGCTATATACAGGGGGGTACCGGTACAGAGTCAATGTGGAGGCTATATTCAGGGGGGTACCGGTACAGAGTCAATGTGGAGGCTATATACAGGGGGTTACCGGTACAGAGTCAATGTGGAGGCTATATACAGGGGGTACCGGTACAGAGTCAATGTGGAGGCTATATACAGGGGGCACCGGTACAGAGTCAATGTGGAGGCTATATACAGGGTATTACGGTACAGAGTCAATGTGGAGGCTATATACAGGGTATTATGGTACAGAGTCAATGTGGAGGCTATATACAGGGGGGTACCGGTACAGAGTCAATGTGGAGGCTATATACAGGGGATACCGGTACAGAGTCAATGTGGAGGCTATATACAGGGGGTACCGGTACAGAGTCAATGTGGAGGATATATACAGGGGGTACCGGTACAGAGTCAATGTGGAGGCTGTATACAGGGGGTACCGGTACAGAGTCAATGTGGAGACTATATACAGGGGGTACCGGTACAGAGTCAATGTGGAGGCTGTATACAGGGGGCACCGGTACCAAGTCAATGTGGAGGCTATATACAGGGTATTACGGTACAGAGTCAATGTGGAGGCTATATACAGGGGGTACCGGTACAGAGTCAATGTGGAGGCTATATACAGGGGGTACCGGTACAGAGTCAATGTGGAGGCTATATACAGGGGGTACCGGTACAGAGTCAATGTGGAGGGCTATATACAGGGTATTACGGTACAGAGTCAATGTGGAGGCTATATACAGGGGGTACCGGTACAGAGTCAATGTGGAGGCTATATACAGGGGGCACCGGTACAGAGTCAATGTGGAGGCTATATACAGGGTATTACGGTACAGAGTCAATGTGGAGGCTATATACAGGGGGTACCGGTACAGAGTCAATGTGGAGGCTATATACAGGGGGGTACCGGTACAGAGTCAATGTGGAGGCTATATACAGGGGGTACCGGTACAGAGTCAATGTGGAGGCTATATACAGGGTGTTACGGTACAGAGTCAATGTGGAGGCTATATACAGGGGGTACCGGTACAGAGTCAATGTGGAGGCTATATACAGGGTATTATGGTACAGAGTCAATGTGGAGGATATATACAGGGGGGTACCGGTACAGAGTCAATGTGGAGGCTATATACAGGGGGCACCGGTACAGAGTCAATGTGGAGGCTATATACAGGGGGTACCGGTACAGAGTCAATGTGGAGGCTATATACAGGGGGTACCGGTACAGAGTCAATGTGGAGGCTGTATACAGGGGGTACCGGTACAGAGTCAATGTGGAGACTATATACAGGGGGTACCGGTACAGAGTCAATGTGGAGGCTGTATACAGGGGGCACCGGTACCAAGTCAATGTGGAGGCTATATACAGGGGGTACCGGTACAGAGTCAATGTGGAGGCTATATACAGGGGGTACCGGTACAGAGTCAATGTGGAGGCTATATACAGGGTGTTACGGTACAGAGTCAATGTGGAGGCTATATACAGGGGTACCGGTACAGAGTCAATGTGGAGGCTATATACAGGGGGTACCGGTACAGAGTCAATGTGGAGGCTATATACAGGGGGGCACCGGTACAGAGTCAATGTGGAGGCTATATACAGGGGGCACCGGTACAGAGTCAATGTGGAGGCTATATACAGGGGGTACCGGTACAGAGTCAATGTGGAGGCTATATACAGGGGGTACCGGTACAGAGTCAATGTGGAGGCTGTATACAGGGGGTACCGGTACAGAGTCAATGTGGAGACTATATACAGGGGGTACCGGTACAGAGTCAATGTGGAGGCTGTATACAGGGGGCACCGGTACCAAGTCAATGTGGAGGCTATATACAGGGGGTACCGGTACAGAGTCAATGTGGAGGCTATATACAGGGGGTACCGGTACAGAGTCAATGTGGAGGCTATATACAGGGAGTACCGGTACAGAGTCAATGTGGAGGCTATATACAGGGGGTACCGGTACAGAGTAAATGCTGAGGCTATATACAGGGGTACCGGTACAGAGTCAATGTGGAGGCTATATACAGGGTGTTACGGTACAGAGTCAATGTGGAGGCTATATACAGGGGGTACCGGTACAGAGTCAATGTGGAGGCTATATACAGGGGGTACCGGTACAGAGTCAATGTGGACGCTATATACAGGAGGTACCGGTACAGAGTCAATGTGGAGGGACACCAGTTAGTCGAGGTAATTGAGGTAATATGTACATGTAGGTAGAGTTATAAAAGTGACTATGCATAGATAATAACAGAGTAGCAGCAGTGTAGGGGGGGGGTTGAAATAGTCTGGGTAGCCATTTGATTACATGTTCAGGAGTCTTATAGCTTGGGGGTAGAAGCTGTTGAGAAGCCTTTTGGACCTAGACTTGGCGCCCCGGTACCACTTGCCGTGCGGTAGCAGAGAGAACAGTCTAGAACTTTAATCCGTCTGTCTGCATATTTCAAGACATGGCATATGAGGGTGTAGTGAGATACCAGATGGGCTGGGTGATTCTCATCTCATAAATCATCTTTAAAAAAAACATAAACTTAAAAACTGGAAATCTACCAATCCTCCATTGTTAACACAACGGAAAGGTCAAGTACTTTATTGTCGACAAATTGAAAGTGTGTGGGAGATGGAGAGAAACAAAATGGTGCCGTTTGATACAGGCGCTGGAGATGGGCGTGTGAGCAGGTGTGTCTGGACAGGTGTGATGTAGTTGATGTTTTGTATGAGGTTGTGGTTTGTATGTGTATGTTTCATTTTGTTTATAAAATACAAAATAAAATCATTTAAAAAAAACTTGTGATTGGTAAGAGAAAAAAGTATAGTGATGGTTGTTGTTATAGAAATGAAGTATTGAAGAAAGATAGAACATTTCTGTGAAGGATTACTAGGAAAAGGGAATGACAAAGTTAATGCTACTATGAGCTACCATTGAGGCCTGTTAGCCACCAAGCTAACACAGCAGTGTGCTACATTCGTTTTGCCTGGTCACGCCAGAAGCTAGAAATAAAATATTTTTTTTGGAGAGACAGCGTATTTTTTTTTTGCAATCGTTTTTTGTGCACTGAAGTAAACAAAATGGCGGATGTCACAGCAGATTTAGCCACAGGCTAAAAACGTCCACAAGAGGGCAGCAAAGACAACAGAAAAACCAATGGAGGACAAGCTCCACAGGCTCATAGGGTCAAGAAGAGCAAAGCTTGGTCAGTTTACTAGCAAAATGAAGGAAGTGGATTGTCTTAAAGAAGATTATTAAGATAATTTGGAGACAGTGGAAGACTTACATCTACAAGACTTTGCCAAACTATATGGCTCCATTTAGCTCAGTTGGTAGAGCATGGCACTTGCAGCACCAGGGTTGTGGGTTTGATTCCCATGGGGGACTAGTATGAAAAAAAATATATATATATATATATATATAATTAAAATGTATGCACTCACTATTGTAAATTGCTCTGGATAAGAGCATCTGCTAAAATATGGAGAGTTTAAAAAGTACTAGCTAGCTTACCTGAAGATGACAAGAATACGGATGAACTTAACTGGTTCAACCCTAAATCAGCAGGTATCAACAAGCCTGTTACTGGATGGAGCTCAGTAGCTTCCTCCACCAATCAGCTCCTCAGGTTCAGCCTGCCTAAAAGAAGAGGCAGAACACAAAGCATCTCTAAAGAAGAAGCAAGCTATAGAACTTGAAGGCTAAGGAGGAGCAGCTGGCTCTCCCTCTCTCCCCATCCACCCATCTCTCCCTCGTCTTTCTCTCCTCTCTCCCCATCCACCCATCTCTCCCTCTCCTCTCTCCCCATCCACCTCTCTCTCTCTCCCGGTCTTTCTTTCTCTCTGTCCTAGTCTTTCTCCCACTGTGTCTTGGTTCCAGTGGCACAACTGACAGAACCCCAGCACAATTTCTTCACTTCACTCTTCGGACAAGGGAAGAGGAGGAAGAGGAAGGAGTATGCATGCGTGTGTGTGTGTGTGTGTGCGTGCGTGCGTGCGTGCGTGTGTATATCTCTGTGCATGCGTATGTGTGTGTTTGTTTGCACACTTGGGGCGGCAGTCAGAGAGAGAAAGCCCATACAGGTCAATGTTTTTCCTGTTATAGACCCAGTTCAGGTCTGTATTTCCTGTTATAGACCCAGTTCAGTTCTGTATTTCCTGTTATAGACCCAGTTCAGTTCTGTATTTCCTGTTATAGACCCAGTTCAGTTCTGTATTTCCTGTTATAGACCCAGTTCAGTTCTGTATTTCCTGTTATAGACCCAGTTCAGTTCAGTATTTCCTGTTATAGACCCAGTGCAGTTCTGTATTTCCTGTTATAGACCCAGTTCAGTTCAGTATTTCCCGTTATTGCTGTGTAGTACTGGTGTAGCTGGAACTGGAACTACACACTACTGTTTAACCATGTAGCGGTGTAGCTAACTACTGGAACTACACACTACTGTTTTACCATGTAGCGGTGTAGCTAACTACTGGAACTACACACTACTGTTTTACCATGTAGAGGTGTAGCTAACTACTGGAACTACACACTACTGTTTTACCATGTAGCGGTGTAGCTAACTACTGGAACTACACACTACTGTTTTACCATGTAGCGGTGTAGCTAACCACTGGAACTACACACTACTGTTTTACCATGTAGCGGTGTAGCTAACCACTGGAACTACACACTACTGTTTTACCATGTAGCGGTGTAGCTAACTACTGGAACTACACACTACTGTTTTACCATGTAGCGGTGTAGCTAACCACTGGAACTACACACTACTGTTTTACCATGTAGCGGTGTAGCTAACCACTGGAACTACACACTACTGTTTTACCATGTAGCGGTGTAGCTAACTACTGGAACTACACACTACTGTTTTACCATGTAGCGGTGTAGCTAACTACTGGAACTACACACTACTGTTTAACCATGTAGCGGTGTAGCTAACTACTGGAACTACACACTACTGTTTTACCATGTAGCGGTGTAGCTAACTACTGGAACTACACACTACTGTTTTACCATGTAGAGGTGTAGCTAACTACTGGAACTACACACTACTGTTTTACCATGTAGCGGTGTAGCTAACTACTGGAACTACACACTACTGTTTTACCATGTAGCGGTGTAGCTAACCACTGGAACTACACACTACTGTTTTACCATGTAGCGGTGTAGCTAACCACTGGAACTACACACTACTGTTTTACCATGTAGCGGTGTAGCTAACTACTGGAACTACACACTACTGTTTTACCATGTAGCGGTGTAGCTAACCACTGGAACTACACACTACTGTTTTACCATGTAGCGGTGTAGCTAACCACTGGAACTACACACTACTGTTTTACCATGTAGCGGTGTAGCTAACTACTGGAACTACACACTACTGTTTTACCATGTAGCGGTGTAGCTAACTACTGGAACTACACACTACTGTTTAACCATGTAGCGGTGTAGCTAACTACTGGAACTACACACTACTGTTTAACCATGTAGCGGTGTAGCTAACTACTGGAACTACACACTACTGTTTTACCATGTAGCGGTGTAGCTAACTACTGGAACTACACACTACTGTTTTACCATGTAGCGGTGTAGCGAACTACTGGAACTACACACTACTGTTTTACCATGTAGCGGTGTAGCTAACTACTGGAACTACACACTACTGTTTAACCATGTAGCGGTGTAGCTAACTACTGGAACTACACACTACTGTTGAACCATGTAGCGGTGTAGCTAACTACTGGAACTACACACTACTGTTTTACAATGTAGCGGTGTGGCTAACTACTGGAACTACACACTACTGTTTTACCATGTAGCGGTGTAGCTAACTACTGGAACTACACACTACTGTTTTACCATGTAGCTAACTACTGGAACTACACACTACTGTTTAACCATGTAGCGGTGTAGCTAACTACACACTACTGTTTAACCATGTAGCGGTGTAGCTAACTACTGGAAC
Organism: Salmo trutta; assembly: GCF_901001165.1. Classification (NCBI taxonomy): domain Eukaryota; kingdom Metazoa; phylum Chordata; class Actinopteri; order Salmoniformes; family Salmonidae; genus Salmo; species Salmo trutta. The sequence goes on from NC_042991.1 coordinate 39,732,038, forward strand.
TACACACTACTGTTTTACCATGTAGCGGTGTAGCTAACCACTGGAAAAACAACATTGTTTTTGTGTTTAATAGGCTCAATAACACATTCTGTTAACATATGACCCCAAAGTAATCTGTTCTTGCAATTTGTTGTCCATGACATTTCAGATTTACATATGACAATTTTTCACAAAGTAATTTAAATGTAGTGAACCTCTTTTTGAATGTAGCTCTAGTTAAGTAAACTATATATATATATATATAGCCTTAGTACAGCTAAACTATATAGCCTTAGTATAGCTAAACTATATAGCCTTAGTATAGCTTAACTATATAGCCTTAGTACAGCTTAACTAGCCTTAGTATAGCTTAACTAGCCTTAGTACAGCTTAACTATATAGCCTTAGTATAGCTTAACTAGCCTTAGTATAGCTTAACTATATAGCCTTAGTACAGCTTAACTATATAGCCTTAGTACAGCTAAACTATATAGCCTTAGTACAGCTAAACTATATAGCCTTAGTACAGCTTAACTAGCCTTAGTATAGCTAAACTATATAGCCTTAGTATAGCTTAACTATATAGCCATAGTACAGCTTAACTTCGTCCAGCTTGGTGAACTATATAGCCTTAGTATAGCTTAACTATATAGCCTTAGTATAGCTTAACTATATAGCCTTAGTATAGCTTAACTAGCCTTAGTATAGCTTAACTATATAGCCTTAGTATAGCTTAACTATATAGCCATAGTACAGCTTAACTTCGTCCAGCTTGGTGAACTATATAGCCTTAGTATAGCTTAACTTCGTCCAGCTTGGTGAACTATATAGCCTTAGTATAGCTTAACTTCGTCCAGCTTGGTGAACTATATAGCCTTAGTACAGCTTAACTTCGTCTAGTTATTAAACTATATAGCCTTAGTATAGCTTAACTTCGTCTAGTTATTAAACTATATAGCCTTAGTATAGCTTAACTTCGTCCAGCTTGGTGAACTATATAGCCTTAGTACAGCTTAACTTCGTCCAGCTTGGTGAACTCTGTAGAGTAGATTTAGAGTAGATTCCCCAACATTGACGGTTGGACTTGTTTCCTGTGGGTCAATGGCCTTTGTTAACTGCAAACTACAAACACACGTACCAAATACTATGCCTGTGACCTTGGTCATGTGCTGCGGAGGTCACTTACCCCTCTCTCTCTCTCCCTCCCTCCCTCCCTCCCTCCCTCCCTCCTGTTTAGTCTACCTCAGGAGGTGTGTCGGACCAATACGGAGACAGGAAATGAAACAAGCCCCCTTCAGAAGAGAGAGAGGGGGAGCTGCGATAGAGTTATGGGGACTGGCTGGTCTTGCGCCTCTGGTAAACATGTCTACAGTGTCGACATCATTTTGAATACGGCCTTCTTCCCTTTGACATGACCTCTATCTTTCCCCTCTGTCTTCCCATCTCAATAGCTTAAAAAAAACATTATAATAATGAAAATTATTTTGAAAAAGGCAGCTAGACCTTTCTCCATTCACACACCATATACCTTTTGGGTAACACTTTACTTGACACAAAGTGTCATAACACATTATGACACAGTCATAACGGCGTCATAATATGTCATGATTTAGGGCTGCTGAGCGGCGCAGAGGTCTAAGACACTGCATCTCAGTGCAAAGAAGCGTCACTGCAGTACCTGGTTTGAATCCAGGCTGTATCACATCCGGCCGTGATTGGGAGTCCCATAGGGCGGCTCACAACTGGTCCGGATTTGGCCGTAGTTAGGCCATCATTGTAAATAAGAATTTGTTCTTAACTGACTTGCCTAGTTAAATAAAGGTTAAATAAATAAAAAAATAAAAAAACAACTGACATAACCTGTCAAATCACATGACATGATCTCAGGAGAAGAGACTGCAATTGGACGACGTGGTCGTCCACTCAGACTCCTGGGAGGAGTATGTCTGTAGAGTGCGAGCCCTGTTCGGAAGACTGGTGTGGGCCAGGTTGTCTATCAATTTGGAAAAGTGTGAGTTGGCCAAAGATACAGTCACATACCTAGGCAAGGTTGTTGGTCAGGGTGTTGTCTGTCCCGTGGAAGCCAAGGTTCAGGCTGTGAAGCAGTTCTCACAGCCCTCCACAAAGAAAGAACTGATGAGCTTCCTGAGAATGGCGGGGTACTACCGTGATTTCTGTTAACTATTCGGTAGTAGTGTCCCCACTGACCAATCTGTTGAAGGCCAAGGCTGAATTTCTCTGGTCCACCCAGTGTCAAGAGGCATTTGATGCAGTTAAGGCTCTTTTGCGTTTGACACCCGTGTTGGTAGCACCACATTTTGGGAAACCTTTCAAATTGCAGGTAGACGCCAGTCAAATCGGTGTTGGGGCTGTGCTTCTCCAGGAAAATGATGACAATGTTGAGTCTCCAGTCAGTTTCTTTTCCCGGAAATGTAATAAGCATCAGAAAAACTATTCTGTAATTGAAAAGGAGGCTTTAGGTCTCATTTGGGCTTTACAGCACTTCGAGGTCTATGTTGGTTCTGGTTTGACCCCTTTAATTGTGTTCACAGACCACAACCCACTTACTTTTCTAAAGTCCCTGCAAAATCCCAACCAGCGCCTGATGCGTTGGGCTTTGTTCTTGCAACCATTCAACCTCTGATATTAGACACATTAGTGGTAAGGATAATATAATTGCTGATGCTCTGTCTCGTGCTCCTTTAACCTAGTTTGTATTTTCTCTGTTGGACCCTGCGGGCTGTCTGCGCCTCTTTCCTCTTCATTTGCTCCCCAGGTACCAGGGCTGCTGAGCTTGAGGACGGACAGTCAGCTAGGGGACACAGGGCTACTACTAGGAGCCGGACCTGGTATCTGTTTTTTTTATTGTTTTTTGGGGAATTTTGGATTGTTTTGAATATGTTGGGTCGTAATTTAGATCATTTTAAGGAGGGGGGTGTCACGGCCCCTCCTCTGCAGTGCAGGGGCGGTTCTTCCTGCAGGCAGAGGAGGGTCGTTAGTGATTGGAGTCACCTGGGCTCAGGGTAAAAAAACTGCTTCACTAACATCTCTCTCTTTCTCTCTCTCTCTCTCTCTCTCTCTGCTCCTTCAGGTATGATCCTGTTTTGTTTGTTCCTTTGTAGGTTTACTTAGTTTCCACTCAGTCATGTTCACACACACATATTCACGCATCCCTGCACCCTACATTATGACATGTCCACACCTCATTCCTTTTCCTTTGTTTAGAGTTAATAGTTTTGTTTTACAATAAAGAACCTTTTTGAATTGGCCTATACCGGTTGTTGATGCCCCCTCATTTTTGCCACAGGCTATGAGCCGGCCTGCGACAAGTCACCTGTTGTGACATATATTGCATTATTTTATGTCGTAGCTACGTCCGATTTTGGGATCAGAATTTAAACTTGTTGCACCAACCAAAAATAAGACTTGTCGAAGGTAAGCCCGGCATAAGCAATGCGTATTCATGAGATTTGATGCTTCATAAGGCAGGATATAACCCCACCCATTTTGCCAAAGCACAGCCCCCACACCACTAGATGGATATCTTCAACCACCAACTTACCATCCTGAGACAAGGCCGAGTATAGCGCCAACCCTTCAATAAAGACTTAAAGGTTGAGACCGAGTCTGCGTCTCTCACATGGGTAGGCAGACCATTCCATAAAAATGGAGCTCTATAGGAGAAAGCCCTGCCTCCAGCTGTTTGCTTAGAAATTCTAGGGACAGTAAGGAGGCCTGCGTCTTGTGACCGTAGCGTACGTGTAGGTATGTACGGCAGGACCAAATCGGAAAGATAGGTAGGAGCAAGCCCATGTAATGCTTTGTAGGTTAGCAGTAAAACCTTGAAATCAGCCCTAGCCTTAACAGGAAGCCAGTGTAGATTGGCTAGCACTGGAGTAATGTGATCAAAAGTCTACAGCAAATCGAGCCCTGTGGGCCCTGGTCAAGGTAGTGCACTATATAGGGAATAAGGTCCCCCATAGTGACAGGCTGCAGGATGACACTGCAGTATTTTTAGGTTTGTCAGGGATCTGACTTCTGATAGTACAGAACTAGGAAAGCCAGTTACACATCATTCCCTTACTGTGCTGTCTCCCTGTACTGACCCTACTGTCTCTCTGTACTGACCCTACTGTCTCTCTGTATTAACCCTACTGTCTCTCTGTACTAACCCTACTGTCTCTCTGTACTAACCCTACTGTCTCTCTGTACTAACCCTACTGTCTCTCTGTACTGACCCTACTGTCTCCCTGTACTGACCCTACTGTCTCTCTGTACTAACCCTACTGTCTCCCTGTACTGACCCTACTGTCTCTCTGTAGTGACCCTACTGTCTCTCCGTATTAACCCTACTGTCTCCCTGTACTGACCCTACTGTCTCCCTGTACTGACCCTACTGTCTCTCTGTACTGACCCTACTGTCTCCCTGTACTGACCCTACTGTCTCTCTGTACTGACCCTACTGTCTCTCTGTATTAACCTTACTGTCTCTCTGTATTAACCTTACTGTCTCTCTGTACTAACCCTACTGTCTCTCTGTACTAACCCTACTGTCTCTCTGTACCCTACTGTCTCTCTGTACTGACCCTACTGTCTCTCTGTACTGACCCTACTGTCTCTCTGTACTGACCCTACTGTCTCTCTGTACCCTACTGTCTCTCTGTACCCTACTGTCTCTCTGTACCCTACTGTCTCTCTGTACTGACCCTACTGTCTCTCTGTACTGACCCTACTGTCTCTCTGTACTGACCCTACTGTCTCTCTGTATTAACCCTACTGTCTCTCTGTACTGACCCTACCTTCTCTCTGTACTGACCCTACTGTCTCTCTGTACTGACCCTACTGTCTCTCTGTACTGACCCTACTGTCTCTCTGACCCTACTGTCTCTCTGTACTGACCCTACTGTCTCTCTGTACTGACCCTACTGTCTCTCTGTACCCTACTGTCTCTCTGTACCCTACTGTCTCTCTGTACTGACCCTACTGTCTCTCTGTACTGACCCTACTGTCTCTCTGTACCCTACTGTCTCTCTGTACCCTACTGTCTCTCTGTACTGACCCTACTGTCTCTCTGAAGAACCACACTGATCGATAAGAGAAGAGCTCACCTACTGTTTTTTGATCAGTATTTTACAGTGACCTGATTGGGTGGATACAAGCTACTAACTATGACTCAAAACTAGGGCTGTGGCAGTCACAACATTTCATCAGCCGGTGATTGTCAAGCAAATAACTGTCGGTCTCACGGTAATTGACCGGTAATTAACATAAACACATTCAGCATCTCCTGGCTTCCACACAGACAACAAGCCACTGATTCAGACCTTTGGAACATCTACATTTTAAAAGTCTAATAAATCCATGTAATATAGTCTACACATTCACAATAAATCCATTATTTATTTTAGACAGGTCTAAAGAAACATGATATGAAGAAAATGTAGTCTATTTCAGAAGAACAGAATAGCATCCTCTGAGTTGTCCTGATGTGGCTATGCCATATGGCTGTGGGCTACACTAGTTCATTTAGCAGGTCCTGATGTGGCTGTGGGCTACACTAGTTCATTTAGCAGGTCCTGATGTGGCTGTGGGCTACACTAGTTCATTTAGCAGGTCCTGATCTGGCTGTGCAATATGGCTGTGGGGCGACACTAGTTCATTTAGCAGGTCCTGATGTGGCTGTGGGGCTACACTAGTTCATTTAGCAGGTCCTGATGTGGCTGTGGGGCTACACTAGTTCATTTAGCAGGTCCTGATGTGGCTGTGGGGCTACACTAGTTCATTTAGCAGGTCCTGATGTGGCTGTGGGGCTTCACTAGTTCATTTAGCAGGTCCTGATGTAGCTGTGGGGCTACACTAGTTCATTTAGCAGGTCCTGATGTGGCTGTGGGCTACACTAGTTCATTTAGCAGGTCCTGATGTGGCTGTGGGCGACACTAGTTCATTTAACAGACAAGATTTGCTTAGAATTCCATGGCATTATTTTATGTTATTTTATAGTATGAAGAAAACAATTGAACAATGCTGAATAAAATAGAAAGGTCATTTTCTCCAAATGATTTGAGGGAGTGTGTGAAGCGGTTAACAAAGAAATAGGTATTCCTATTATTAATTATTAATGTAACTTTAGTTCTACAAACGTTGGTCTTTATGTTTTGATGTTTAATACATTGTGAGGCTGAATGATGAGACTCTAATGATGATTTGGAAAAAGTCGCTTGAAAGGCATGAGCTCTGCTTTTGTTTTTTTTTGCGCAGGCTGTACACACTTCATCAGTCTCTCATTCACAATTTGACAAACACTTGATAATACCTCGAATTTCCCGGCGGCATCCCCTTTGTGTAATGCACCCCAAAAATGCCATGCCTTTTGCGGCCAATGGGCCGGAGTGCTGTGGGCTGTCCTTTTACCAGATTGTGCCCTTTTACCAGATTGCAAAGAAAAATCCATATCTCAGACTGGCCAATAAAAAGATTAAGATGGGCAAAAGAACACAGACACTGGACAGAGGAACTCTGCCTAGAAGGCCAGCATCCCGGAATCGCCTCTTCACTGTTGACGTTGAGACTGGTGTTTTGCGGGTACTATTTAATGAAGCTGCCAGTTGAGGACTTGTGAGGCGTCTGTTTCTCAAACTAGACACTCTAATGTACTTGTCCTCTTGCTCAATTGTGCACCAGGGCCTCCCACTCCTCTTTCTATTCTGGTTAGAGCCAGTTTGCGCTGTTCTGTGAAGGGAGTAGTACACAGTGTTGTACGAGATCTTCAGTTTCTTGGCAATTTCTCGCATGGAATAGACTTAATTTCTCAGAACAAGAATAGACTGACGAGTTTCAGAAGAAAGGTCTATGTTTCTGGCCATTTTGAGCCAGTAATCGAACCCACAAATGCTGATGCTCCAGATACTCAACTAGTCCAAAGAAGACCAGTTTTATTGCTTCTTTAAACAGGACAACAGTTTTCAGCTGTGCTAACATAATTGCAAAAGGGTTTTCTAATGATCAATTAGCCTTTTAAAATGATAAACTTCGATTAGCTAACACAACGTGCCATTGGAACACAGGAGTGATGGTTGCTGATAATGGGCCTCTGTACGCCTACGTAGATATTCCATTAAAAAATCAGCCGTTTCCAGCTACAATAGTCATTTACAACATTAAGAATGTCTACACTATTTCTGATCAATTTGATGTTTATTTAATGGACAAAAAACGTGCTTTTCTATCAAAGACAAGGACATTTCTAAGTGACCCCAAACTTTTGAACGGTAGTGTTGTCACGACTTCCACCGAAGGTGGCTCCTCTCCCCGTTCGGGCGGTGCTAGCTGCCACCGATCCCATTTTCCTTCTCGTTTGTGTCTGTCTGTTTTTTCCCACCTGTGTTCAGTTAAGTTGATTTCGGTGGGTTTATATACACCCCGCTGCATGCTAGGCTTTGTGCGGGATTATTTGTGTGTATTGCATGTTAGGTGTGCGTGCACCACGGGGTTTAGATTTGTTTTCGGTAGATGTTACCGTGTACTTTCGAGACTTTGTTTTTTGGAGTCGAGGTTTCTCCTCCGTGTGTAGTTAGTTTCCCTGTGGGTGGCGACTACGTTTCTGCGTGTTTTTCCCTCTTGTTTGTATTGTGAGTTCGGGACCACCTTAATAAACGTTTTGTGCCACTAGAACTTCTCTGCTCTCCTGCTCCTGATTCCTACACCCCCCCTCCTACTAGGAGGCATTGTTACAAGTGTATACTAAATAATATATGTGTGAAATTTGTTTTAATTTAGAATGGATAATTTATAGAGCTTGAAGAAGCCTTATTACCGTGACTAATTTGACTGCCTTCATGACCCGTTACAGCCGGTGTGGCGGTGGTACGGTCACCGCAACTGCCCTATTCACAACATCAACGTCAGGCCAGGACGAGTCAGGCCAGGACGAGTCAGGCCAGGACGAGTCAGGGCAGGACGAGTCAGGCTAGGACGAGTCAGGGCAGGACGAGTCAGGGCAGGACGAGTCAGGGCAGGACGAGTCAGGGCAGGGCGAGTCAGGCTAGGACGAGTCAGGGCAGGACGAGTCAGGACAGGACGAGTCAGACCAGGACGAGTCAGGCCAGGACGAGTCAGGCCAGGACGAGTCAGGCCAGGACGAGTCAGGCCAGGACGAGTCAGGCCAAGACAAACACAGAGGAGAGGTTGAGGCCACAGCTAGCTTGACCTGTTGCTGCTGCTATTTGATGAACACACACACACACACACACACACACACACACACACACACACCACTTACGATACAGACACCTGCACGCGCACACACACACACACACACACATTTACAGCTCACAGACAGACACACTGTCCTACATTTATCTGACTGTCAGGTTGCTCAACATTCTACCCTTTTTGGTTCATTTGATGAGCATCCGTTAGGTAACACGCTCTGATTACATAGACACACACAGACGCACACACAGACACAAAGACACACACACACACACACACAGAAAGACCCACACACTGGTTTGTTTAACCTGATTCAACTCAGGAGTTTCACACTACTCAGCGCTATCTGTCATATCTTTCCTTCCCTCCCTCTGGTTGGGGGAACTCTGTGCCAACATCAACAGACAGAGAGAGAGAGGGAGACTGAGAAAGAGAAGATAAATAATAATTACATTTACATTTTAGTCATTTAGCAGACGCTCTTATCCAGAGCAACTTACAGTAGTGAATGCATACATTTTCACACATCTCATTTCATGCCTTTTTAAAAAACATTTTTTTTTTTTTGTACTGGTCCCCCGTGGGAATCGAACCCACAACCCTGGTGTTGCAAACACCATGCTCTACCAACTGAGCCATAGGCAGGTCAATTATAATCACACATCATGAAAAGAACCAAATCATCAGAAGAATCCTGACCCTGTCACAACTCAGGGACAGAGACAGCGTCTTGTTAGAGGTCTGACCCTGTCACAACTCAGGGACAGAGACAGCGTCTTGTTAGAGGTCTGACCCTGTCACAACTCAGGGAGAGAGACAGAGTCTTGTTAGAGGGCCGAGGTCAGGTCAGTTATCTTTCATAACATTTATCATCATTCAAACTAAAGTAACATTAACACTTATCCAAACGGTGTGTGTAGTGCACTCCTTTTGACCAGGGGCCCTATTGCACTAATAGGAATATGGAATAGGGTGCCATTTGGGACATGTCGCAGGCACTTCTGTGCTATAGAATAGTATATTTAAGTTATTAAAGTGTTTTTACTTTGGCAGGCTCTGATAAAAAAAAAAAAGGTGAAAGCAATATGCTTGGCTTGGTCTGCTGCTGATCTCTTTTATCTGTCACGTAACACACACACACACACACACACACACACACACACACACACACACACACACACACACACACACACACACACACACACACACACACACACACACACACACAGAGAGACAAAGACACACTACAGAGGTAGACTTACTCTGCGTCCCAAAATGGCACCCAAAATAGAGACGGAAGAGAGAGAGAGACAGAGAAAAAATGCTGACATTTTATTTCCTGTTCCTGTTCGTGTGAGAGAGAGAGGTGTGGTGCCAAGGGCATTATCTAATAGAAGTGTGTGTGTGTGTGTGTGTGTGTGTGTGTGTGTGTGTGTGTGTGTAACCACAGAGGGGCATACCATAGTATCCCCTTCTTAGCCAAAACAAAGAGGGTGGGGTACAGAGAGGGGGTGTGGTGGGTAACGTGCTGGGTGGAGTACAAACACATTAGGGTTGAATGGCGGGATGTAATGTCTAAATCTGGCCTCTCTACGGCCTCTGCATGATGAATCATCAACGCTCAGGGTGGAGACAGACAGCAAATCTCAATATTGACGACAGACAGCCCATCTCAGGGTGGAGGACAGACAGCCATCTCAATATGGAGGACAGACAGCCATCTCAGGGTGGAGGACAGACAGCCCGTCTCAATATGGACGACAGACAGCCATCTCAGGGTGGAGGACAGACAGCCCGTCTCAATATGGAGGACAGACAGCCCATCTCAGGGTGGGGGACAGACAGCCCATCTCAGGGTGGAGGACAGACAGCCCATCTCAGGGTGGAGGACAGACAGCCCATCTCAGGGTGGAGGACAGACAGCCCATCTCAGGGTGGAGGACAGACAGCCCATCTCAGGGTGGAGGGACAGACAGCCATCTCAGGGTGGAGGACAGACAGCCCATCTCAATATGAAGGACAGACAGCCCATCGCAGTATGGAGGGACAGACAGCCCATCTCAGTATGGAGGACAGACAGCCCATCTCAGTATGGAGGGACAGACAGCCCATCTCAGGGTGGAGGACAGACAGCCCTTCTCAATATGAAGGACAGACAGCCCATCTCAGTATGAAGGACAGTATATAGCCTCCACATTGACTCTGTACCGGTACCCCCTGTATATAGCCTCCACATTGACTCTGTACCGGTACCCCCTGTATATAGCCGCCACATTGACTCTGTACCGGTACCCCCTGTATATAGCCTCCACATTGACTCTGTACCGTAACACCCTGTATATAGTCTCCACATTGACTCTGTACCGGTACCCCCTGTATATAGCCTCCACATTGACTCTGTACCGGTATCCCCTGTATATAGCCTCCACATTGACTCTGTACCGGTATCCCCCTGTATATAGCCTCCACATTGTTATTTACTGCTCCTCTTTAATTATTGGTTATTCTTATCTCTTACTTTTTTGGGGGGAGTATTTTATTAAAACTGCATTGTTGGTTAAGGGCTTTTTCTCTACTGTATATAGCCTCTCTACTGTATATAGCCTCTCTACTGTATATAGCCTCTCTACTGTATATAGCCTCTCTACTGTATGTAGCCTCTCTACTGTATATAACCTCTCTACTGTATATAACCTCTCTACTGTATATAGCCTGTCTACTGTATATAGCCTCTACTGTATATAGCCTGTCTACTGTATATAGCCTCTACTGTATATAGCCTCTCTACTGTATATAGCCTCTACTGTATATAGCCTGTCTACTGTATATAGCCTCTACTGTATATAGCCTCTCTACTGTAGATATCCTCTCTACTGTATATAGCCCCTCTACTGTATATAGCCTCTCTACTGTATATAGCCTCTCTACTGTATATAGCCTCTACTGTATATAGCCTCTCTACTGTATATAACTTCTCTACTGTATATAACCTCTCTACTGTATATAACCTCTCTACTGTATATAGCCTCTCTACTGTATATAGCCTCTCTACTGTATACAGCCTCTCTACTGTATATAGCCTCTCTACTGTATATAACCTCTCTAGCCTCTCTACTGCATATAGCCTCTCTACTGTATATAGCCTCTCTACTGTATATAACCTCTCTACTGTATATAGCCTCTCTACTGTTTATAGCCTCTACTGTATATAGCCTCTCTACTGTATATAGCCTCTACTGTATATAGCCTCTCTACTGTATATAGCCTCTACTGTATATAGTCTCCCTACTGTATATAACCTCTCTACTGTATATAACCTCTCTACTGTATATAGCCTCTCTACTGTATATAGCCTGTCTACTGTATATAGCCTCTCTACTGTATATAGCCTCTCTACTGTTATACAGCCTCCCTACTGTATACAGCCTCTCTACTGTATATAGCCTCTACTGTATATAGCCTCTCAACTGTATATAGCCTCTCTACTGTATATAGCCTCTACACTGTATATAGCTTCTACTGTATATAGCCTCTACTGTATATAGCCTCTCTACTGTATATAGCCTCTACACTGTATATAGCTTCTACTGTATATAGCCTCTACTGTATATAGCCTCTCTACTGTATATAGCCTCTCTACTGTATATAGCCTCTCTACTGTATGTAGCCTCTCTACTGTATGTAGCCTCTCTACTGTATATAACCTCTCTACTGTATATAGCCTCTCTACTGTATATAGCCTCTCTACTGTATATAACCTCTCTACTGTATATAGCCTCTCTACTGTATGTAGCCTCTCTACTGTATGTAGCCTCTCTACTGTATATAACCTCTCTACTGTATATAACCTCTCTACTGTATATAGCCTCTCTACTGTATATAACCTCTCTACTGTATATAACCTCTCTACTGTATATAACCTCTACTGTATATAGCCTCTCTACTGTATATAACCTGTCTTTTTACGGTTGTTTTTATTTCTTCACCTAATACCTTTTTTCCACTATTGGTTAGAGCCTGTAAGTAAACATTTCACTGTGAGGTCTACTACACCTGTTGTATTCAGCATTTCACTGTGAGGTCTACTACACCTGTTGTATTCAGCATTTCACTGTGAGGTCTACTACACCTGTTGTATTCAGCATTTCACTGTAAGGTCTACTACACCTGTTGTATTCAGCATTTCACTGTGAGGTCTACTACACCTGTTGTATTCAGCATTTCACTGTAAGGTCTACTACACCTGTTGTATTCAGCATTTCACTGTGAGGTCTACTACACCTGTTGTATTCAGCATTTCACTGTGAGGCCTACTACACCTGTTGTATTCAGCATTTCACTGTGAGGTCTACTACACCTGTTGTATTCAGCATTTCACTGTAAGGTCTACTACACCTGTTGTATTCAGCATTTCACTGTGAGGTCTACTACACCTGTTGTATTCAGCATTTCACTGTAAGGTCTACTACACCTGTTGTATTCAGCATTTCACTGTAAGGTCTACTACACCTGTTGTATTCAGCATTTCACTGTGAGGTCTACTACACCTGTTGTATTCAGCATTTCACTGTGAGGTCTACTACACCTGTTGTATTCAGCATTTCACTGTGAGGTCTACTACACCTGTTGTATTCAGCATTTCACTGTGAGGTCTACTACACCTGTTGTATTCAGCATTTCACTGTAAGGTCTACTACACCTGTTGTATTCAGCATTTCACTGTGAGGTCTACTACACCTGTTGTATTCAGCATTTCACTGTGAGGTCTACTACACCTGTTGTATTCAGCATTTCACTGTGAGGTCTACTACACCTGTTGTATTCAGCATTTCACTGTAAGGTCTACTACACCTGTTGTATTCAGCATTTCACTGTGAGGTCTACTACACCTGTTGTATTCAGCATTTCACTGTGAGGTCTACTACACCTGTTGTATTCAGCATTTCACTGTGAGGTCTACTACACCTGTTGTATTCAGCATTTCACTGTGAGGTCTACTACACCTGTTGTATTCAGCATTTCACTGTAAGGTCTACTACACCTGTTGTATTCAGCATTTCACTGTGAGGTCTACTACACCTGTTGTATTCAGCATTTCACTGTGAGGTCTACTACACCTGTTGTATTCAGCATTTCACTGTAAGGTCTACTACACCTGTTGTATTCAGCATTTCACTGTAAGGTCTACTACACCTGTTGTATTCAGCATTTCACTGTAAGGTCTACTACACCTGTTGTATTCAGCATTTCACTGTGAGGTCTACTACACCTGTTGTATTCAGCATTTCACTGTAAGGTCTACTACACCTGTTGTATTCAGCATTTCACTGTAAGGTCTACTACACCTGTTGTATTCAGCATTTCACTGTGAGGTCTACTACACCTGTTGTATTCAGCATTTCACTGTAAGGTCTACTACACCTGTTGTATTCAGCATTTCACTGTGAGGTCTACTACACCTGTTGTATTCAGCATTTCACTGTAAGGTCTACTACACCTGTTGTATTCAGCATTTCACTGTAAGGTCTACTACACCTGTTGTATTCAGCATTTCACTGTGAGGTCTACTACACCTGTTGTATTCAGCATTTCACTGTGAGGTCTACTACACCTGTTGTATTCAGCATTTCACTGTGAGGTCTACTACACCTGTTGTATTCAGCATTTCACTGTGAGGTCTACACCTGTTGTATTTAGCATTTCACTGTGAGGTCTACTACACCTGTTGTATTCAGCATTTCACTGTGAGGTCTACTACACCTGTTGTATTCAGCATTTCACTGTGAGGTCTACTACACCTGTTGTATTCAGCATTTCACTGTAAGGTCTACTACACCTGTTGTATTCAGCATTTCACTGTGAGGTCTACTACACCTGTTGTATTCAGCATTTCACTGTAAGGTCTACTACACCTGTTGTATTCAGCATTTCACTGTGAGGTCTACTACACCTGTTGTATTCAGCATTTCACTGTGAGGTCTACTACACCTGTTGTATTCAGCATTTCACTGTAAGGTCTACTACACCTGTTGTATTCAGCATTTCACTGTGAGGTCTACTACACCTGTTGTATTCAGCATTTCACTGTGAGGTCTACTACACCTGTTGTATTCAGCATTTCACTGTGAGTTCTACTACACCTGTTGTATTCAGCATTTCACTGTAAGGTCTACTACACCTGTTGTATTCAGCATTTCACTGTAAGGTCTACTACACCTGTTGTATTCAGCATTTCACTGTGAGGTCTACTACACCTGTTGTATTCAGCATTTCACTGTGAGGTCTACTACACCTGTTGTATTCAGCATTTCACTGTGAGGTCTACTACACCTGTTGTATTCAGCATTTCACTGTGAGGTCTACTACACCTGTTGTATTCAGCATTTCACTGTGAGGTCTACTACACCTGTTGTATTCAGCATTTCACTGTGAGGTCTACTACACCTGTTGTATTCAGCATTTCACTGTAAGGTCTACTACACCTGTTGTATTCAGCATTTCACTGTAAGGTCTACTACACCTGTTGTAGTCAGCATTTCACTGTAAGGTCTACTACACCTGTTGTAGTCAGCATTTCACTGTAAGGTCTACTACACCTGTTGTATTCAGCATTTCACTGTGAGGTCTACTACACCTGTTGTATTCAGCATTTCACTGTGAGGTCTACTACACCTGTTGTATTCAGCATTTCACTGTGAGGTCTACTACACCTGTTGTATTCAGCATTTCACTGTGAGGTCTACTACACCTGTTGTATTCAGCATTTCACTGTGAGGTCTACTACACCTGTTGTATTCAGCATTTCACTGTAAGGTCTACTACACCTGTTGTATTCAGCATTTCACTGTAAGGTCTACTACACCTGTTGTATTCAGCATTTCACTGTAAGGTCTACTACACCTGTTGTAGTCAGCATTTCACTGTAAGGTCTACTACACCTGTTGTAGTCAGCATTTCACTGTAAGGTCTACACCTGTTGTATTTAGCGCATGTGACAAATACAAATTGATTTGATTTGTATTCCTGCTTTACCATTACTGTATTCCTGCTTTACCATTACTGTATTCCTGTTTTACCATTACTGTATTCCTGTTTTACCATTACTGTATTCCTGTTTTACCATTACTGTATTCCTGCTTTACCATTACTGTATTCCAGCTTTACCATTACTGTATTCCTGCTTTACCATTACTGTATTCCTGTTTTACCATTACTGTATTCCTGTTTTACCATTACTGTATTCCTGCTTTACCATTACTGTATTCCTGTTTTACCATTACTGTATTCCTGCTTTACCATTACTGTATTCCCCCTTTGGAAACCCTTTCCACCCTCCAGCCTATTGCACACACACTGATTTGGTCCCTAGAAAGGTACTACAGAGATCTTCAACTCTAAACGGTTGGGGACCAGAATTTGGAGGGAAAAAAAAAGTGATGTATTTCTCCATTCCATTCAGACTTTGTTTGATCCTATTTGGAGAGTCAGGTACTTTTAAGATATAAGGCCTATGGTTGACCTCTAATGTATTTTAGCACAACATCTCCATCTGCTGACAGAATATTCGTCTTCCACTCTGTACAACACGACCGTGGAGAGGCCTACCACAAACACTAGATTAGAGCCTTCAGAGTGGCCATGCCGTGGAAACAGGACAAACAGAACATTCTGAATGGACGTTAAAACAATTGTGACTTTTATAAATTGTTAAAATAAATAATTGTGCCGAATGCCCTATAGTCTGTTCCTCAACGTAAAAAACAT
Organism: Salmo trutta; assembly: GCF_901001165.1. NCBI lineage: Eukaryota > Metazoa > Chordata > Actinopteri > Salmoniformes > Salmonidae > Salmo > Salmo trutta. The sequence continues at coordinate 39,747,992 of NC_042991.1, forward strand.
AAAACTAAATCAAGATAGGGATTCAATTGGAGTACTGGTTCGGCTGCTGTTATATCTATAAATATAAATGTTATATCATTGTGATTAACATGCAGCCAACGTTGTTGACACATTGTGACAGCTCAAATAATGTGGTGGAAGATGGGCTAGAGCAGGGCCCTCCTACCCTGTTCCTGGAGAGCTACTGTTCTGTAGGTTTACACCAGGGCTCTCCTACCCTGTTCCTGGAGAGCTACTGTTCTGTAGGTTTACACCAGGGCTCTCCTACCCTGTTCCTGGAGAGCTACTGTCCTGTAGGTTTACACCAGGGCCCGCCTACCCTGTTCCTGGAGAGCTACTGTCCTGTAGGTTTACACCAGGGCCCTCCTACCCTGTTCCTGGAGAGCTACTGTCCTGTAGGTTTACACCAGGGCCCTCCTACCCTGTTCCTGGAGAGCTACTGTTCTGTAGGTTTACACCAGGGCTCTCCTACCCTGTTCCTGGAGAGCTACTGTCCTGTAGGTTTACACCAGGGCCCGCCTACCCTGTTCCTGGAGAGCTACTGTCCTGTAGGTTTACACCAGGGCCCGCCTACCCTGTTCCTGGAGAGCTACTGTCCTGTAGGTTTACACCAGGGCTCTCCTACCCTGTTCCTGGAGAGCTACTGTCCTGTAGGTTTACACCAGGGCTCTCCTACCCTGTTCCTGGAGAGCTACTGTCCTGTAGGTTTACACCAGGGCTCTCCTACCCTGTTCCTGGAGAGCTACTGTCCTGTAGGTTTACACCAGGGCCCGCCTACCCTGTTCCTGGAGAGCTACTGTCCTGTAGGTTTACACCAGGGCTCTCCTACCCTGTTCCTGGAGAGCTACTGTCCTGTAGGTTTACACCAGGGCTCTCCTACCCTGTTCCTGGAGAGCTACTGTCCTGTAGGTTTACACCAGGGCTCTCCTACCCTGTTCCTGGAGAGCTACTGTCCTGTAGGTTTACACCAGGGCCCGCCTACCCTGTTCCTGGAGAGCTACTGTCCTGTAGGTTTACACCAGGGCCCTCCTACCCTGTTCCTGGAGAGCTACTGTTCTGTAGGTTTACACCAGGGCTCTCCTACCCTGTTCCTGGAGAGCTACTGTCCTGTAGGTTTACACCAGGGCCCTCCTACCCTGTTCCTGGAGAGCTACTGTCCTGTAGGTTTACACCAGGGCTCTCCTACCCTGTTCCTGGAGAGCTACTGTCCTGTAGGTTTACACCAGGGCTCTGCAGCCCTGTAGGTTTACACCAGGGCTTTTCTACCCTGTTCCTGGAGAGCTACTGTCCTGTAGGTTTACACCAGGGCTCTGCTACCCTGTTCCTGGAGAGCTACTGTCCTGTAGGTTTACACCAGGGCTCTCCAACCCTGTTCCTGGAGAGCTACTGTCCTGAAGGTTTACACCAGGGCTCTCCTACCCTGTTCCTGGAGAGCTACTGTCCTGTAGGTTTACACCAGGGCTCTTCTACCCTGTTCCTGGAGAGCTACTGTCCTGTAGGTTTTCACCAGGGCTCTCCTACCCTGTTCCTGGAGAACTACCCTCCTGTAGGTTTACACCAGGGCTCTCCTACCCTGTGCATGGGGAACAACTGTCCTGTACCATGGACATCAAGGGACCGGCATTTACCATGAACATCAAGAGACAGCTGTTTTGTTCCTTCCGGACCCTCGAAGATGGCAGAGTCCCTGATGTGCCTCATGAGGAGCCCGTATTACTCCCTGGAGGGACCCCCTTGGTCAACTACCCCCTCTGCTATTACTCCCTGGAGGGACCCCCTTGGTCAACTACCCCCTCTACTATTACTCCCTGGAGGGACCCCCTTGGTCAACTATCCCCTCTGCTATTACTCCCTGGAGGGACCCCCTTGGTCAACTATCCCCTCTACTATTACTCCCTGGAGGGACCCCCTTGGTCAACTACCCCCTCTACCCTACTGTCTAGGACGTTGCCCCATGTGGACTTTTATCATGTGGGCGATGGGGCTTTTATCATATGGGCGATGGGGCTTTAATCATGTGGGCGATGGGGCTTTTATCATGTTGGCGATGGGGCTTTTATCATATGGGGGATGGGGCATTTATCATGTGGGCAATGGTGCTTTTATCATGTGGGCGATGGGGCTTTTATCATATGGGCGATGGGGCTTTTATCATATGGGCGATGGGGCTTTTATCATGTTGGCGATGGGGCTTTTATCATGTTGGCGATGGGGCTTTAATCATATTGGCGATGGGGCTTTAATCATATTGGCGATGGGGCTTTTATCATATGGGCGATGGGGTTTTTATCATGTGGGCGATGGGGCTTTTATCATGTTGGCGATGGGGCTTTTATCATATTGGGCGATGGGGCAGTTGTCCTGGTCTGCTCAGCTCCAAAGCGTACAGAGGTGAAGGTGAGGGAGATGGTGAGGGAGGGGAAGGTAAGGGAGAAGATGAGGGAGGTGAAGGTGAGGGAGATGGTAAGGGAGGTGAAGGTGAGGGAGATGGTGAGGGAGGTGAAGGTGAGGGAGATGGTGAGGGAGGTGAAGGTAAGGGAGAAGATGAGGGAGGTGAAGGTGAGGGAGATGGTGAGGGTAGTGAAGGTGAGGGAGATGGTGAGGGAGGTGAAGGTAAGGGAGAAGATGAGGGAGGTGAAGGTGAGGGAGATGGTGAGGGAGGTGAAGGTGAGGGAGATGGTGAGGGTGGTGAAGGTGAGGGAGGTGAAGGTAAGGGAGAAGATGAGGGTTGTGAAAGTGAGGGAGATGGTGAGGGTGGTGAAGGTGAGGGAGATGGTGTGGGAGGTGAAGGTGAGGGGTGATAAGAAGGAAAGTTTGGTGATGACGGTGAGTGGAGAAGAGGCTGGCGAGAGGTGAGGAGATGGGGCAGGGGAGAGATGAGGAGATGGGGCAGGGGAGAGATGAGGAGATGGGGCAGGGGAGAGATGAGGAGATGGGGCAGGGGAGAGATGGGGCAGGGGAGAGGTGAGGAGAGGAGGTAGGTGAGGAGATGGGGCAGGGGAGAGGTGAGGAGAGGAGGTAGGTGAGGAGATGGGGCAGGGGAGAGATGAGGAGATGGGGCAGGGGAGAGGTGAGGAGAGGCGGTAGGTGGTGAGATGGGGCAGGGGAGAGATGAGGAGATGGGGCAGGGGAGAGGTGAGGAGATGGGGTAGGGGAGAGATGAGGAGATGGGGCAGGGGAGAGGTGAGGAGAGGGGGCAGGGGAGAGATGAGGCGATAGGACTGCCTGTTATTGGACTGAAACAACCACACACAAAGGTTATAACTTTTAAGTTGTTCAACTGTAATCCGATAAAACAGCTGAGTCTATTCTGGATATTTGCCCATTATTCTATTCAAATCAGAATAAACGGCTCGTCAAATTAGTTGTTGATCATTGCTAGACAAATATCTTCAGGTCTTGCCATAGATTTTCAAGTAGATTTAAGTCAAAACTGTAAATCGGCCACTCAGGAACATCCACTGTCTTCTTGGTAAGCAACTCCAGCGAAGGGTGCTCTACCGGGCAGACGGCAGACAGTGTGTACGGTTTGCTGAAGTCAACGTTGTGAACAGAGTGCCCCGTGGTGGTGGTGGGGTTATGGTATAAACTACGGACAATGAACACAAATGCATTTTATCGGTGGCAATTTGAATGTATAGAGATACAGTGATGAGATCCTGAGGCCCATTGTCGTGCCATTCATCCACCGCCATCACCACATGTTTCAGCATGATAATGAGGCCCATGGTGCAAGGATCTGTACACAATTCCTGGAAGCTGAAAATGTCCCACTTCTTCCATGGCCTGCATACTCACCAGACATGTCACCCGTTGAGCATGTTTGGGATGCTCTGGATCGACGTGCACGACAGCGTGTTCCAGTTCCCGCCAATATCCAGCAACTTCGCACAGCCATTGAAGAGTAGTCGGACAACATTCCACAGGCCACAATCAACATCCTGATCAACTCTATGTGAAGGAGATGTGTCACGCTGCATGAGGAAAATGGTGGTCACACCAGATACTGACTGGTTTTTCTGATCCATGCCCCTACATTTTTTAGTTTTTTAAAGGTATGAGTGACCAACAGATGCATATCTGTATTCCCAGTCATGTGAACTCCATAGATTAGGACCTAATGAATTGATTTCAATTGACTGATTTCCTTATAAGAACTTTAACTCAGTAAAATCTTAGAAATTCTCGCACGTTGCGTTTATTTGTTTGTTTAGCTGGTTTAATGTGGCCCCATATAAGGTCTGTAGGGCAGCCTGTATCTGGCCCAGAGACCTCTGGTGGAAACTCAGCCATGGCCTCATATAAGGTCTGTAGAGCAGCCTGCATCCGGCCCAGAGACCTCTGGTGAGAACTCAGCCATGGCCCCATATAAGGTGTGTAGGGCAGCCTGCATCCGGCCCAGAGACCTCTGGTGAGAACTCAGCCATGGCCCCATATAAGGTGTGTAGGGCAGCCTGCATCCGGCCCAGAGACCTCTGGTGGGAACTCAGCCATGGCCCCATATAAGGTCTGTAGGGCAGCCTGCATCCGGCCCAGAGACCTCTGGTGGGAACTCAGCCATGGCCCCATATAAGGTGTGTAGGGCAGCCTGCATCCGGCCCAGAGACCTCTGGTGAGAACTCAGCCATGGCCCCATATAAGGTCTGTAGGGCAGTCTGCATCCGGCCCAGAGACCTCTGGTGGGAACTCAGCCATGGCCCCATATAAGGTCTGTAGGGCAGCCTGCATCCGGCCCAGAGACCTCTGGTGAGAACTCAGCCATGGCCCCATATGTCTGTAGAGCAGCCTGCATCCGGCCCAGAGACCTCTGGTGAGATCTCAGCCATGGCCCCATATGTCTGTAGAGCAGCCTGCATCTGGCCCAGAGACCTCTGGTGGGAACTCAGCCATGGCCCCATATAAGGTGTGCAGGGCAGTCTGTATCTGGCCCCCCTTCTGGGCCAGGGACCTAGGTGGGAACTCAGCCGTACCTTTGAACAGTATGTGGACCTGGGCTGAACCTTTTAATTTGACAATTATTTTTCACTATATGGTCCAGATACAAGCGCATTCGGAAAGTATTCAGACCCCTTAACTTTTTCCACATTTTGTTACATTACAGCCTTATTCTAAAATGGATTCAATATAAACATTTCCCTCAATCTACACACAATACCTCATAATCACAAAGTTAAAAACACAGAAATATATTATTTACATAGGTATTCAGACCCTTTGCTATGAGACTAGAAATTGAGCTCAGGTGCTTCCTGTTTCCATTGATCATCCTTGAGATGTTTCTACAACTTGATTGTAATCCACCTGTGGTAAATTCAATTGATTGGACATGATTTGGAAAGGCACACACACCTGTCTATATAAGGTCCCACAGTTGACAGTGCATGTCAGAGCAAAAAGCAAGTCATGAGATCAAAGGAATTGTCCGTAGAGCTCCGAAACAGGATTGTGTCGAGGCACAGATCTGGGGAAGGGTACCAACACATTTCTGCAGCATTGAAGGTCCCCAAGAACACAGTGGCCTCCATCATTAAATCAAAGAAGTTTGGAACCACAAAGACTCTTCCAAGATCTGGCCGCCCGGCCAAACTGAGCAGCATCATGCTGTGGGGATGTTTTTCAGCGACAGGGACTGGGAGGGAAAGGATCAAGGGAAAGTTGAAAGGAAAAAAGTACAGAGAGATCCTTGATGAAAACCTGCTCCAGAGCACTCAGGACCTCAGACTGGGGCGAAGGTTCACCTTCCAACAGGACAACGATCCTAAGCACACAGCCAAGACAACATAGGAGTGGCTTCTGGAAAAGTCTCTGAATGTCCTTGAGTGGCCCAGCCAGAGCCCGCATTTGAACCCGATCTCACAAAACTCTGGAGAGACCTGAAAATAGCTGTGCAGTGACGCTCCCCATCCAACCTGACAGAGCTTGAGAGGATCTGCAGAGAAGAATGGGAGAAACTCCCCAAATACAGGTGTGCCAAGCTTGTAGCGTCACACCCAAGAAGACTCTTGGCTGTAATCGCTGCCCAAGGTGCTTCAACAAAGTACTGAGTAAAGGGTCTGAATACTTATGTAAATGTGATAGCAGTTTTTTAAATGTTTTAATACATTTCTAAAAAATGTTTTTTGCTTTGCCAATATGGTGTATTGTGTGTAGATTAATGAGAGAAAAAGAATTTAATCCATTTTATAATAAGGCTGTAACGTTACAACATGTGGAAAAAGTCAACGGGTCTGAATACTTTCTGAATGCACTGTAACTTAGACAGTCAGTAGTGTAGCTGTAGTGACTAATGTCTTTATTGTAGCTGTAGTGACTAATTTCTTTACTGTAGCTGTAGTGACTAATGTCTTTACTGTAGTTGTAGTGACTATCTTCTTTATTGTAGTTGTACTGACTAATGTCTTTATTGTAGTTGTAGTGACTAATGTCTTTATTGTAGTGACTAATGTCTTTACTGTAGTTGTAGTGACTAATGTCTTTACTGTAGTTGTAGTGACTAATGTCTTTATTGTAGTTGTAGTGACTAATGTCTTTATTGTAGTGACTAATATCTTTACTGTAGTTGTAGTGACTAATGTCTTTATTGTAGTGACTAATATCTTTACTGTAGTTGTAGTGACTAATGTCTTTATTGTAGTGACTAATGTCTTTATTGTAGTTGTAGTGACTAATGTCTTTATTGTAGTTGTAGTGAGTTTCAAGTTTGGGGAGAGATCATTTTCACCATAAAATTTCACCTTAATAATAAAAGCATTACATGCATAATCGCAGTTGCGGACACTTTTGAAAAAAGGTTTATTTCACGCTAATTGATATAATTTTGGAAACATTATAGACTACTGCCATGTGCGCATTGCTGCACTTTTATCATGTTAAAAAATATATATTTCACCTTTATTTAACCAGGTAGGCTAGTTGAGAACAAGTCCTTTATTTAACCAGGTAGGCTAGTTGAGAACAAGTCCTTTATTTAACCAGGTAGGCCAGTTGAGAACAAGTCCTTTATTTAACCAGGTAGGCTAGTTGAGAACAAGTCCTTTATTTAACCAGGAAGGCTAGTTGAGAACAAGTCCTTTATTTAACCAGGTAGGCTAGTTGAGAACAAGTTCTCATTTACAACTGTGACCTGGTCAAGATAAAGCAATGCAGTTCGACACATACAACAACACAGAGTTACACATGGAATAAACAAAAAACATACAGTCAATAATACAGTAGAAAAAAAGAAAACAAAAAGTCTATATACAGTGAGTGCAAATTAGGTAAAATAAGGGAATTAAGGCAATAAATAGGCCATGGTGGCGAAGTAATTACAGTATGGCAATTAAACATGTGGCGAAAGAGCCTAATAGTTTATCAACATTTTAAGCTAAACGTTCTGATCTGTTGCATCAGGTCCATTGCTTTTAAAAGGTGTTTTGATGCTAGTGGTTGTATTAATTTGGGATCTACCGCATCCCACAGCTGTCCCAAAATATGTCATGAATAATTATTTCTTGCACAGAATAGGTCAACTTTTGTACTATGGGGGATAGTAGATTGATATAGGCTAGTGTTTTTACTGTCTGTTACACCTACTCATCTTGTTGGCTGACGAAAAGTAAATGTGGACAGTTCTTCCAACGTATTCCAAGGCCTTCCCTGTAGCTCAGTTGGTAGAGCATGGTGTTTGCAACGCCAGGGTTGTGGGTTCGATTCCCAAGGGGGGCCAGCACAGGGAAGAAAAAAAAAATGTATGAAATGTATGTATTCACTACTGTAAGTCGCTCTGGATAAGAGCGTCTGCTAAATGACTAAAATGTATATGTATTCAATATGCACTTCGGAATTGGATAAGGACGTTCGCAGTTGGGTCCCCGATGTGTCCGTCTTCACTTGTAGCCAATGAGAAGGAAACAATCACCTGACGGGAATGGGCTAATAAGAATTGAGATATCTGAGAGAACAATGTGAGTGAGAGGTGCTTCGGAGCACGGCAGCTGGGAGAAGGGAATTATAATTATTATATTCAGCCTAAGGGCACAACAACCACCGGCCGGAAAATACATGGATTATTTAAGGAGGCATTACAGCAAAAACAAAGGGGATGTCGCCCGGAAATTCGAGGTATTATCAAGTGTTTGTCAAATTGTGAATGAGAGACTGATGAAGTGTGTACAGCCTGCGCAAAAAAAAAAGCAGAGCTCATGCCTTTCAAGCAACTTTTTCCAAATCATCATTAGAGTCTCATCATTCAGCCTCACAATGTATTAAACATCAAAACATAAAGACCAACGTTTGTAGAACTAAAGTTACATTAATAATTAATAATAGGAATACCTATTTCTTTGTTAACCGCTTCACACACTCCCTCAAATCGTTTGGAGAAAATGACCTTTCTATTTTATTCAGCATTGTTCAATTGTATTCTTCATACTATAAAATAACATAAAATAATGCCATGGAATTCTAAGCAAATCTTGTCTGTTAAATTAACTAGTGTCGCCCACAGCCAGATCAGGACCTGCTAAATTAACTAGTGTAGCCCACAGCCACATCAGGACCTGCTAAATTAACTAGTGTAGCCCCACAGCCACATCAGGACCTGCTAAATTAACTAGTGTAGCCCACAGCCATATGGCACAGCCAGACCAGGACCTGCTAAATGAACTAGTGTAGTCCACAGCCACATCAGGACCTGCTAAATGAACTAGTGTAGTCCACAGCCACACCAGGACCTGCTAAATGAACTAGTGTCGCCCACAGCCACATCAGGACCTGCTAAATGAACTAGTGTCGCCCCACAGCCACATCAGGACCTGCTAAATGAACTAGTGTAGCCCACAGCCACATCAGGACCTGCTAAATGAACTAGTGTCGCCCCACAGCCACATCAGGACCTGCTAAATTAACTAGTGTAGCCCACAGCCACATCAGGACCTGCTAAATGAACTAGTGTAGCCCCACAGCCACATGGCACAGCCAGATCAGGACCTAACATCAGGACAACTCAGAGGATGCTATTCTGTTCTTCTGAAATAGACTACATTTTCGTCATATCATGTTTCTTTAGATCTGTCTAAAATAAATAATGGATTTATTGTGAATGTGTAGGCTTTATTACATGGATTTATTAGACTTTTTAAAATGTAGACGTTCCAAAGGTCTGAATCAGTGGCTTGTTGTCTGTGTGTGGAAGCCAGGAGATGATAAATGTGTTTATGTTAATTAACGGTCAATTACCGTGAGACCGACAGTTATTTGCTTGTCAATAACCGGCTGACAACATTTCATGACCACCACAGCCCTAGGCCCAATGCAGTCAAAAACACAATTTTTCCTGTGTTTAATATATACAGTATTTATATATCATGAGGTTGGAATAACACTGTGAAAAGAGCAGTTTGAAAAAGTTCCCTGAAAATTCTGACCGTTTTGGTAGGACGGAGTTTTGGGGTAAATTAGTTAATAGACCAATAAGAAAGAGTTCCAAACCTCTCTGCCAATAACAGCTAGTTTCCTGTTTCCCCTCCCCACTCACATGACTTCCAGACAGTTTTTGCTTGAGAAATTACTATTTGCTATGAAGAAAATCTTTTGTTTCTTTTTGACCATTTTAATTGAAAAACAATCACAGTAAGACACTTAATTGTTACCAAAGAAATGATTCGATATCGAGATAAAAACAGCTGGATTGGACCTTTTATTGGTTCATTGTTTACTTCATCTTGTTCGATAGCTTCTGCCCTGGATGGATGGATGGATAGATAGAGGGATGGATAGATAGATAGAGGGATGGATGTGAACACTCAGTCTGTGAATGACACTTCTGTCAATCTCTGAAGGAATTGCACTTTGTCTGTCTGTCTGTCAGTCTGCAGCTAGCCGTCTGTCATGCAGTCTCCGGGTCCAGTTCTTGACTTGATCAAGCTGGATCAGACCGCTCGTCATTCTTTGATCTACCGAGAAAATAACACAAAACCAAGACTAGGTTAAAACATTGAACTCTAAAGTTTATGGAAACTATATCCTTCACAACAGACAGATGAACAGCCTGTAACTCCAGCAGGTTTGGTGACCCCTGTTCTGTTTGCTCAGATAGAGCATTAGCGTGTATCCCAAATGGGGCCCTATTCCCTATATAGTACACTACTATAGACCAGAGCCCTATTCCCTATATAGTGCACTACTGTAGACCAGAGCCCTATTCCCTATATAGTGCACTACTATAGACCAGAGCCCTATTCCCTATATAGTACACTACTATAGACCAGAGCCCTATTCCCTATATAGTGCACTACTGTAGACCAGAGCCCTATTCCCTATATAGTGGTACTACTATAGACCAGAGCCCTATTCCCTATATAGTGCACTACTGTTGACCAGAGCCCTATTCCCTATATAGTGCACTACTTTAGACCAGAGCCCTATTCCCTATATAGTGCACTACTATAGACCAGAGCCCTATTCCCTATATAGTGCACTACTATAGTACAGAAAAATAATGTATGAAATGTATGCATTCACTACTGTAAGTCGCTCTGGATAAGAGCGTCTGCTAAATGACTAAAATGTAAAAATGTAATTAGACCAGAGCCCTATTCCCTACGTAGTGCACTACTATAGACCAGATCCCATAGGTCTCTGACACTATATAGGGAATAGGTTGCCGTTTGGAAACAAAAGCCTACAACGTAGATCTATTTTCCTCAGGTAGCAAGAGGAGAAGGCCGATGCCCGGTTACCTCGGTGACGACCCCGGCAGCGATGGTTGACCCTACGTATCTCAGCATGAAGCGTCCCAGTTCCTTGAAGTCCTTATAAAGCTCCAACGCCACGGGCCTCTGGGTTTGGATCTCCACCACCGCGTTCATACCCTTACCCAGACACCTACACAACATTAAACAAACATTTATACAACATTCAGATTCTTTCCCAACACTAAGGGGGGGGGGGGGGGGGTCACGGTTCACCAAACCCCTGATTCTGTACGTATTGCGGTTTTGGGGGGGGGGGATGAAAAGCCATTCACAAATGTCCCTGGCATTGTCTGTTGTGACAGGATTGTTATATTGGGTCAAGTTTCCACTCTGATGCTGCGTTCGTAACCATGTGGGAGGTGAGGAATTTACCAGTTGTGAAGTCGTAAATACCAGTCGGACGCGTTCATGTGATATGAACTCGTTGAGAAACGCAGACTGACTAAAATGTCAACCGTAAACTAAAAGTACGGCGATCGAAAACAAATTATAGAGTTCAAAAAAGAGGATTGTTTTTATTTATTTTTTAAATGTTTTTAACTGCTGTTATAGAGGCCATTTCCTTAGTAGGTGACAGAGGTCACCATGCAGAAGAAGTTGGAGCTCAAGGATGAAGGGAGCTCAAGGATGAAGGAAGCTCAAGGATGAAGGAAGCTCAAGGATGAAGGAAGCTCAAGGATGAAGGAAGCTCAAGGATGAAGGAAGCTCAAGGATGAAGGAAGCTCAACCTTGATATGGCTAGATTACAGTAGGTAAAGAGCCTTCAGAAAGTAGTCATACCCCGTGACTTATTCCACATTTTGTAGTGCTACAGCCTGAATTCAAAAATGTATTAAAAAATATATATATTCTCACCCATCTACACACAATACCCCATAATGACAAAGGGAAAACATGTTTTTAGAAATGTTTCCTAATTTATTGGAAATTAAAAACATAAATATCACATTTACATAAGTATTCAGACCCTTTACTCAGTACTTTGTTGAAGCACCTTTGGCAGCGATTACAGCCTCGAGTCTTCTTAGGTATGATGCTACAAGCTTGGCACACCTGTATTTGGGGAGTTTCTCTCATTCTTCTCTGCAGATCCTCTCAAGCTCTGTCAGGTTGGATGGGGAGCGTTGCTGCACAGCTATTTCCAGGTCTCTCCAGAGTTTTGTGAGATCGGGTTCAAGTCCGGGCTCTGGCTGGGTCACTCAAGGACATTCAGAGACTTGTCCTAAAGACACTCCTGCGTTGTCTTGGCTGTGTGCTTAGGGTCGTTGTCCTGTTGGAAGGTGAACCTCCGCCCCAGTCTGAGGTCCTTAGAGCTCTGGAGTAGGTTTTCATCAAGGATTTCTCAGTACTTTTCTCAGTTCAACTTTCCCTCGATCCTGACTAGTCTCCCAGTCCCTGCCGCTGAAAAACATCCCCACAGCATGATGCTGCCACCACCATGCTTCACCATAGGGATACGGTGTCCTCCAGACGTGACACTTGGCATTCTGGCCAAAGAGTTCAATCTTGGTTTCATCAGACCAGAGAATCTTGTTTGTCATGGTCTGAGAGTCCTTTAGATGCCTTTTGGCAAACTCCAAGTGGGCTGTCATGCGCCTTTTACTGAGGAGTGGCTTCCGTCAAGCCACTTTTCCTATAAAAGCCTGATTGGTGGAGTGCTGCAGAGATGGTTGTCCTTCTAGAAGGTTCTTCCATCTCCACAGAGGAACTCCGGAGCTCTGTCAGAGTGACCATCGGGTTCTTGGTCACCTCCCTGACCAAGACCCTTCTCCCCCGATTGCTCAGTTTGGCCGGGCGGCCAGCTCTAGGAAGTGTCTTGGTGGTTCCTAACTTCTTCCATTTAAGAATGATGGAGGCCACTGTGTTCTTGGGGACCTTCAATGCTGCAGACATTTCTTGGTAACCAGATCTGTGCCTCAACAAAATCCTGTCTCGGAGCTCTATGGACAATTCCTTCGACCTCATGGTTTGGTTTTTGCTCTGATATGCACTGTCAACTGTAGGACCTCATATAGACAGGTGTGTTCCTTTCCAAATCATGTCCAATCAATTGAATTTACCACAGGTGAACTCCAATCAAGTTGTAGAAACATCTCAAGGATGATCAATGGAAACAGGAAGCACCTGAGCTCAATTCTGAGTCTCATAACAAAAGGGTCTGAATACTTATGTAAATAAACTTCTGATTAAAACATTTTATAAATTTGCAAAAACCTGTTTTCGCTTAATCATTATGAGGTATTGTGTGTAGATTGATGAGGGAAAAAAAATCATTGAATCCATTTTAGAATAAGGCTGTTGTGCAACAAAATGTGGAAATAGGGAAAGGGTCTAAATACTTTCTGAATGTACTGATCGGGTACTCCCTGTTTACTGAAACGGGTTCGCAACGTGGCTCGAGAAATTTGGCGCTGAAACCTAAACTATTCTCAACCACCGAGAATGGGAGCATACCTATAATCAAGACAGTAAAAGATTTAAATATAGCCTATCTATCTATCGCTCTTGTACCTTCTTTGGCCCGGTCAGAATCAGCTGCCAAGGGCAGACGTTGTGTTGTTTCTTTGTGTTTCCGTCTTGCCCCGATATACTGGAGTGATGAAGAGTTGGCAGCTGCGTAGGCTATTCTCGTTGAGCGTGGCGACGACATACTGTTAACGTATTATCCACCACTCTTGTCCATCTCTACTGTGAACCCAAAACGTTCCCAAACTAGAGATTTTAACGATGGATCCTCCGATTCTGGTTTATCGACCCCAACAATGTACAGAAATATTTCCTGCCTGTACCTCACAAAAAGGACAGTTTGAAATGTGCCAATTAAGATTAGAATTTTGATAAGGTGTACGTAGGCTCTCGTTGCTTTAACCTGTTTGGGCTAGGGGGCAGTATTGAGAATTTTGGAAAAAATATGTGCCCATATTTAACTGCCTCCTACACCGACTCAGAAGCTAGAATATGCATATTATTGTTCAGGTTTGGATAGAAAACACCCTAAAGTTTCTAAAACTGTTTGAATGGTGTCTGTGAGTATAACAGAACTCCTATGGCAGGCAAACACCTGACAAGGTTTCATGCAGGAAGTGGCCTGTCTGACAAGGAGTCGTGCGTCTTGCATCTGTTTATTGAAAAGTAAGGATCTTAGCTGTAACGTGACAATTCCTACGGAATTCCCAGGGCTCCAATAGGCTCTCAGAACCCGCGAAATACCTGAAGGTTGACGAGGCGGCCTCTGGCTGAAACAGATTATCGCCTTTGGTAAGTGGCCGATCAGAGGACCATTGAATGAGGCGCGTGCACGATTCGCCCCCGTGGAGAAATTTCATTCGGCTGTTTAGCGCATTGCAGATTCCCGGTCGGAATATTATCGCTTTTCTACGAGATAAATGGCATAAAAATTGGTTTTAAACAGCGGTTGACATGCTTCGAAGTACGGTAATGGAATATTTAGACATTTTTTGTCACGCCATGCGCGAGACCGTGATGTAGCATTCTGATAGTGTCTAGAACTCACGAACAAAACGTCGCTGTTTGGATATAACGATGGAATATTTGGGACCAAACCTACATTTGTTATTGAAGTAGAAGTCCTGGCAGTGTATTCTGACGAAGAACAAGAAAGGTAATAAAATTTTTCTTATAGGAAATGTGATTATGGTGAAGGCTGAAGTGGGTGGGTGTCTAAATAGCTAGCCCTGTGATGCCGGGCTATGTACTTCGAATATTGGAAAATGTGCTTCATCCGAAAAGCTATTTTAAAATCGGACATATCGAGTGCATAGAGGAGTAATGTATCTATAATTCTTAAAATAATTGTTATGCTTTTTGTGAACGTTTATCGTGAGTAATTTAGCAAACTGTTAGTAAATTCCCCGGAAGTTTGCGGGGGGTATGCTTTTTCTGAACGTCACATGCTAATGTAAAAAGCTGGTTTTTGATATAAATATGAACTTGATTGAACAGACATGCATGTATTGTATAACATAATGTCCTAGGTGTGTCATCTGATGAAAGGTTAGTGCTGCATTTAGCTGTGGTTTGGGTTTATGTGACATGATATGCTAGCTTGAAAAATGGGTGTCTGATTATTTCTGGCTGGGCACTCTCCTGACATAATCTAATGTTTTGCTTTCGTTGTAAAGCCTTTTTGAAATCGGACAGTGTGGTTAGATTAACGAGATTCTTGTCTTTAAATAGCTGTAAAATAGTCATATGTTTGAGAAATTGAAGTAATAGTATTTCAAACGATTCAAAAATCGCGCCACTGGATTGAAGTGGCTGTTACGTAGGTGGGACGAATTCGTCCCACATGCGCCAGAGAGGTTAACAGAAGAGTCTGAAAGGTTTTCATTCGGGTTCACAGTGAGGACAGAACCGAGGTCCCTGTGCCGAACAATTCGGAAAGGAATACATGTTCCCGTTACAAACCCAACCAAAACACAATGTTAATGTAATGTTAACTGAATACTGCATTGACATTAAAGGTAGAATCAGACGTAGCGATATCGGGCCGATTCCCTCAACAACAAAACCGTGTGATGAGCGAGGCTAAACTTCTCTTCTGTTATGGTCCCTCGGCAGCATGAAGCAGCTTCATTATCTATGAAGACTTCAACCTTGATACTCACTTTGGTTTCTTCTTGAGCACCTCCCCGCTGCTCTTGTGCAGAACACTGACAAGCTTCCTAATGGTGGCAGGTTCACTGATCGTCTGGTAGTGCAACACAACCTACACACAGAACACACACTTAGAACCACACACTTTGAACCACACAGACAATATTCTTAAGCGCTACTTAGAACCACCCACTTAGAACCACACAGACAATATTCTTAGAGCTACTTAGAACCACACACTTAGAACCACACAGACAATATTCACTGAGCTACTTAGAACCACACAGACAATATTCTTAGAGCTACTTAGAACCACACACTTAGAATCACACAGACAATATTCTTGCGGCTACAAACAGACTTAGAACCACACACTTAGAACCACACAGACAATATTCTTAAGAGCTACTTAGAACCACACACTTAGAACCACACAGACAATATTCATTGAGCTACTTAGAACCACACACTTAGAACCACACACTTAGAACCACACAGACAATATTCTTAAGAGCTACTTAGAACCACACACTTAGAACCACACAGACAATATTCATTGAGCTACTTAGAACCACACACTTAGAACCACACACTTAGAACCACACAGACAATATTCTTACCTGCTACAAACAGACTTAGAACCACACAGACAATATTCTTATAGCTACTTAGAACCGCCCACGGAACACAGATTGTCTGTGTGTGTACTCACGGGGAAGCCCTGTGTGATGGGGACCTCTATGTTGAAGAGCAGGACTCTGGCCCTGAAGCGGGAACACGCTCTGATTGGCTCCTTAATATCACAGAACACACAGCCCACACTGGAGGAGAGATTATAGACACTGAGTGGACAAAACATTAGGAACACCTGCTTTTTCCCATGACATAGACTGACCAGGTGAATCCAGGTGAAAGTGTTGTTCCCTTATTGATGTCACTTGTTAAATCCACTTCAATCAGTTTAGATGAAGGGGAGGAGACAGGTTAAAGAAGGATTTTTATGTCTTGAGACAATTGAGACATGGATTGTGTATGTGTCATTCAGAGGGTGAATGGGCAAGACAAAAGATTGAAGTGTCTTTAAACAGGGTATGGTAGTAGGTGCCAGGCGCACCGGTTTGTGTCAAGAACTGCAACGATGCTGGGTTTTTCACGCTCAACAGTTTCCCCTGTGTATCAAGAATGATCCACCACCCAAAGGACATCCAGCCAACTGGACACAACTGTCAAGTTGGAGTCAACATGGACCAGCGTCCCTGTGGAACGCTTTCAACACCTTGTAGAGTCCATACAGCCACACAGACCAAACATTACAGGGATAGAAACACACAGTAAAGAATTACACATCCACTTGATTTGATGATGATCAGTGGGGCAGGGTTAGGGGTTAGGGGGTAGGGGTTAGAGGTTAGGGGTTAGAGGGTAGGGATTAGAGGGTAGGGGTTAGGGGTTAAGGTTAGGGTTTAGGTTCTATACTTCATCTAGATGCTGCCCATGCCAGTGGGTTTGGGTTAGAGGTCACGTGTTAAGGATAGAGGTCACGTGTTCAGGATAGCGTTTATGTTATATACTAACTTAATCTTGATGATGTCCATGCCAGTGACGGTCAGACTGACATGATCTCCTGCTGCTGCCCAGTCCAGAGGCTCATCGTGGAGAGTGATGCCTACACAGAGACAACACAGAGA
Source organism: Salmo trutta (assembly GCF_901001165.1). Taxonomy (NCBI): domain Eukaryota; kingdom Metazoa; phylum Chordata; class Actinopteri; order Salmoniformes; family Salmonidae; genus Salmo; species Salmo trutta. The sequence goes on from NC_042991.1 coordinate 39,765,033, forward strand.
CAGACACATAGGGAGAGAGACAGACAGAGAGAGAGAGGGAGGGAGAGAGGGAGAGAGACAGAGGGAGGGAGGGGGAGAGAGAGAGAGAGAGAGAGAGGGAGGGGTGGGAGAGAGAGGGAGAGAGAGACAGAGAGAAGGAGAGAGGAAGAGACAGAGAGAAGGAGAGAGGGAGAGAGAGAGAGACAGAGAGAGAGAGAGAGAGAGAGAGAGAGAGAGAAAGAGAGAGAGAGAGGGAGAGACGAGAGACAGACACACAGAGAGTGACAGAGTGAGAGAGACAGAGATGTGTTGTATGTCCACAAGGTGGCACTGGTGTACTAGACATTGAGAAACATAAACACACAGAGAGACATAGACACATAGACACAGACACATAGAAACATACAGTACCTTTAACAGTGCATGTCTCATTGGGGGGCATGGCCAGTACTCTGTCTCCTGTCTGAATGTAGCCCGCCTCGATCTTCCCTGTTACACAGAACCCTGAGCCCTGATCTAGAACCACAGAGAACAGGGTTAGAACACAGAACCCTGATCTAGAACCACAGAGAACATGGTTAGAACACAGAACCCTGATCTAGAACCACAGAGAACAGGGTTAGAACACATAACCCTGATCTAGAACCACTGAGAACAGGGTTAGAACACAGAACCCTGATCTAGAACCATAGAGAACAGGGTTAGAACACAAAACCCTGATTTAGAACCACAGAGAACAGGGTTAGAACACAGAACCCTGATCTAGAACCACAGAGAACAGGGTTAGAACACTGAACCCTGATCTAGAACACAGAGAACAGGGTTAGAACACTGAACCCTGATCTAGAACACAGAGAACAGGGTTAGAACACAGATCTTTAAAAAGAATATCAACAGCTGATCGAGCACAAAAAATCTTATTTCTCTCCAATGTGTTCAAATGTGTTTACATCCCTGTTAGTGAGCATTTCTCCTTTGTCAAGATAATCCATCTACCTGGCAGGTGTGGCAAATCATGAAGCTGATTAAACAGTATGATTATTACACAGGTGCACCTTGAGCTGGGGACAATAAAAGGCCACTCGAAAATGTGCAGTTTTGTCACACAACACAATGCCACATATATCTCAAGTTGAGGGAGCGGGCAATTGGCATGCTGACTGCAGGAATGTCCACCAGAGCTGTTGCCAGAGAATTTAATGTTCAGTTCTCTACCATAAGCTGCCTCCAATATAATTTTAGAGAATTTGGCAGTATGTCCCAGCCAGCCTCACAACTGTAGACCACGTATAACCATGCCAGTACAGGACCTCCACATCCGGCTTCTTCACCTGCGGGATCGTCTGAGGGGGACCCTTTTGTGGGGAAAAGCCCTTTTGTGAGGAAAAACTAATTCTGATTGGCTGGGCCTGGCTCCCAAGTAGGTGGGCCTATGCCCTCTCAGGCCCACCCATGGCTGTGCCCCTGCCCAGTCATCTAAAATCCAAAGATTAGGGCCTAACGAAATGATTTAAATTGGCTGATTTCCTTTTATGAACTGTAACTGTAAAATCTTTGAAATTGTTGCATGTTGCGTTGATATTTTTATATTGTTTTATTTTAGATTTTAGTTCAGTATAGATAGACGGCAGGTAGTGGTTAGGTTGCTGGATTGAATCCCCGAGCTGACAAGTTAAAAATCTGTCGTTCTGACCCTGAACAAAGCAGTTAACCCACTGTTCCCCGGTAGGCCGTCATTGTAAATAAAAATTTGTTCTTAACTGACTTGCCTAGTTAAATAAAGGTTAAATTAAAAAAATAAAATATACATTTAAAAAATACCTCAGCCAACTTGGTGACAAATATTTCGATGTGCTCTTGAGCAAGGCACTTAACCCTAATTGCTCCTGTAAGTCGCTCTGGATAAGACATCTGATAAATGACTAAAATGTAAATGAGATATTTCTGTATTTCATTTTCATTAGATTTAAAAAAAATATAAAAAAATAACATTTTCACTGTCATTATGGGGTATTGTGTGTAGATGGTTGAGAGAAAAATCAATGCCATCCATTTTGAATTCAGGCTGTAACACAACAAAATGTGGAATAAGTCCAGGGGTATGAATACTTTCTGATGGCATCGTATGTTCTTAATTTAAAACGATACCTGCAGACAATGTGTATATGAGACAAACCATACACCAGATGTTGCCTTTTCAAAATGACATTTAAAATTGTTTAGTACAAATCCAACCCTTGTGATTTAGGTCCAGTATGGAAAAAAGGAGAAGATAATTAGACTACTGGAGATTTGCATTACAGGTTCAATATATTATTTTGTAAATATCACTTTAGTTCATTTTTTTTTTTTTTTTTTTTTTTTTTTAGCAATGTCACTTACAAAAATGATCGCAGTTGTTCCCATAGCAACCATGTACCGGATAAGCTAGCGACCTTTTAGGTCAATAATATGCTGTTTTTTTTAATAAACAAAAAATTGTTGGCTTTATAATCGTGAGAGAAAATGTAACTAGCTATTAACTAGCTAGTTAGTTATACCTAGGTAGCTTACAAGGTTAAGCTGACTTTTTTCAAAACTAACCTCCTTGTGGCTAGCTAGTTATTGTCCCTCATGCTAGCCTTTACAGCCAAATATCACTTTAGAAACGTCTAAATTAAAAAAAAATATTGAAACGGCCAACATTGTAGAACATTTCTCCTATCTTACTGCAGCTTTAGCTCATATCGAAATAGCAGAGAAATGCGGAAACATCTTTAGTCCTCACACACTGTTGCTCCTACAGCACTAATACGGTGAGCAACGTCGGAGCGCTGACCAAGCAAGGCATTTCATTGGCTTAACGTGACGCGAGGAGTCACAGATTTACAACTGGTTCCGACCCTCTATAGGGGATTTCTGCAATAGAACTTCCCCAGGCTTCCCATTTTAGGGAATCCCTTGTTCAGCACAAGGCTAGTATCTCTGCAATGTATCTATATCTCTGTAATGTATCTCTGCAATGTATCTATATCTCTGTAATGTATCTATGTAATGTATCTCTGCAATGTATCTATATCTCTGTAATGTATCTCTGCAATGTATCTATATCTCTGTAATGTATCTATGTAATGTATCCGTATCTATGTAATGTATCTATATCTCTGTAATGTATCTATATCTCTGTAATGTATCTATTTCTCTGTAATGTATCTATGTAATATATCTCTGCAATGTATCTGTATCTATGTAATGTATCTATATCTCTGCAATGTATCTATATCTATGTGATGTATCTATATCTATGTAATGTATCTTTGTGATGTATCTATATCTATGTAATGTATCTATGTGATGTATCTATATCTATGTAATGTATCTCTGCAATGTATCTGTATCTATATCTTTGTAATGTATCTATATCTATGTAATGTATCTATATCTATGTAATGTATCTATGTAATGTATCTATATCTATATCTATCTAATGTATCTCTGTAATTATCTGTATCTCTGTAATGTATCTATGTCTATGTAATGTATCTATATAATGTATCTGTATCTCTGTAATGTATCTATATCCATGTAATGTATCTGTATCTATGTAATGTATCTATGTAATGTATCTATGTAATGTATCTGTATCTATATCTATGTAATGTATCTCTGTAATGTATCTGTATCTATGTAATGTATCTCTGTAATGTATCTGTATCTATGTAATGTATCTGTATCTATGTAATGTATCTATATCTATGTAATGTATCTCTGTAATGTATCTATATCTATGTAATATATCTATATCTATGTAATGTATCTATATCTATGTAATGTATCTATATCTATGTAATGTATCTATATCTATGTAATGTATCTATATCCATGTAATGTATCTGTATCTATGTAATGTATCTATGTAATGTATCTATATCCATGTAATGTATCTGTATCTATGTAATGTATCTATATCCATGTAATGTATCTGTATCTATGTAATGTATCTATGTAATGTATCTATGTCTATGTAATGTATCTACATCCATGTAATGTATCTGTATCTATGTAATGTATCTCTGTAATGTATCTCTATAATTTATCTATGTAATATATCTATATCTCTGTAATGTCTCTATATCTATGTAATGTATCTATATCTATGTAATGTATCTATGTAATGTATCTATATCTATGTAATGTATCTGTATCTATGTAATGCATCTGTGTCTATGTAATGCATCTGTATCTATGTAATGCATCTATATCTATGTAATGTATCTATATCTATGTAATGTATCTATGTAATGTATATATGTAATGTATCTATGTAATGTATCTATGTAATGTATCTATGTAATGTATCTATGTAATGTATCTATATCTATGTAATGTATCTATGTAATGTATCTATGTAATGTATCTATGTAGACCCACACAGAACCCTGATCTAGAACCACAGATAGAACAGAGTGTGATCTCACCTTTGAAGACGTCCGAGACACACAGTCGGAAGGGCTTTTCTATCGACCTCTGGGGTGGTTTGAAATAATCTATGGAGAGAGAGGAGGAGGAAGAGAGAGGAGGTGGACGGAGAGAATAGATATGGAGGGAGGGAGAGAGATAGAATAGATATGGAGGGAGGGAGAGAGAGAGAGAATAGATATGGAGGGAGAGAGAGAGAGAGAATAGATATGGAGGGAGAGAGAGAGATAGAATAGATATGGAGGGAGAGAGAGAGAGAGAATAGATATGGAGGGAGGGGAGAGAGAGAGAGATAGAATAGATATGGAGGGAGAGAGAGAGATAGAATAGATATGGAGGGAGAGAGAGAGATAGAATAGATATGGAGGGAGAGAGAGAGATAGAATAGATATGGAGGGAGAGAGAGAGAGAGAGAATAGATATGGAGGGAGAGAGAGAGAGATAGAATAGATATGGAGGGAGGGAGAGAGATAGAATAGATATGGAGGGAGGGAGAGAGATAGAATAGATATGGAGGGAGAGAGAGAGAGAGAGAATAGATATGGAGGGAGAGAGAGAGAGATAGAATAGATATGGAGGGAGGGAGAGATAGAATAGATATGGAGGGAGAGAGAGAGAGAGATAGAATAGATATGGAGGGAGGGAGAGAGAGAGAGATAGAATATATATGGAGGGAGGGAGAGAGAGAGATAGAATATATATGGAGGGAGAGAGAGAGAGAGAATAGATATGGAGGGAGAGAGAGAGAGAGATAGAATAGATATGGAGGGAGAGAGAGAGAGAGAATAGATATGGAGGGAGAGAGAGAGATAGAATGATATGGAGGGAGAGAGAGAGAGAGAGAGAGAGAATAGATATGGAGGGAGAGAGAGAGAGATAGAATAGATATGGAGGGAGGGAGAGAGATAGAATAGATATGGAGGGAGAGAGAGAGGGAGGGAGAGAGAGAGAATAGATATGGAGGGAGAGAGAGAGAGATAGAATAGATATGGAGGGAGGGAGAGATAGAATAGATATGGAGGGAGAGAGAGAGAGAGATAGAATAGATATGGAGGGAGGGAGAGAGAGAGAGATAGAATATATATGGAGGGAGGGGAGAGAGAGATAGAATATATATGGAGGGAGAGAGAGAGAGAGAATAGATATGGAGGGAGAGAGAGAGAGAATAGATATGGAGGGAGAGAGAGAGATAGAATAGATATGGAGGGAGAGAGAGAGAGAGAGAGAGAGAATAGATATGGAGGGAGAGAGAGAGAGATAGAATAGATATGGAGGGAGGGAGAGAGATAGAATAGATATGGAGGGAGAGAGAGAGGGAGGGAGAGAGAGATAGAATAGATATGGAGGGAGAGAGAGAGGGAGGGGAGAGAGAGATAGAAATAGATATGGAGGAGAGAGAGAGGGAGGACAGAGATAGAATAGATATGGAGGAGAGAGAGAGGAGGGACAGAGAGAGAGATAGAATAGATATGGAGGGAGAGAGAGAGAGAGAGAGAGAATAGATATGGAGGGAGGGAGAGAGGGAGGGACAGAGAGAGAGAGAGAGAATAGATATGGAGGGAGGGACAGAGAGAGAGAGAGAGAGAGAGAGAGAGAGAGAGAGAGAGAAGAGAGAGAGAGAGAGAGAGAGAGAGAGAGAGAGAGAGGAGAGGAGAGAGAGAGAGAGAGAGAGAGAGAGAGAGAGAATAGATATGGAGGGAGGGAGGGACATAGATAGAATAGATATGGAGAGAGGGAGGGAGGGAGAGAGAGCATGAAAAATAGTGAGCTGTTATCTTCATATCAGACTGTTGACTGCTACCACCGAGTTACTCTGTTACCATGCTGACTAATACCATAGCAACATCACAATGATTACCACTTTTAATATTGTCAGTCATAACACTACTTAAGACACACACTTCCAGATCATTACAGGAGAGAGCGGAGGCTAAATCAAACAGTCAATATGTCTCAGCTACTCTGCTCTCTCTGAAGATGGAAATCATTCTGTCTTCATTAAATACACTTGTCCCACAGCCATGTATATAATGGATGTTTTAATGTTAAACATTGTTGAGTTGTCACGTTATTTTCTAAAGCTTTGTGGACTTGAATAAGAGTGTGTGTGTGTGTGTGTGTGTCTACCGATCTGTTCCAGCAGACAGGGTCCAGAGTACCAGGATGTTAGCGTCAGCGCAGAACTCTTAGTGGTCAGGTTCTCTCCTGATAGGCCACTGGTCGGCACGTAGAACACATCAGAGTCCTGGGAGAGAACATAGAACAGCTATTACACCAGCCTCACTAAGGTTAAAACCAGACTCAGACTCACTAAGGTTAAAACCAGCCTCAGACTCACGAAGGTTAAAACCAGCCTCAGACTCACGAAGGTTAAAACCAGTCTCAGACTCAGGAAGGTTAAAACCAGCCTCAGACTCAGGAAGGTTAAAACCAGCCTCAGACTCACGAAGGTTAAAACCAGCCTCAGACTCAGGAAGATGTAAAACTTTCCTTTTTATTCTATGAGTTGTATTTTCCCATATAAAATCTGTTATGACTGAGTATAGTTCTTTAAGCAATGTCTTCGTTGGGGTAATCGGTATTACCGATAATAAGTATGAAAACTTTAGGAGCCATGCCATTCCGAAGAGGCTTATTCTCCCTGTAAAATTTAGCGGAACATTTTTCCATTTAATTAGATGTTCTTTCATATCGTTGAGTAACTGGATAAAGTTATCGTTATATATTTGTTGTTTGTTGTCAATTATTAAGCATCCTAAGTATTTTATACATTTTATGGTCCACTGAAAGGATGTAGATCATGAGTTAGTATTTTTCATTTTTCCTATTGACATTATTTCAGGTTTCTCCAAGTAAATTTTATATCCTGAGATCCGCACCGAGCTAAAGGCCGTTTTCAAGGAGCGGGACACTAATCCGGACGCCAATAAGAAATCCCGCTACGCCCTCAGATGATCCATCAAACAAGCAAAGCATCAACACAGGATTAAGATTGAATCCTACTACGCCGGCTCTGACCGCTCGTCGGATGTGTCCAGGCTTGAAAACTATTACGGACTACAAAGGGAAACCCAGAAGTCCATGCACGAGAGCACCAGCTGTTCTGGATGACCGTGTGGTAACGCTCTCGGTAGCCAATGTGAGCAAGACCTTTAAACAGGTCAACATACACAAAGCCGCGGGGCCAGATGGATTACCAGGACGTGTACTCAAAGCATGTGCGGACCAACTGGCAAGTGTCTTCACTGACATTTTCAACCTCTCCCTGACAGAGTCTGTAATATATACATGTTTCAAGCAGACCACTATAGTCCCTGTGCCCAAGAACAGTAAGGTAACCTGCCTAAATGACTACTGACCCGTAGCACTCACATCTGCAGCCATGAAGTGCTTTGAAAGGCTGGTCATGGCTCACATCAACACCATTATCCCAGAAACCCTAGACCCACTCCAATTTGCATACCGCCCCAACAGATCCACAGATGATGCAATCTCTATTGCACTCCACACTGCCCTTTCCCACCTCGACAAAAGGAACAGCTATGTGAGAATGCTATTCATTGACTACAGCTCAGCGTTCAACACCAAAGTGCCATCAAAAGCTTATTGAAGTGCCCTCAAAGCTCATCAATAAGCTCATCAATAAGGACACTGGGATCAAACAACTCCCTCTGCAACTGGATCCTGGACTTCCTGACGGGCCGCCCCCAGGTGGCAAGGGTAGGTAACAACACATCTGCCACGCTGATCCTCAACACAGGGGTCCCTCAGGGGTGCGTGCTCAGTCCCCTCCTGTACTCCCTGTTCACTTATGACTGCACGGGCAGGCACGACTCCAACACCATCATTAAGTTTGCTAATGACACAACAGTGGTAGGCCTGATCACCGACAACAATGAGACAGCCTATAGGGAAGAGGTCAGAGACCGGGCCGTGTGGTGCCAGGACAACAACCTTTCCCTCAACGTGATCAAGACAAAAGGAGATGATTGTGGACTACAGGAAAAGGAGGACCGAGCACGCCCCCATTCTCATTGACAGGGCTGTAGTGGAGCAGGTTGAGAGCTTCAAGTTCCTTGGTGTCCACATCACCAACAAACTAACATGGTTCAAGCACACCAAGACAGTCGTGAAGAGGGCAAGACAAAACCTATTCCCTCTCAGGAGACTGAAAAGATTTGGCATGGGTCCTCAGATCCTCAAAAGGTTTTACAGCTGCAACATCGAGAGCATCCTGACGGGTTGCATCACTGCAAGGCACTACAGAGGGTAGTGCGTACAGCCCAGTACATCACCGGGGCCAAGCTTCCTGCCATCCAGGACCTCTACACCAGGCGGTGTCAGAGGAAGGCCCTAAAAATGGTCAAAGAAACCAGCCACCCTAGTTATAGACTGTTCTCTCTGCTACCGCAATGCAAGCGGTACCGGAGCGCCAAGTCTAGGTCCAAGAGGCTTCTAAACAGCTTCTACCCCCAAGCTATAAGACTCCTGAACATGTAATCAAATGGCTACCCAGACTATTTCAACCCCCCCCCCCTACACTGCTGCTACTCTGTTATTATCTATGCATAGTCACTTTTATAACTCTACCTACATGTACATATTACCTCAATTACCTTGACTAACTGGTGTCCCTCCACATTGACTCTGTACCGGTACCTCCTGTATATAGCGTCCACATTGACTCTGTACCAGTACCACCTGTATATAGCCTCCACATTGACTCTGTACCGGTACCCCCTGTATATAGCCTCCACATTGACTCTGTACCGGTACCCCCTGTATATAGCCTCCACATTGACTCTGTACCGGTACCCCCTGTATATAGCCTCCACATTGACTCTGTACCGGTACCCCTGTATATAGCCCCACAATGACTCTGTACCGGTACCCCCTGTATATAGCCTTCACATTGACTCTGTACCGGTACCCCCTGTATATAGCCTCCACATTGACTCTGTACCGTAACACCCTGTATATAGCCTCCACATTGACTCTGTACCGGTACCCCCCCGTTTATAGCCTCCACATTGACTCTGTACCGGTACCCCTGTATATTAGCCTCCACATTGACTCCCTGTACCGGTACCCCGTTTATAGCCTCCACATGACTCTGTACCGGTACCCCCTGTATATAGCCTCACATGACTCTGTACCGTACCCCGTTTATAGCCTCCACATTGACTCTGTTACCGGTACCCACTGTATATAGCCTACACATTGATCCTGTACCGGTACCCCCTGTATCTAGCCTCCACATTGCCTCTGTACCGGTACCCCCTGTATATAGCCTCCACATTTGACTCTGTTACCGGTACCCCCTGTATATAGCCTCCACATTGACTCTGTACCGGTACCCCCTGTATATAGCCTCCACATTGAACTCTTGTACCGGTACCCCCTGTATATAGCCTCCACATTGACTCTGTACCGGTACCCCCTGTATATAGCCTCCACATTGACTCTGTACCGGTAACCCCCTGTATATAGCCTCCACATTGACTCTGTACCGGTACCCCCTGTATGTATTGTTGTTTTACTGCTGCTCATTAATTATTTGTTAGTTTTATTTCTTTTTTTTTTTAGGTATTTTTCTTAAAACTGAATTGTTGGTTAAGGGCTTGTAAGGAAGCATTTCACTGTTCACTCTCCTCGACCTGTTGTATTCGGCGCATGTGACAAATAAAATCTGATTTGATCTGGACATCCTCCCCTAATCTGTCCGCTGCATAACACTGTTATAGAACCCTTAGTGGTCAGGTTCTCTCCTGATAGCCTAAGGGTCGGGGACAGACAACACACTTATAATGCTACATAACACTGTTATAGAACCCTTAGTGGTCAGGTTCTCTCCTGATAGCCTACGGGTCGGGACAGACAACACACTTATAATGCTACATAACACTGTTATAGAACCCTTAGTGGTCAGGTTCTCTCCTGATAGCCTACGGGTCGGGACAGACACACACACTTATAATGCTACATAACACTGTTATATGAACCCTTAGTGGTCAGGTCTCTCCTGATAGCCTACGGGTCGGGAACAGACAACACACTTATAATGCTACATAACACTGTATAGAACCCTTAGTGGTCAGGTTCTCCTCCTGATAGCCTACGGGTCGGACAGACAAAACACTTATAATGCTACATAACACTGTTATAGAACCTTAGTGGTCAGGTTCTCTCCTGATAGCCTACGGGTCGGGACAGACAAACCACTTATAATGCTACATAACACTGCAATAACTAACGTACAACACCGAGTCCTGGGAGAGAGCAGAACCATAGAATTATGCTACAAAATAGATACAGGATCTCTATAATATAACACTAAAAACACTGCTAGAAAAGCATTATAAATCTGCTATAACATTATTAGAAACACAATAAAACTGTAGTTTGGGTTAGCTTGATTGTCTTAATTCAGTGTTCACTAACCCTAGCTCCAGGTCAAAGGGTTCCCTAACCCTAGCTCCAGGTCAAAGGTCCTAACCCTAAGCTTCCAGTCAAAGGTCCTAACCCTAGCTCCAGGTCAAAGGTCCTAACCCTAGCCACCCACCTTAATCCAGCCTGTTTCAGGAAATGTCCAAGTTGGAGATGATCTCTTTAAATCGCTCCTGTTGCCAGTTTTACCTGTCACACACACGCGCACACACACACACACACACACACACACACACACACCCACACACAGAGAGAGTTCCTTGTTAAACATTTCCTATCTGTTACAATCACGATTGTACCATAATTCCACTGTTGTCAGAGTACGGCGTTGCCGTGGCTACACCTATTAGTAGTGGCAACTTTGTTTCTCACCTGGTCCATCTTGTTGACGGCAACAGCGAGCTGCGTGACGCCCAACGAACGGACCAGAAGGCCGTGCTCTCGCTCTGACCACCCGCCTCGAACCCTGCCTCAAACTCACCTCTGCTGGCATCAAACCACTAACACCCGCCACGTCCGCCTGTGAGGAGAGACACACACAGGTTATACTAACACCATCATAATGAGGACATATTCTGATCTGTATTCCAGGCCATGTGAGGACATTCTGATCTGTATTCCAGGCATGTGAGGACATTCTGATCTGTATTTCCAGGCCATAATGAGGACATTCTCTGATCTGTATTACAGGCCATATTCTGATCTGTATTACAGGCCATAATGAGGACATTCTGATCTGTATTACAGGCCATAATGAGGACATATACTGATCTGTATTTTAGGCCATAATGAGGACATATACTGATCCTGTATTACAGGCCATAATGAGGACATTCTGATCTGTATTACAGGCCATAATGAGGACATTCTGATCTGTATTACAGGCCATATTCTGATCTGTATACAGGCCATAATGAGGACATTCTGATCTGTATTACAGGCCATAATGAGGGACATATACTGATCTGTCTTTTAGGCCATAATGAGGACATTCTCTGATCTGTATTACAGGCCATAATGAGGACATTCTCTGATCTGTATTACAGGCCATAATGAGGAACATTCTCTGATCTGTATTACAGGCCATAATGAGGACATATACTGATCTGTATTACAGGCCATAATGAGGACATTCTGATCTGTATTCCAGGCCATAATGAGGACATTCTGATCTGTATTCCAGGCCATAATGAGGACATTCTGATCTGTATTACAGGCATAAGGAGAACATATTCTGATCTGTATTACAGGCCATAATGAGGACATTTCTGATCTGTATACAGGCCCATAATGAGGACATTCTCTGATCTGTATTACAGGCCATAATGAGGACATTCTCTGATCTGTATTACAAGGCCATAATGAGGACATTCTCTGATCTGTATTACAGGCCATAATGAGGACATTCTCTGATCTGTATTACAGGCCATAATTGAGGACATATTCTGATCTGTATTACAGGCCATAATGAGGACATATTCTGATCTGTATTTACAGGCCATAATGAGGAACATATTCTGATCTGTATTACAGGCCATAATGAGGACATATTCTGATCTGTATTCCAGGCCATAATGAGGACATTCTGATCTGTATTCCAGGCCATAATGAGGACATATACTGATCTGTATTCCAGGCCATAATGAGGACATATACTGATCTGTATCCAGGCCATAATGAGGACATTCTGATCTGTATTCCAGGCCATAATGAGGACATTCTGATCTGTATTCAGGCCATAATGAGGACATTCTGATCTGTATTCAGGCCATAATGAGGACATTCTGATCTGTATTCCAGGCCATAATGAGGACATTCTGATCTGTATTCCAGGCCATAATGAGGACATTCTGATCTGTATTCCAGGCCATAATGAGGACATTCTGATCTGTATTCCAGGCCATAATGAGGACATTCTGATCTGTATTCCAGGCCATAATGAGGACATTCTGAATACACTGTGATTTTCCACTCTGTGTAAGCCGTATCTTTCCATTTATACTGAACTAAAATATAAACGCAACATGCAACACTTTCAAAGATTACCTAACTTCAGTTCAAATCAAATCAAAACTTTGCCACATGTGCCGAATACAACAAGTGTAGACTTTACCGTGAAACGCTTACTTACAAGCCCTTAACTCTATTTCTTGAACTGCATTGTTGGTTAAGTATTTACCAAATAAACTAAAGTAAAAAAATAATTAAAAGTAACACAAAATAACAATAATGAAGGTATATACAGGGTACTGAGTCAATGTGTGGAGGTACAGGTTAGTAGAGGTAATATGTACATGTAGGTAGGGGTGTAGTGACTATGGGGGTACAGGTTAGTAGAGGTAATATGTACATGTAGGTAGGGGTAAAGTGACTATGGGGGTACAGGTTAGTAGAGGTAATATGTACATGTAGGTAGGGGTGAAGTGACTATGCATAGATAAGAAACAGCGAGTAGCAGCAGTCAAATGTAAATAGTCCGGTGGCCATTTTGATTAAATTGTTCAGCAGTCTTATGGCTTGGGGCTAGAAGCTGTTAAGGAGCCTTTTGGACCTAGACTTGGTGCACTGGTACCGCTTGCCGTGCGGTAGCAGAGAGAACAGTCTGACTTTTTGGGCTTTCCTATGACAACCGCCATGATGAAGCCAATGACTGAGGTGGTATACTCCTCAATGCCATTGGATGAATCCCAGAACATATTCCAGTCTGTGCTGCAAAACAGTCCTGTAGCTTAGCATCCGCATCATCTGACCACTTCCTTATTGAGCTGGTACTTCCTGCTTTAATTTTGCTTGTAAGCAGGAATCAGGAGAATAGAGTTATGGTCAGATTTGCCAAATGGAGGGCGAGGGTAAGCTTTGTACGCATCTCTGTGTGTGGAGTAGAGGTGGTCTAGAGTTTTTTTTCCCTCTGGTAGATCATGTGACATGCTGGTAGAAATGAGGTTGAACGGATTTCAGTTTGCCTGCATTAAAGTCCCCGGCCACTAGGAGCGCTGCTTCTGGATGAGAATTTCTTGTTTGCTTATGACCTTATACAGCTTGTTGAGTGGCGGTCTTGGTGCCAGCATTGGTCTGTGGTGGTAAATAGACGGCTACAAAAAAATAAGATGAAAAACTCTCTTGGTAGATAGTGTGGTCCTACAGCTTATCATGAGGTACTCTACCTCAGGTGAGCAATACCTCGAGACTTCTTTAATATTAGACATCGCACACCAGCTGTTATTGACAAATAGACAAATAGTCTTACCAGACGTAGCTTCTCTGTCCTTGCCGATGCCTGGAAATGCCCGGCAGCTCTATATTATCCGTGTCGTTGTTCAGCCACAACTCGGTGAAACATAAGAATTACAGTTTTTAATGTCTTGATGGTAGGATAGTCTTAAATCGTATATCATCCATTTGTTTCCCATGATTGCCACGTTGGCCAATAGAACGGATGGTAGAGGAGATTTACCTCACCTGCCTACGAAGGCAGCCCGAACTCCGCCCCCTTTGTCTCCGTCTTTTCATGACGGGGATTTGGGCACGTTCCCGAGAAAGCAGTATATCCTTCGCGTCGGACTCGTTAAAGAAAAATCTTTGTCTAATTCGAGGTGAGCAATTTCTGTTCTGCTGTCCAGAAGTTATTTTCGGAGACGGTAGCAGCAACATTATGTACAAAATAAGTAAAAAAAAAAAAAGTTATAAACAACGCAAAAAAAAAAAACGTACAAAATAGCACAGTTGGTTAGGAGCCTGTAAAAGCCATCCCCCTCCGACGCCATTCTCTGTCAGTTCATATCAGCAAATCAGTCAATTGAAATAAATTCATTAGGCTCTAATCTATGGATTTCACACGATTGGGAAAACCGATATGCATCAGTTTGTAACAAATGCCTTTAAAAAAAAAAATAGGGGTGTGAATCAGAAAAAAATAGTCAGTATCTGGTGTGACCATCATTAGCCTCTCTCTCTACTGGGAATACAGATATGCATCTGTTGGACCGATGCCTTTAAAAAACAAAAAAATGTAGGGGCCGTGGATCAGAAAAAAATTATCAGTATCTGGTGTGACCACCATTGGGCTCATGCAGCGTGACACATCTCCTTCACATAGAGTTAATCAGGCTGTTGATTGGGTCTGTGGAATGTTCGTCTTCAACGGCTGTGAGAAGTTGCTGGATATTGGCAGGAACTGGAACACGCTGGTCGAATCCACCCCATGGCAAAGTGCGTAGAATTGCAGCAAAACGTATTTAAAAATGCAACATTTTCTCTACGCCACAAGGCAAAACGTGTAGATACAGTATACCTTCTATCTTCAGTTTAGTTCCACAGTAGCGACTTACAGTTAAGCGACTTCATCTTAATATAGCTAGGTGGGACAAATCACATATCAAAAGTTCACTTTTCCTCAAAGTAGCTATCAGCAAAGTCAGAGCAAGAGAGGGAGGGGGGCTGGTTCCACCATTGGAGAGCCAGGACAGTTTAAAGCTTGGACTAGGGGTGGGTGGGCCAAGACACCAGAGGTGGCAGAACAGGTTGTGGGGTGCCAGGACAGAGAAGAGCTCTGGACTGGGCTGAGCGGGAGCTGCCTTCCTGTAGAGGTGGGCGGGCCAAGACACCAGAGTGGAGGAACAGAGAGCTCAGGTTGGGGTGTTGGGTTTGACTCCTAGGCTGAAGGTAGGGAGGGGAAGTTCCTCTTGCTGGTCCGTAGGTAAACACCATGGTCCGGTAGTGGAGTGTCTGGAGGAGCAGGGTGATATGAGAGAACTTGGGAAGGTTGAAAACCAGGTGGGCTGCAGAGTTCCTGCATCAGTTGCGGGGGTTCCAGCCAACAGCGAGTTGTAGTAGTCTAGATGGGTGATGATAAAAGTCTGGATTAGGACCTGTGACGCTTCCTGTGTGAGGTAGGGTCGTACCCTAGGGATGGTCCTCTTCCTGTGTGAGGTAGGGTCGTACTCTACTTCCTGTGTGAGGTAGGGTCGTACTCTACTTCCTGTGTGAGGTAGGGTCGTACTCTACTTCCTGTGTGAGGTAGGGGTCGTACTCTACTTCCTGTGTGAGGTAGGGGGGTACCCTACAGATGTTCCTCTTCCTGTGTGAGGGAGGGCCCGTACCCTACGGATGTTGTAGAGCATGAAACCTGCAGGAGCAGGTCACTGCTTTGATGTTTGCAGAGAATGACAGGGTGTTGTCCAGGGTCAAACCAAGGTTCTTTGCTCTCTAGGAGGGGCGACACTGTGGAGTTGTTGACTGTGTGGAGAGGTCTTTGAGTGGGCACGCCTTCCCGGGAGTAAGACAGCTCTGTCTTGTCGAGGTTGAGCTTGAGGTTGGTGGGGCCAACTCCAAGTTGAGATAGCTGCCAGGCACGCATAGATGTGTGTCGCCAACCTGGGTGTCAGAAGGGGAGAGAAGGAGGAAAGTAGTAGATTGTCATCCGCATAGCAGTGATAGGAGAGACCTTGTGAGGACATGACAGAGCTGAGCGACTTGGTCTATAGAGAGAAGAAGAGAGGTCCATCCTCATAGCAGTGACAGGAGAGACCATGTGAGGACATGACAGAGCTGAGCGACTTGGTCTATAGAGAGAAGAAGAGAGGTCCATCCTCATAGCAGTGACAGGAGAGACCATGTGAGGATATGACCAGTGACTTGGTCTATAGAGAGAAGAAGAGAGGTCCATTCCTCATAGCAGTGATAGGAGACACCATGTGAGGATATGACCGTGACTTGGTGTATAGAGAGAGGAGGAGAGGGACTAGAACCGAGCCATGGGGGACACCAGTAGTGAGAGGTCCGTGGTGCAGCCACAGACCCTCTCCACGTCCCCTGGTAGGAGCTACTGTGGAACTAAGTGAAGGTGTCCTGTATAACTACTGTGGAACTAACTGAAGGTGTCCTGTATAAACCACTGTGGAACAAAATATAGGTGTCCTGTATAACTACTGGGGAACTAAATGAAGGTGTCCTGTATAAACTACTGTGGAACTAACTGAAGGTGTCCTGTATAAACTACTGTGGAATTAACTGAAGGTGTCCTGTATAACTACTGTGGAATTAACTGAAGGTGTCCTGTATAAACTACTGTGGAATTAACTGAAGGTGTCCTGTATAACTACTGTAGAACTAACTGAAGGTGTCCTGTATAGCTACTGTGGAATTAACTGAAGGTGTCCTGTATAAACTACTGTGGAACTAAATGAAGGTGTCCTGTATAAACTACTGTGGAACTAACTGAAGGTGTCCTGTATAACTACTGTGGAACTAAATGAAGGTGTCCTGTATAAATTACTGTGGAACTAACTGAAGGTGTCCTGTATAACTACTGTGGAACTAACTGAAGGTGTCCTGAATAACTACTGTGGAATTAACTGAAGGTGTCCTGTATAAAACTACTGTGGAACTACTGAAGGTGTCCTGTATAACGACTGTGGAATTAAGTGAAGGTGTCCTGTATAACTACTGTGGAATTAACTGAATGTGTCCTGTATAAACTACTGTGGAATTAACAGAAGGTGTCCTGTATAACTACTGTGGAACTAAATGAAGGTGTCCTGTATAACTACGTGGATTAACGGAAGGTGTCCCTGTATAAACTACTGTGGAATTAACTGAAGGTGTCCTGTATAAACTACTGTGGAATTAACTGAAGGTGTCCTGTATAACTATGTGGAACTAAGTGAAGGTGTCCTGTATAACTACTGTGGAACTAAGTGAAGGTGTCCTGTATAAACTAATGCGGAACTAAGTGAAGGTGTCCTGTATAACTACTGTGGAACTAACTGAAGGTGTCCTGTATAACTACTGTGGAACTAAGTGAAGGTGTCCTGTATAAACTACTGTGGAACTAAGTGAAGGTGTCCTGTATAAACTACTGGGGAACTAACTGAAGGTGTCCTGTATAAACTACTGGGGAACTAACTGAAGGTGTCCTGTATAAACTACTGTGGAACTAACTGAAGGTGTCCTGTATAAGCTACTGTGGAATTAACTGAAGGTGTCCTGTATAAACTACTGTGGAACTAACTGAAGGTGTCCTGCATAACTACTGTGGAACTAACTGAAGGTGTCCTGTATAACTACTGTGGAACTAAGTGAAGGTGTCCTGTATAAACTACTGTGGAACTAACTGAAGGTGTCCTGTATAAACTACTGTGGAACTAACTGAAGGTGTCCTGTATAAACTACTGTGGAACTAACTGAAGGTGTCCTGTATAACGACTGTGGAACTAACTGAAGGTGTCCTGTATAAACTACTGTGGAACTAACTGAAGGTGTCCTGTATAAACTACTGTGGAACTAACTGAAGGTGTCCTGTATAAACTACTGTGGAACTAACTGAAGGTGTCCTGTATAAACTACTGTGGAACTAACTGAAGGTGTCCTGTATAACGACTGTGGAACTAACTGAAGGTGTCCTGTATAAACTACTGTGGAACTAACTGAAGGTGTCCTGTATAAACTACTGTGGAATTAACTGAAGGTGTCCTGTATAACGACTGTGGAACTAAGTGAGGAGATTCACTGAGTCTGCCCCCTTCGGTAATATAGAACGCCCTTAGTCATGGCAGACACACAATACCATAGAAGAAGACCCTTAGATAGTGAAAGATTACAATTCATCTGGTGAATGAGGAGAAGACCTCAACCCAAAGTCACAGAAGGGGACATTTAGGAACCTCTGGCAGCTCCAGGTGAGATATAATACATTGGCACACCTTGCACTTTACAAATGGAGTGGAATGAAGCAGAATGTTCCTTTGTTTTTTGAACTGGTTGAATGTCGATGTTTTTCCCTGTAGGCACCTGTAACTTCCCACCAGTAGCATGAATAACACTCCAACCCAAATTCATATCGAATCATTTAGTCCAGGTCAGTTTTCAGTTTATGATTTTATCTTGTTCAGTTGTAAATCAAACAAATAAAAGTTTTTGATTGAAACTTATTTTACAAGATAGTGAATCAAATTGTGAATCATGTCAAGGGTGGCGATATTTCTGATGAGTACACAGTCTGGACGTACCTGGCCCGCTCCAGGGACCATGTTAGGGGTGAAGTCTGGACGTACCTGGGCTGCTCCGGTGATCATGTTAGGGATGAAGTCTTTGTGTCCAGGAGCGTCCATCAGAGTCACCACCTTAGAGGCCGTCTCAAAACTTGGTCATCCCCACATCCATGGTTACACCCCTGGAACACACACACACACACACACACACACACACACACACACACACAGATTCAGTGGGTGTTTTAACAGAGTAGGTCGGTAATGTACGTGGATCCGTCTCCGTCTGTACACACACCTGTTCCTCTCCTCTCCTGTCTCATCCAGGACCCATGCGTAGGCGAACGAGGCCTTGCCGGCCTTTTTGGACTCCTGTTCGTACTTGTGCATGGTGCGTTTATTGACGTTTCCCAACAGGTACAGCAGGTGACCCATCAGAGTGCTCTTCCCAGCATCCACATGACCTGGAGAGGAGGGGGGGGTGAAGTGAAAAAACAGGAATCATACTGAAAATGTTCTGTTCAATCTCTGTAACCACGCCGACAGTGTAGTCTCTGTAACCACGCCGACAGTGTAGTCTATGTGATTCAGTCCATGCGTGAGTGCGTGTGCGTGTGCCTCAGAGGAATGTGTACGTGCGTTTATGTACCTATAACCACCAGGTTGAGTAGAGACTTGCCCCCTTGTCTCTTCTCCAGCTCTGCCCTGACGTTCAGCTGTTGCTTGGCCTTCCCCGGGGTACGTCCTGGGTGGGACGGTAGGGGGCTCCTCGGCCCCCCCGAACCCTTTAGAGGGTGTCTCCGGCCGCTTGGAGGGGGTGTTCAGGGCTGGTTTTTGCGGTCATGTCATCAGGGCTACCCCCGCGATGCACGGACGGGCTTGGGGACCCCGTTCTCCTCTGTACTGGACGGACAGGACAACAATAGAGAAGGAACATTTATTTAACTCTTCTTCTTTTTAAGGAAATCTTCAGTATAACCCTGGTAAGACACGCTACAATCAAGTTAGTTTGTTTTGATAGGACAGGGAAGAGGAGACAGAGGAGACAGGGATGAGGGGACAGGGAAGAGGGGACAGAGGAGAGGGGACAGAGGAGACAGGGATGAGGGGACAGGGAAGAGGGGACAGGGAAGAGGGGACAGGGAAGAGGAGACAGGGAAGAGGGGACAGGGAAGAGGAGACAGGGAAGAGGGGACAGAGGAGAGGGGACAGAGGAGGGGACAGAGGAGACAGGGAAGAGGGACAGGGAAGAGGGGACAGGGAAGAGGGGACAGGGAAGAGGAGACAGGGAAGAGGGGACAGGGAAGAGGAGACAGGGAAGAGGGGACAGAGGAGAGGGGACAGAGGAGACAGGGAAGAGGAGACAGGGAAGAGGGGACAGGGAAGAGGGACAGAGAAGAGGAGACAGGGAAGAGGGGACAGGGAAGAGGAGACAGGGAAGAGGAGACAGGGAAGAGGGGACAGGGAAGAGGGGACAGGGAAGAGGAGACAGGGAAGAGGGGACAGGGAAGAGGAGACAGGGAAGAGGGGACAGGGAAGAGGGGACAGGGAAGAGGGACAGGGAAGAGGGAAGAGGAGACAGGGAAGAGGGAAGAGGAGACAGGGAAGAGGGGACAGGGAGAGGGAAGAGGAGACAGGGAAGAGGGGACAGGGAAGAGGGAAGAGGAGACAGGGAGAGGGAAGAGGAGACAGGGAAGAGGGGACAGGGAAGAGGGAAGAGGGGACAGGGAAGAGGGGACAGGGAAGAGGGAAGAGGAGACAGGGAAGAGGGAAGAGGAGACAGGGAAGAGGGGACAGGGAAGAGGGGACAGGGAAGAGGGGACAGGGAGAGGGGACAGGGAAGAGGGAAGAGGAGACAGGGAAGAGGGGACAGGGAAGAGGGGACAGGGAAGAGGAAGAGGAGACAGGGAAGAGGGGACAGGGAAGAGGGAAGAGGAGACAGGGAAGAGGGAAGAGGACTAAGTGTGACGGGACTCGTCCGAAGTTAACCCACACAAATGAAGGGAAGTATGAACGTAGTTTTGTGCCAACAAAATAAGGGGTTAAAATATGTGTCCAAAAAAAATATATATAACACAGATATATACACAAATATATATATATACAAAGATATATACACAAATATATACACACAGATATATACACAAATAATATACACGATATACAACACAGATATACACAAATATATATACACAGATATATACACAATATATACACAAATATATATATACACAGATATATACACAAATATATACACAGATATATACACACATATATATACACACACAGATATATACACACAGATATATACACACACAGATATATATACACACAGATATACACACACAGATATATATACACACAGATATACACACACAGATATATATACACACAGATATATATACACAGATATATATACACACAGATATATACACACAGATATATATACACACAGATATACACACACAGATATATATACACACAGATATATACACACAGATATATATACACACAGATATATACACACATATATACACAAAATATATACACAGATATATACACAAATATAATATACACAGATATATACAAAATATATATATATACACCAGAGATATACACAAATATATATATATACACAGATATATACACACAGATATATACACAAATATATATACACAGATATACACAAATATATATATATATATAACCAGATATATCACAAATATATATATATACACAGATATATACACAAATATATATATACACAGATATATACACAAATATTATATATACACAGATATATACACAAATATAGATATATATACACAGATATATACAAAATATATATATATACACAGATATATACACAAAATATATACACAGATATATACACAAATATATATACACAGATATATACACAAATATATATATACACAGATATATACACAAATATATCACAGATATATACACAAATTATACACAGATATATACACAAATATATATATACACGATATATACACAAATATATATATAACAGATATATACACATATATATTACACACAGATATATACACACAGATATAACACACAGATATACACATAGATATATACACAATATATATACACAGATATATACACAAATATATATAAACACAGATATATACACAAATATATATACACAGATATATACACAAATATATATATACACATATATATATATACACAGATATATACACAAATATATACACAGATATATACACAAATATATATACACAGATATATACACAAATATATAACACAAATATATATAACACAGATATATACACAAATATATATACACAGATATATACACAAATAATATATACACAGATATTACACAAATATATACACAAATATACATACAGTACCAGTCAAAGGTTTTAGAACACCCACATCATTCAAGGCTTTTCTTATTTTTACTATTTTCTACATTCGAGAATAATAGTGAAGACAACAAAACTATCAATAACACATATGGAATCATGTGGTAACCAAAAACAAATGTTTAACTTGAGTCAAACATTTCGGGTAGCCTTCCACAAGCTTCCCACAATAAGTTAGGTGAATTTTGGAGAGTAATTTTGGCCCATTCCTCCTGACAGAGCTGGTGTAACTGAGTCAGGTTTGTAGGCCTCCTTGCTCGCACACACTTTTTTCAGTTCTGCCCACAAATGTTCTATAGGATTGAGGTCAGGGCTTTGTGATGGCCACTCCAATACCTTGACCTTGTTGTTCCGTTAAGCCATTTTTCCAAAACTTTGGAAGTATGCTGGGGTCATTGTCCATTGGAAGAACCCATTTGCGAACTAAACTTTAAACTTCCTGACTGATGTTCTTGAGATGTTGCTTCAATATATCCACTAATCATTTCCTGCCTCATGATGCCATCTATTTGTGAAGGCACCGTCCCTCCTGCAGCAAAGCACCCCCACAACATGATGCTGCCACCTCCGTGCTCACAGTTGGGATGGTGTTCTTCGGCTGTGCACGCTCCCCTTTTTCCTCCAAATAACGATGGTCATTATGGCCAAACAGTTCTATTTTTGTTCATCAGACAGAGCACATTCTCCAAAAAATACGATCTTTCTCCCATGTGCAGTTGCAAACCGTAGTTTGGCTTTTTTATGGTGGTTTTGGAGCAGTGGCTTCTTCCTTGCTGAGCTGCCTTTCAGGCTATGTCGATATAGGACTCGTTTTACTGTGGATATAGATCGTTTTGTACCTGTTCCCGTTCCCAACTGTTTCCTGTTCCCGTCCCCAACTGTTCCTGTTCCAGTCCCCAACTGTTCCTGTTCCCGTCCCCAACTGTTCCTGTTCCTGTCCCAACTGTTCCTGTTCCCAACTGTTCCTGTTCCTGTTCCCAACTGTTCCTGTTCCCGTCCCCAACTGTTCCTGTTCCCGTCCCCAACTGTTCCTGTTCCTGTTCCCAACTGTTCCTGTTCCCGTCCCCAACTGTTCCTGTTCCCGTCCCCAACTGTTCCTGTTCCCGTCCCCAACTGTTCCTGTTCCTAACTGTTCCCGTCCCCAACTGTTCCTGTTCCTGTCCCCAACTGTTCCTGTCCCCAACTGTTCCTGTTCCTGTCCCCAACTGTTCCTGTTCCTGTCCCCAACTGTTCTGTCCCCAACTGTTCCTGTCCCCAACTGTTCCTGTTCCTGTCCCCAACTGTTCCTGTCCCCAACTGTTCCTGTTCCTGTCCCCAACTGTTCCTGTCCTGTCCCCGTTCCTGTCCCCAACTGTTCCTGTCCCCAACTGTTCCTGTTCCCGTTCCCGTCCCCAACTGTTCCTGTTCCTGTCCCCGTTCCCGTCCCCAACTGTTCCTGTTCCTGTCCCCAACTGTTCCTGTTCCTGTCCCCAACTGTTCCTGTCCCAACTGTTCCTGTCCTGTCCCCAATGTTCCTGTCCCCAACTGTTCCTGTTTCCCGTCCCCAACTGTTCCTGTTCCCGTCCCCAACTGTTCCTGTTCCTGTCCCCAACTGTTCCTGTCCCCAACTGTTCTGTTCCCGTCCCCAACTGTTCCTGTTCCTGTCCCCGTTCCTGTCCCCAACTGTTCCTGTTCCTGTCCCCAACTGTTCCTGTCCCCAACTGTTCCTGTTCCTGTCCCAATGTTCCTGTCCCCAACTGTTCCATGTCCCCAACTGTTCCTGTTCCCGTCCCCAACTGTTCCTGTCCCCCGTCCCCAACTACTATTAGTCGTTATCTCTCCAGTCTGCCCCAGAGAAAAGCTGATGAACATTGTGTGCTGTGTGTGCCTGTGTGTGTGTGTGTGTGTGTGTGTGTGTGTGTGTGTGTGTGTGTGTGTGTTATACAACGGCACGTCAAAGCCCATGGTCTGTTTCTTCCCCGAGACGGTCCATGCGGGCCACTTTAGGCAGAACCTCTGAGTCCAGTGACATTTCCCCGCTCACGGGCCACTTAGCTGGGGGAGAGAGAGACACCTCAGTAACACACACACACACAGTTTCTCTCTCTCTCTCTCACACCACACACACACCCACACAACACACACACACACACACAATGCAACTCCGTACAAACAAACACAATAATATTCTCTCTCACACAGGAATACAACAAACACAGTATACAGTTTCATTATGCAATTTTAATGTATTACTTAGCAAATTAATTTGAGTGAACTAGTAAAGCACAACATGTGCAGAACCATTAGCAATACACAAGGTGTGTATCAGATACAGCTGGCTTCATCAACAGAGACAGCAGGCTTCATCAACAGATACAGCAGGCTTCATCAACAGAGACAGCTGGCTTCATCACCAGATACAGCAGGCTTCATCAACAGATACAGCTGGCTTCATCACAAGATACAGCAGGCTTCATCAACAGATACAGCAGGCTTCATCAACAGATACAGCAGGCTTCATCACCAGATACAGCAGGCTTCATCACCAGATACAGCATGCTTCATCAACAGAGACAGCTGGCTTCATCACCAGATACAGCAGGCTTCATCAACAGATACAGCTAGCTTCAACACCAGATACAGCTGGCTTCATCACCAGATACAGCAGGCTTCATCACCAGATACAGCAGGCTTCATCACCAGATACAGCAGGCTTCATCACCAGATACAGCAGGCTTCCATCACCAGATACAGCTGGCTTCATCACCAGATACAGCAGGCTTCATCAACAGATACAGCAGGCTTCATCACCAGATACAGCAGGCTTCATCACCAGATACAGCTGGCTTCATCACCAGATACAGCTGGCTTCATCACCAGATACAGCTAGCTTCAACAGATACAGCTAGCTTCAACAGACACAGCTAGCTTCAACAAAACAGCTAGCTTCAACAAATACAGCTGGTTTCATCAACAGATACAGCAGGCTTCATCAACAGATACAGCTGGCTTCATCACCAGATACAGCTGGTTTCATCAAGAGATACAGCAGGCTTCATCAACAGACACAGCTGGCTTCATCAACAGATACAGCTGGTTTCATCAAGAGATACAGCAGGCTATACTAACAGTCCATTAGTATTAGTGTAGAGACTGTGGATATAACAGTCCACTAGTATAGAGACTGTGGATGTAACAGTCCATTAGTATTAGTGTAGAGACTGTGGATGTAACAGTCCATTAGTATAGAGACTGTGGATGTAACAGTCCATTAGTATAGAGACTGTGGATGTAACAGTCCATTAGTATAGAGACTGTGGATGTAACAGTCCATTAGTATAGAGACTGTGGATGTAACAGTCAATTAGTATTAGTATAGAGACTGTGGATGTAACAGTCCATTAGTATAGAGACTGGGATGTAACAGTCCATTAGTATAGAGACTGTGGATGTAACAGTCCATTAGTATTAGTATAGAGACTGTGGATGTAAGAGTCCATTAGTATAGAGACTGTGGATATAACAGTCCATTAGTATAGAGACTGTGGATCTAACAGTCCATTAGTATAGAGACTGTGGATGTAACAGTCCATTAGTATTAGTATAGAGACTGTGGATGTAAGAGTCCATTAGTATAGAGACTGTGGATGTAACAGTCCATTAGTATAGAGACTGTGGATGTAACAGCCCATTAGTATAGAGACTGTGGATGTAACAGTCCATTAGTATAGAGACTGTGGATGTAACAGTCCCATTAGTATAGAGACTGTGGATGTAACAGTCCATTAGTATAGAGACTGTGGATGTAACAGTCCATAGTATTAGTATAGAGACTGTGGATGTAAGAGTCCATTAGTATAGAGACTGTGGATATAACAGTCCATTAGTGTAGAGACTGTGGATGTAACAGTCCATTAGTATAGAGACTGTGGATGTAACAGTCCATTAGTATAGAGACTGTGGATGTAACAGTCCATTAGTATAGTGACTGGATGGTTTGTGCTTTGTCACTCCTCGCTGAAAGGAACCCTTGACTGATGAGTGTGCAGCAGTCTGCTCCAGGACCTGGGCTGGGTCTAGCTAGATGAGTCAGTGATGTTCTGGTATGACTGGTGGTCTGACTGGGAACACTGGTAGCCTGGTCGGTAAAGGGTTAATTTCAGAACTGGCAGTTGCTGTGGAAATAGAACAGTGATACATTTTCGCAGAATGATTCTTGGGGCGCTAACTAAACAAACGCAATACCTTGTCATGAACACAATGTACACACACACACACACCACACACACCACACACACACAACACACACACACACCACACACACACACAGTCTCTCTCACACACACACACACACACACCACACACACAGTCTCTCTCTCACACACACACACACACACACACACACACACCAGCCACTGTCTGTCTCTCACACACACACACACACACACACACACCACACACACACACACACACACACACACACACACACACACACACACACACACAGGTAGAGATGTTCAGAGAGCGGAGGAGAGATGGTATGATCCAGATATTATATCACACCTTGGTCCACACACGGAGAGAAACGCAGAGACCAAACTGAGCTCTGATCTGCCATCGCCCCAGTGGTGAACCCTCTGCAGAGGCCGTATCAGAAGTATGAATGCCCTGAATACTGCAGAGGCCGTATCAGAAGTAATGAATGCCCTGAATACTGCAGAGGCCGTACCAGAAGTATGAATGCCCTGAATACTGCAGAGGCCGTATCAGAAGTAGGAAGGCCCTGAATACTGCAGAGGGCCGTATCAGAAGTATGAATGCCCTGAATACTGCAGGAGGCAGTACCAGAAGTATGAATGCCCTGAATACTGCAGAGGCCGTATCAGAAGTATGAATGCCCTGAATACTGCAGAGACAGTATCAGAAGTATGAATGCCCTGAATACTGCAGAGGCCATTCAGACAGCAGGATGAATGCCCTGAATACTGCAGAGGCCATTCAGACAGCAGGATGAATGCCCTGAATACTGCAGAGACAGTATCAGACAGCAGGATGGCCACGCAGAGCAATGAAGGAAACCAATGGCATTTGGCTGAGCTTTCCCTTTCTGGTTCACTTCATTAGTCCAAACGAGAGGGAAATGTCTCTTCTGTTTTTTTTACCCAACCACACACCACACACACACACACGGACGGACACACACTAACACACACACACACAATAACACACACACACACACACACACACACACACACACACACACACTAAACACACACAGTCTTGTACAGCTAACCTTGTGGAGACACACAGATTGTTTTCTAACTGAGGTTCTCTGAATGAGTCTTTCTGGAGGACAGGAAAAACCCTGCTGCAAGGAGACTGATTCACGAAAACCACCTAGGAGCCACCTCTCTGTGTGTGTGTGTGTGTGTGTGTGTGTGTGTGGGTGTGTGTGTGTGTGTGTGTGTGGCTATTCTTGTGGGGACCAGACGTCAAACTAAACAAACAAACATTTGACCAACTGGGGAAATTTTGTTGGTCCCCCACGAGGTCAAATGCTATTTCTAGGGGGTTAGGAGCTAGGGTTAGAATTAGGTTTAGGGTTAGAATTAGGTTTAGGGTTAGAATTAGGTTTAGGGTTAGAATTAGGTTTAGGGTTAAGGTTAGAATTAGAACCCTGATTGCTGCAGCTGGAGACTTACATTTCCCTCACTAACTTTAAACATCAGCTATCTGAGCAGCTAACCGATCGCTGCAGCTGTACATAGTCCATCTGTGAATAACCCACCCAACCTACCTACCTCATCCCCATATTGTTTTATTTACTTTGCTGCTCTTCTGCACACCAGTATCACTACTTACACACATCTCATCTGCTCATCTATCACTCCAGTGTTGATCTGCTAAATTGTAATTACTTTGCTACTATGGACTATTTATTGCCTTACCTCCTCATGCCAGTTGCACACACTGTATATAGACTATTATTTTTTCCCTATTGTGTTTGACTGTACGCTTGTTTATTTCATGTGTAACTCTGTGTTGTTGTTTCTGTCGCACTGCTTTGCTTTATCTTGGCCAGGTCGCAGTTGTAAATGAGAAGTTGTTCTCAACTTGCCTACCTGGTTAAATAAAGGTGATTTAAAATTATATTTTTTAAAGGTTAAGGTTTAGGGTTAAAGGTTAAGGTTTAGTGTTAGGGTTAAAGGTTAAAGGTTTAGTGTTAGGGTTAAAGGTTAAGGTTTAGGGTTAGGGTTAAAGGTTAAGGTTTAGTGTTAGGGTTAAAGGTTAAAGGTTTAGTGTTAGGGTTAAAGGTTAAGGTTTAGGGTCTCCTGTTGTCATTCAGCTAAATCCTGAAGAATACAGTGTTACTACTGTTGACCTGCCCTGACAATCACACACAATCTAAACAGTCTGCATCACAATGATGGCAGGGAGGGAGGGAGAGAGAGAGTTAGGGAGCGAGGGAGGAAGGGAGGAAGCCGGGAGGGAGGGAGCAGGGAGGAGGGAGAGAGCAGGGGGAGCGAGGGAGGAAGGGAGGCAGAGGGAGAGAGGGAGGAAGGGAGAGGGCAGGGGGAGCAAGGGAGGGAGGGAGGAATAGGGAGCAGTGGGAGAGGGCAGGGATGGAGGGAAGGAGCAAGGGAGGGAGAGGAAGCAGGATATGCAAACCCTCTCCTTCTAGGATTACAGAAAGCCCCATTGATCAGGATGGTAGTCGCAGGCTTCATCTACCCTCTTACAACACCTGTTCTCTCCTCCCATTGACCACACACACACACACACACACACACCCACACCACACACACACACACACACCACACACGCGGCCTGGAGGTAGGTTTTGGACAAAAGGTTCCAACCCTGAGGGTTATAGTTAATGACCAGAATCCATCAGTCAGTCAGCTGTGTTTGCCTTCCTAACACACTGAGCAAATAACAGGAAGTCAAGCATGTACAGTTCTGGGCATTCAAAATGTAACCTAATACTAGAGCATATTTACTTCAAAGTGGATGCAACTGCACCGAGGGAATGACTGCAATACGGAGAATGGAGAGGTGTGAGAGATAGAGACAGAGAGACAGAGGACAGAGGAGAGAACTACAGGACAGAGAGGAGAGAAAGAGAGAGAGAGAGAGAGAGAGAGGAGAGAAAGAAGAGAGAGACAAAGGAGAGAGAGAGAAAGAGAGAGAGACCGAGAGAGAGAATGGACAGGTGTGGAGATAGAGACAAAGAGAGAGACAGAGGAGGAGAGAAAGAGAGAGGAGAGAAAGAGAGGAGAGAGCGACAGAGAGGAGAGAGCGACAGAGAGGAGAGAGCGACAGAGAGGAGAGAGAGAGAGGAGAGAGACAGAGGGAGAGAGAGAAAGAGAGACAGAGGAGAGAGAGCCGAGACAGAGAGAGAGAGGCCGAGAGGAGAGAGAGAAAGAGAGAGAGAGACAGAGGAAGAGAGAGACAGAGAGGCAGAGAGGCAAGAGAGAAAGAGAGAGACAGAGAGGCCGAGACAGAGAGGAGAGAGACAGAGGAGAGAAAGAGAGAGAGAGAGAGAAAGAGAGAGAGAGAGACAGAGAGGAGAGAGCGACAGAGAGAGAGAGAGACAGAGAGGAGAGAGAGAGAGAAAGAGAGAGACAGAGGAGAGAGAGCAGAGAGGAGAGAAGCAGAGAGGAGAGAGAGACAGAGAGAGACAGAGGAAGAGAGAGACAGAGAGGCCGAGACAGAGAGGAGAGGCCGAGAGGAGAGAGACAGAACGTGAATATATAATAATCTCCACTGTAATCTCCCTCCTTGCCACTAGGGTGCAGTAGAGGCTGTGGCAGAGTAAAGTATAGTAATTAACTGCTGTAACTAACAAACCAAATCATGTCATCAACAACAGCCCTCGTAGTAATTTAGTATACGCTTATCTATTTTAATAAAAATTTACATGTGTTGAAAGCAGGGTATTCACAATAGGGTTGGGGAGTTTAGGAGGCTACCACCTGTTCAATCACAGAGAGAATCACAAGAGAGAATACCTGTTTGAATGTACAAACACGTTGCCCTGCGCCCTGAACCCTGGGCCCTGAACCCTGACACTAAGCCCTGGGCCCTGAACCCTGGGCCCTGAACCCTGGGCCCTGAACCCTGGGCCCTGAACACTAAGCCCTGGGCCCTGAACCCTGGGCCCTGAACCCTGGGCCCTGAACCCTGGCCCTGAACCCTGCGCCCTGAACCCTGGGCCCTGAACCTTGAACACTAAGCCCTGGGCCCTGGGCCCTGAACCCTGAACCCTGGGCCCTGAACCCTGGGCCCTGAACCCTGGGCCCTGCAACCTGGGCCCTGCAACCTGGGCCCTGAACCCTGAACACTAAGCCCTGGGCCCTGAACCCTGGGCCCTGAACCCTGCGCCCTGAACCCTGCAACCTGCTGAACCCTGAACCCTGGCCCTGAACCCTGGGCTCTGAACCCTGGGCCCTGAACCCTGGGCCCTGAACCCTACGCCCTGAACCCTGCGCCCTGAACCCTACGCCCTGAACCCTGGACCCTACGCCCTGCGCCCTAGCACCCTTGGTCCCTCTATATAAAAATAAGGGGTTCCATTAGGGACACAGCGTATAAGTCCAGAAACAACCCCTAGCCCCTATTAAACAGTCTTTCACAGTGCCTTCGGAAAAAATTCAGACCCCTTGACTTGTGGGGATGTTTTTCAGTGACAGGGACTGGGAGACTAGTCAGGATCGAGGGAAAGATGAACGGAGAAAAGTACAGAGAGATCCTTGATGAAAACCTGCTACAGAGCTCTCAGGACCTCAGACTTACATATGTAAATGTGATATTTCTTTATTCCATTTTTTTGGGGGGGGGACGGGACAGGACATTTCTTTAAACCTGTTTTTGCTTTGTCATTATGGGGTATTGTGATGTCATTATGGGGTATTGTGTGTAGATTAATGAGAAAAATAAATAAATACATTTGAATCCATTTTAGAATAAGGCTGTACCGTAACAAAATGTGGAAAAAGTCACTGGGGTCTGAATACTTCCCAAAGGCAATTTAGATGAGAAAGGACATGATTTACAGGCAGTACTGTACAGTGAATATTTCACTTCGTTACTAGTGAGGGGAGCTGTCTGACTGACACATATAACCTCTCCTAGGATGACTCACGCACGCACGCACGCGCGCACGCATGCATGCACGCACACACACTCACGCACACAGGGGAAATGCTACAGACATAACAATAAGCTTTCAGTACCAAAGCCCTAGCCTGTCAACCAGCCACTCACCAGACAGTCAAAGCCCTAGCCTGTCAACCAGCCACTCACCAGACAGTCAAAGCCATAGTCTGTTAACCAGCCACTCACCAGACAGTCAAAGCCCTCGTCTGTTAACCAGCCACTCACCAGACAGTCAAAGCCCTCGTCTGTTAACCAGCCACTCACCAGACAGTCAAAGCCCTCGTCTGTTAACCAGACACTCACCAGACAGTCAAAGCCATAGTCACAGGGTGAACGGATAGAATAGAAAAGCACGTTATCGAATTCTCCAAGCTGCAATTTTTGATATGATCGAACATGTACTGAATGCAGATGGAATCAGGTACAAGGTCCCAGCAACACATCTACTGAGTTAAAGATACAAAACAAACGGCTTCCTCCATAAGCACAGGCTACCGTTCAACACAAAACACAGTCACCAACAAACCAAAACAACATCTATGCTTTGTCTAGGTCTACATCTCAGAAGATGACTGGTAGAGACATCAAACTAGGTCTACATCTCAGAAGATGACTGGTAGAGACATGGAACTAGGTCTACATCTCAGAAGGTGACTGGTAGAGAACATGACTGGTAGAGATATGGAACTAGGTCTACATCTCAGAAGGTGACTGGTAGAGAACATGACTGGTAGAGATATGGAACTAGGTCTACATCTCAGAAGGTGACTGGTAGAGAACATGACTGGTAGAGAAGATGACTGGTAGAGATATGGGACCAGGTCGACGTCTTAAATGGCACCATATTATTCCCTATAACGTGCACTAACGTTGACCAGAGGACAATGGACACCAATCAAAGTAGTGCACTACATAGGGAATAGGGCCCTGGTCTAAAGTAGTGCACTATATAGGGAATAGGGCCCTGGTCTATAGTAGTGCACTATATAGGGAATAGGGCCCTGGTCTAGTAGTGCACTATATAGGGAATAGGGTGCCATTTGAGACTCAGTCTGATGCGTCTTCCAAACTCCTGACCTCCTGACCTCTTGCTGGAGCGATGCTACTTTTCCTACCCTCTGCAGGAATGCAACACCAGCATCTATCTATCTGCAGGAATGCAACACCAGCATCTATCTACCTGCAGGAATGCAACACCAGCATCTATCTACCTGCAGGAATGCAACACCAGCATCTATCTACCTGCAGGAATGCAACACCAGCATCTATCTATCTGCAGGAATGCAACACCAGCATCTATCTATCTGCAGGAATGCAACACCAGCATCTATCTATCTGCAGGAATGCAACACCAGCATCTATCTACCTGCAGGAATGCAACACCAGCATCCATCTATCTGCAGGAATGCAACACCAGCATCCATCTATCTGCAGGAATGCAACACCAGCATCTATCTACCTGCAGGAATGCAACACCAGCATCTATCTACCTGCAGGAATGCAACACCAGCATCTATCTATCTGCAGGAATGCAACACCAGCATCTATCTACCTGCAGGAATGCAACACCAGCATCTATCTACCTGCAGGAATGCAACACCAGCATCTATCTATCTGCAGGAATGCAACACCAGCATCTATCTATCTGCAGGAATGCAACACCAGCATCTATCTACCTGCAGGAATGCAACACCAGCATCTATCTACCTGCAGGAATGCAACACCAGCATCTATCTACCTGCAGGAATGCAACACCAGCATCTATCTACCTGCAGGAATGCAACACCAGCATCTATCTATCTGCAGGAATGCAACACCAGCATCTATCTATCTGCAGGAATGCAACACCAGCATCTATCTATCTGCAGGAATGCAACACCAGCATCTATCTACCTGCAGGAATGCAACACCAGCATCTATCTACCTGCAGGAATGCAACCCAGCATCTATCTACCTGCAGGAATGCAACACCAGCATCTATCTACCTGCAGGAATGCAACACCAGCATCTATCTATCTGCAGGAATGCAATACCAGCATCTATCTACCTGCAGGAATGCAACACCAGCATCTATCTATCTGCAGGAATGCAACACCAGCATCTATCTATCTGCAGGAATGCAACACCAGCATCTATCTGCAGGAATGCAACACCAGCATCTATCTATCTGCAGGAATTACATTTTACATTTACATTTTAGTAATTTTAGCAGACGCTCTTATCCAGAGCGACTTACTTTTTTCTTTGTACTGGCCCCCCCGTGGGAATCGAACCCACAACCCTGGCGTTGCAAACACCATGCTCTACCAACTGAGCCACAGGGAAGACCAGCTCATTTAAAAAATTATAAACAAGAATACACACGAGAAATACTAAATATTGATTATTTACACGATATAATAAAAAGGCTATAAATATCTACTTGCTAGGTTACTTGCTACTTGTCGATGAGTTTGCATTGAGAAATGTGCCTTGAGGGATGATGTCAAAGCTTGCGACAAGGAATGCAACACCTGCATCTATCTGCAAAACCAAGACTGCAGAACAGAGACCAATGACGACGGCCTGGTGATTGACGCACAATCACTTTTTCCTACGTAGGTGGTGAAGAGAGAAAAGAGAGAGAGAGAGAGAGAGATAGAGCAAAGTGATCAGGAATTGTGTGTGTGTGTGTGTGTGTGTGTGTGCTGTGACATTTGCATTCCTGCAGCAAACCACGTTAGCACTGTCTGAAAAGCATAGACATACAGCTAGAGATGGACAGCTGGATATACAGCTAGAGATGGACAGCTGGACATACAGCTAGAGAGACAGCTGGACATACAGCTAGAGAGACAGCTGGACATACAGCTAGAGAGACAGCTGGACATACAGCTAGAGATGGACAGCTGGACATACAGCTAGAAGACAGCTGGACATACAGCTAGAGAGAGAGCTGGACATACAGCTAGAGAGACAGCTGGACATACAGCTAGAGAGACAGCTGGACATACAGCTAGAGAGACAGCTGGACATACAGCTAGAGATGGACAGCTGGACATACAGCTAGAGAGACAGCTAGTTATAGACAGCTAGTTATAGACAGCTAGTTATAGACAGCTGGACATACAGCTAGTTATAGACAGCTAGTTATAGACAGCTGGACATACAGCTAGTTATAGACAGATGGACATAGGCTACACACACTTTAATGTAGATATCGTCGCCCTCGCACACAAAACCCCTCCACAGAATAGTCAGGTAGTCAGGTTTATGACCTGGTAGTCAGGTTTATCACCTGGTAGTCAGGTTTATGACCTGGTAGTCAGGTTTATGACCTGGTAGTCAGGTTTTCCACCTGGTAGTCAGGTTTTCCACCTGGTAGTCAGGTTTATCACCTGGTAGTCAGGTTTATCACCTGGTAGTCAGGTTTTCCACCTGGTAGTCAGGTTTTCCACCTGGTAGTCAGGTTTATCACCTGGTAGTCAGGTTTTCCACCTGTTAGTCAGGTTTATCACCTGGTAGTCAGGTTTTCCACCTGTTAGTCAGGTTTATCACCTGGTAGTCAGGTTTTCCACCTGGTAGTCAGGTTTTCCACCTGGTAGTCAGGTTTTCCACCTGGTAGTCAGGTTTTCCACCTGGTAGTCAGGTTTATCACCTGGTAGTCAGGTTTATCACCTGGTAGTCAGGTTTTCCACCTGGTAGTCAGGTTTTCCACCTGGTAGTCAGGTTTTCCACCTGGTAGTCAGGTTTTCCACCTGGTAGTCAGGTTTATGACCTGGTAGCATGTAGGTTTAAGCTGGTTTTAGTGGTGAAGAATGTTTTCTAGAGTGAATTAACGGGTGGAAACCCATGGTAGCTCAGCTGCCCCACACCTTGTTGTGGTCCATGAGAAAAACACCATAGAGACACACACACACACACACACACACACACACACACACCACACACACACACACACACACACACAGTACACACTTTCCACACAAACACACACACATAAACACACGAGTTAACACACAGTAGGGATCCCGTACTCCAATCTTTAACCAGATATGTTTCTTTTTCTAAATACTGTAAAAACTATTTGGTGGAATGTTATTTTGCCTGAACGGGCAAAGTGAACTGTTGTGCCTACAGTTTTTTTATGTTGTCTTGACAAAAGTTAACTTGCTTTGACTCTAGCGTTTACATTTGTAGATGTGCATTTTGCATGATGCCAGGCATCACAGTCGTTCTTCCTAAATTCCCTTTCCCCTTCGCGTCTCACTCGACTGCCTTCTGACGGCTCCCCGTAAACCTACAGAAATAAATACCTATTAAAAACGTATCTGATATGACACACAAGCTACAAAATGTTGTTTAACTCGCCCAATTGAGACCTGTTTCAAAATGTTCACTCTGATAATAACTCTGAATAAGACAGATGCGTTATCTGTCATGGTTATGATAAACGAGGCATTGTTGCACACTGTGCAAAAACAAATTCCAGTGTGGGCTTTGTGTTCTAAAAATATATATTTTTCCATTCCAGTTCTGGAGTACTCTGAAAAATAATTATGTGAGTACTTAAAACAGTCAAAACATTTCAAATACACACACACACATCACCCAGAGAGAGAGAGGCCTGATCACAGAGAGAGGGCCTGATCACCCAGAGAGAGAGAGGCCTGATCACAGAGAGAGAGGCCTGATCCCCCAGAGAGAGAGGCCTGATCACCCAGAGAGAGAGGCCTGATCACCCAGAGAGAGAGGCCTGATCACCGAGAGAGAGAGAGAGAGGCCTGATCACCCAGAGAGGATCACCCAGAGAGAGAGGCCTGATCACCCAGAGAGAGAGGCTTGATCACCCAGAGAGGATCACCCAGAGAGAGAGGCCTGATCACAGAGACAGAGATCTGATCACCCAGAGTGAGTCCTTAAGGCCAATGATGATGACCAGGGATGTTCTCTGTTTAGTGAGTCCACCAGATCAGAGGCAGTAGGGATGACCAGGGATGTTCTCTGTTTAGTGAGTCCTCCAGATCAGAGGCAGTAGGGATGACCAGGGATGTTCTCTGTTTAGTGAGTCCTCCAGATCAGAGGCAGTAGGGATGACCAGGGATGTTCTCTGTTTAGTGAGTCCTCCAGATCAGAGGCAGTAGGGATGAGCTGGGATGTTCTCTGTTTAGTGAGTCCACCAGATCAGAGGCAGTAGGGATGAGCAGGGATGTTCTCTGTTTAGTGAGTCCTCCAGATCAGAGGCAGTAGGGATGACCAGGGATGTTCTCTGTTTAGTGAGTCCTCCAGATCAGAGGCAGTAGGGATGACCAGGGATGTTCTCTGTTTAGTGAGTCCTCCAGATCAGAGGCAGTAGGGATGACCAGGGATGTTCTCTGTTTAGTGAGTCCTCCAGATCAGAGGCAGTAGGGATGAGCTGGGATGTTCTCTGTTTAGTGAGTCCACCAGATCAGAGGCAGTAGGGATGAGCAGGGATGTTCTCTGTTTAGTGAGTCCTCCAGATCAGAGGCAGTAGGGATGACCAGGGATGTTCTCTGTTTAGTGAGTCCTCCAGATCAGAGGCAGTAGGGATGACCAGGGATGTTCTCTGTTTAGTGAGTCCTCCAGATCAGAGGCAGTAGGGATGACCAGGGATGTTCTCTGTTTAGTGAGTCCTCCAGATCAGAGGCAGTAGGGATGACCAGGGATGTTCTCTGTTTAGTGAGTCCTCCAGATCAGAGGCAGTAGGGAGGACCAGGGATGTTCTCTGTTTAGTGAGTCCTCCAGATCAGAGGCAGTAGGGATGACCAGGGATGTTCTCTGTTTAGTGAGTCCTCCAGATCAGAGGCAGTAGGGAGGACCAGGGATGTTCTCTGTTTAGTGAGTCCTCCAGATCAGAGGCAGTAGGGATGACCAGGGATGTTCTCTGTTTAGTGAGTCCTCCAGATCAGAGGCAGTAGGGATGACCAGGGATGTTCTCTGTTTAGTGAGTCCTCCAGATCAGATGCAGTAGCGATGACCAGGGATGTTCTCTGTTTAGTGAGTCCTCCAGATCAGAGGCAGTAGGGAGGACCAGGGATGTTCTCTTGATAAGTGTGTGAATTGGACCATTTTCCTGTCAAAATGTAACGAGTGCTTTAGGTTGTCAGGGGAAATGTAAGGAGTAAAAAGTACATTATTTTCTTTAGGAATTTATTGAAGTGTGCAGTGTGATTGCGATTGTGTCGTCTGTGGATTTATTAGGGAGGTAAGCAAATTGTTTGTCTTGTATACGGTCCATTATTGTGGGCTCAGTATATTGTGTTGTATTTGTGAATACTTGAGTAAATACGTTGATCACTCATATCTGCTGTCCTGCGCATGACACTCTACACCAGCTACACACACAAAATATAAATAGTAAAGTACAGATACCCCAAAAAACGACTTAAGTAGTACTTTAAAGTATTTTTAAACCATTGGTGTGTGGACATGTTTTACTATATTTGTAGGGACCAGAAGTCCCCACTAGAATAGTAAACTAACAAACATTTGACCAACTGGGGACATTTTGTTGGTCCCCCACAAGGTCAAATGCTATTTCAAGGGGGTTTAGGGTTAGGAGCTAGGGTTAGGTTTCAAATTAGGTTTAGGGTTAGAATTAGTATCTGGGTTAGAATTAGGTTTAAAATTAGGTTTAGGGTTAGAATTAGTATCTGGGTTAGAATTAGGTTTAGGGTTAGAATTAGTGTCAGGGTTAGAATTAGGTTTAGGGTTGGAATTAGTGTCAGGGTTAAAATTAGGTTTAGGGTTAGAATTAGTGTCAGGGTTAGAATTAGGTTTAGGGTTGGAATTAGTGTCAGGGTTAAAATTAGGTTTAGGGTTAGAATTAGTGTCTGGGTTAGAATTAGGTTTAGAATTAGGTTTAGGGTTAAGGTTAGGGAAAATAGGACTTTGAATGGTTATAAATTGTGTCCCGACAAGGTTAGTGAAACAATTGTGTGTGTGTGTTCAGTCATGGGAAAAACTCCAGGTGTCCTGTAAACTCAAACGTCTCCCCCTCCAAACACACCACACACCACACCACACACACACACACACACACACACCACACACACACACCACACACACACACACCCACACACACACACACCACACACACACACACACACACAGGTGGTGAGCCAGAACAAAGGTTAACAGATGCATATTTCCAATTCCAGCTGTACAACCCCCTCTAGCCTATATCACTATTCTTTCCTTCTGAACATGATTTCTCTTATCTTTCTTGAAAAGAGTTACCGTAAAAGAGTTACCGTAAAAAGCTACCGTAAAAGAGTTACCGTAAGAGCTACTGTAAAAGAGCTACCGTAAAAGAGTTACCGTAAAAGACCTACCGTTAAAGAGCTACCGTAAAATACCTACCGTGAAAGAGTTACCGTGAAAGAGTTACCGTGAAAGAGTTACCGTAAAAGAGTTACCGTAAAAGAGCTACCGTAAAAGAGCTACCGTAAAATACCTACGGTGAAAGAGTTACCGTGAAAGAGTTACCGTGAAAGAGTTACCGTAAAAGAGTTACCGTAAAAGAGTTACCGTAAAAGAGTTACCGTAAAAGAGCTACCGTAAAAGAGCTACCGTAAAAGAGATCACACTGAAAAATATGCTAGAATTATAGACAAAATCCAACAAAAAGCCTCTGTTCCTAATTACAAAAAAACACAATCCAAATATTTTTTCTTTCTCTCTCTCTCTCTCTCTCTCTCTCTCTCTCATAAAATTCTCAGAATACTTTCAAAAGAGCAGTTTTGGGAAATTCACTTTCTTTTCTAAACCTACAACTGCCGAGTATCAAATCAAATGTATTCATAAAGCCCTTCTTACATCAGCTGATATCTCAAAGTGCTGTACAGAAACCCAGCCTAAAACCCCAAACAGCAAGCAATGCAGGTGTAGAAGGACGGTGGCTAGGAAAAAACTCCCTAGAAAGACCAAAACCTAGGAAGAAACCTAGAGAGGAACCAGGCTATGAGGGGTTGGCCAGTCCTCTTCTGGCTGTGCCGGGTGGAGATTATGACAGACCATGGCCAAGATGTTCAAATGTATCCATGTTGTTGTGCTTGAATCCATGAATCCATGTTCCTTGCTTAGCGTACGAGGCAGCCTATAGTCAGTCAGTCCACTTCCGTAGCACCTCCAGGGTGAAGTTTCCCCTACGTAGGGACATCTAGTATCAGCTTCCCCTTCCTCAAGCAATAACCTTAACCATTAGTGGTGAAAATGCATAACTGACCCCAGATCAGCGTCTAGGGGTCTTTACCCTACTCCCTAGAACATGTGAGGTAACCTAGCAACAGGCAGTCCACTTCATTAGCAACCTCTACTCGGGGTGAAGGCTTTCTTCTGATTGGCTCGTACGATGTCGTCGGGGGGAGGGGTCGTGTCGAAAGGTGAAAGGTGAGGAATATCCTACCACCTATCAGGCAGCACCAGAGGAGCTCAAGGGCCTAGTTTGAAGAGAGGAATGTCCTACCAAATCAAATTATATTGGTCACATACACATGTTTAGTAGATGTTATTGCGGGTGTTTCTTGCTCCAACCGTGCAGTAATATCTAACAATTTCACAACAATACACACAAATCTAAAGTAAAGGAATGGAATTAAGAATATATAAATATATGGACGAGCAACGTCAGAGCCACATAGACTAAGATACAGTAGAATAGAATACAGTATATACATATGAAATGAGTAAAGCAGAATGTAAACATTATTAAAGTGACTAGTGATTCCATTATTAAAGTGACTAGTGATTCCATGTCTATGTATAGAGGGCAGCAGCCTCTAAGGTGCAGGGTTGAGTAACCGGGTGGTAGCCGGCTAGTGATGGCTGTTTAACAGTCTGATGGCCTTGAGATAGAAGCTGTTTTTCAGTCTTTCGGTCCCAGCTTTGATGCACCTGTACTGACCTGATAGCGGGGTGAACAGGCAGTGGCTCAGGTGGTTCTTGTCCTTGATGATCTTTTTGGCCTTCCTGTGACATCGAGTGTTGTAGGTGTCCTGGAGGGCAGGTAGTTTGCCCCCGGTGATGTGTTGGAGAGCCCTGCGGTTGCAGGCGGTACAGTTGCCGTACCAGGCGGTGATGCAGCCCGAAAAGATGGTCTCAATTATGAATTTGTAA
The DNA here is from genome assembly GCF_901001165.1 of Salmo trutta. Taxonomy (NCBI): domain Eukaryota; kingdom Metazoa; phylum Chordata; class Actinopteri; order Salmoniformes; family Salmonidae; genus Salmo; species Salmo trutta. The sequence goes on from NC_042991.1 coordinate 39,805,582, forward strand.
ATGTTTGTGAGGGTTTTAGGTGCCAAGCCAAATTTCTTCAGCCTCCTGAGGTTGAAGATGCGCTGCTGCGCCTTCTTCACCATACGGTCTTTGTGGGTGGACCATTTCAGTGATGTGTACGCCAAGGTCCCGTCGATGTGAAGTCCACGATTAGCTCCAGGTTATTTTCCTGGCACCACACTCCCAGGGCCCTCACCTCCTCCCTGTAGGCTGTCTCGTCATTGTTGATAATCAGGCCCACTACTGTTGTGGTCGTCTGCAAACTTGATGTTTGAGTTGGAGGTGCGTGTGGCCACGCAGTCATGGGTGGACAGGGAGTTTAGCAGAGGGCTGAGCAAGCACCCTTGTGGGGCCCCTATGTTGAGGATCAGTAAAGTGGAGGTGTTGTTTCCTACCTTCACCAACTGGGGGTGGCCCATCAGGAAGTCCAGGACCAGTTGCACAGGGTGGGGTTCAGACCCAGGGCCTCAAGCTTAATGATGAGCTTGGAGGGTACTATGGTGTTGAATGCTGAGTTATTGTCAATGAACAGCATTCTTACATAGGCATTCCTCTTGTCCAGATGGGATAGGGCAGTGTGCAGTGTGATGGCGTTTGCATCGTCTGTGGATCTATTGGAGCGGTATGCAAAGGTGTTTAGCTTGTCCGGAAGCAAGACGTCGGTGTCCGTGACGTGGCTGGTTTTCCCTTTGTAGTCCGTGATTGTCTGGAGTCCCTGCCACATACGACTCGTGTCTGAGACGTTGAATTGCGACTCCACTTTGTCTCTGTACTGACGGTTTGCCTGTTTGATTGCCTTACGGAGGGAATAACTACACTTTTTTGTATTCGGCCATATTCCCAGTCACCTTGCCATGGTTAAATGGGGTGGTTCGCGCTTTCAGTTCTGCACGAATGCTGCCATCTATCCACGCTTTCTGGTTTGTCACTTCTCAGACAGCGCCAGAATGGCTCCTCACTGGAGTGAAACCTGCTTTTTAAACCGTCGTTCCGCAACAAATAACAATTCTAAATTCAATTGTGTGTTAAAAACTTTGGTGGCCACGATTTAAAAGAAATGTATTTCTCAATCTCAACTCGAAAAGCGCGCCTCCCATTCGGAGGCAAAACCCCTGCCTACCGTCACCCTCCAGTTTGCAACGTGAACTAGAGGCAGTATAATGTAATGTGAACTTGAGGCAGTATAATGGAATGTGAACTAGAGGCAGTATAATGGAATGTGAACTAGAGGCAGTATAATGTAATGTGAACTAGAGGCAGTATAATGTAATGTGAACTTGAGGCAGTATAATGTAATGTGAACTAGAGGCAGTATAATGGAGCGTGACTAGAGGCAGTAAATGGAACGTGAACTAGAGGCAGTATATGGAACGGTGAACTAGGGGCAGTATAATATATAATGAACTAGAGGCAGTATAATGGAACGTGAACTAGAGGCAGTATAATGGATTGTGAACTAGAGGCAGTATAATATATAATGAACTAGAGGCAGTATAATATATAATGAACTAGAGGCAGTATAATGGCGTGAGCTGGAGGCAGTATAATGTAATGTGAACTAGAGGCAGTATAATGTAAGTGTGAACTAGCAGTATAATG